>NC_047113.1:56734398-57334398 GCF_902500255.1 Thalassophryne amazonica
CTAATGGACAAGAGCAAAAGCAATGGATTTGGACAGCTACAGATCAGGATTGCTTGGAAAAGCTAAAGAAAGCCATTCAAGACGCAGTTAGGCTGGAGCCACGTAGTCTGACTACTCGTCTGCTAGTCGAAATAAGCTGTGAAGAAGAGGATTCGGTGGTAAAAGTGAGCAATGAAGGAGGGGGTATGGTAACATTGTGGAGCTATACTCTGTCTTCGATTGATAGAAAATATCCACTGGAAGAAAAAGAACTGGCAGTCCTGGCTAGATATTGGAGTGCGTTAAAAGAACTTGCACAAGGTCAGGGAATAAAAGTTATCACTCAAAGCCAAGTCCACCGGTTCCTAAGGAAAGGAACTATTGAGAGTACTAAAGCCACAAATGCCAGATGGGGGAGGTGGGAGGACATCCTGCTAGACCCTGAGCTGGAAATTGGGCCAAAACAGTCGGCGACAAAAAAGTTGCCGAAGGAGAGGCAACTCCCTATGGAGCCATACGACTGTACTATGTACACTGATGGGTCAAAGAAGGGTACAGACAATATAGCTTATTGGGGCTATATTCTGAAGTATCAAGATAAGGAGAAATATCGTCAAAAAGGTCAAACGCCAGGGAGTGCCCAAGCTGGAGAAGTTACAGCAATACTGGAAGGACTCTTGGAGTTAAACAAGAGGAGAGTAAAAAGGGCTAAAGTGGTTACAGACAGTCATTACTGCGCACAAGCCCTGAAAGAGGACTTATCCATTTGGGAAGAAAATGGATTCGAGGGAGCTAAGGGGAAGCCTGTAGCTCATATGGATTTGTGGAGGAAAATAACCAAGTTGAGGCTAACAATGGACTTAGATGTGGTACATCAGAAGGCCCATGTAAAAGAAGGAGCACATTGGAGCGGGAACGAAGAAGTGGACCGCTATGTGCAGCTGAGAAAAGTCGTCGTTGTCGGGATCGAGAAGTGGGAACAGACACCCAAGGGAAGGGTAGTTCCAAAAGAGTCCGTGAAAGAAGTGGTGCTGGCCGTACATGAAGCGCTTGGTCATGCAGGCACCATTCCCACACGGAAGGAGGTGGAGAAGCTGCAACTTTGGATTCCAAGAAACCAAGTCTGCCGAGTCCTCAAAGACTGTGAAGTATGTGGTCGATACAATGCAGGACGACGAGGACAAAGGGTGGATGGTTTCACCATAAAGAGTACTGTTCCATGGGGATCAGTATGCATGGATGTTGCCGGGCCCATGGGGGTGACCGGTAAGAAAGGAGAAAAGTATCTGTTGGTGCTTGTGGACTCTATGTCGGGCTATGTGACTGTTAAAAAGCCTGTGAGAAAAGCCAACGGCAGCAGTGTAATCAGCATGTTGGATCAAGTGTGTTCAAATCTGGGGATACCTAGGGAGCTGAGAACAGACAATGGGACACATTTCCGTAATGCTCAGGTCGACCAGTGGTGCCAGGAAAATGGAGTAATGAGAATTTACTCGCCCCCATACACCCCTCAAGCAAATGGAGTTGTGGAAAGGGCTATTGGACTGGTGAAAAACTGGATTGGGAAAAATGCTAACATGAGGGAATGGAGTACTAAGGCCCTGGAAATTGGACAGGCCCTGAATGACCGCCATCGTGCCGGCAGGCCCACCCCTTCGCAAGAACTGAACCAACGCCCATTTTCGACACCGGAAGTGGGACGGAGTCAGACTAAAAAGGATGGAGAACCAGAACCAAAGATCCCATTTAAGGTTGGGCAGAATGTGTGGGTGAGAGCTCGAGATCACCTAACCAACACTGCTGTTAAACCTAAGTATGAGACCACAGATACAGTAGTGAAGATACTGGACAGCAACACAGTAGAATTGAAGAAGAAGGGAATCCAAGGAGTGGAGCAGCTGAAGCCAATTCCTAACTAGACGAAACCAGGAGCTAAACATGGCCAAAAACACCCAAGATCTTCCACCCTTCGTCAAAATGGCCACTGTCAATGGGGTAGTTGCCTTAAGAAGAACAAAAAATGACCTCTGGGCAGGCAGAGCCCTGAGGAAACTATATCATGCAAAGAAAGGATTTTTATCTCATGAAAAGGAGATATTACAATGGAGAAAAGTTGAGAATCACTGTGTGATTTGCCGCGAAGAAGTACCGCTGACGGTCCAATGGTCGGGACCTGGGGTTAGAAAACCCCCAATTCCAAGTGGGGCAAAACATGAGTTCAAGCAAATACTTCACAAGCCGGTGAAGGTTTTGGATGTACTTGTATGTGGGTTATGCCGACTAACCCAGTTGCCAAGAATGGTCTTTTACACCCAGTGGGAGATTTTCGTGGAGATGATGTGGATATGCAGGTGTGTTCATGCTATTGGAATGGACATGCGATCGAGTATTGCCTGGTGTGTAAAGCAAGAACTCATACGGGAAGACTACTGCATGTGGCAAGAGCAGAAGGATGGCAAGTGAGAAGGTTTTTGGACCCCCTGAGGACCTTTCACACCGATGAAGCCTGTTGGGCTAATCCTGCAGCAACAGTTGCGCTTGATCAAGCGCTTTTTTGCTTGCCTCTACTGGTGGTTGGCTCTCACTGCGGTATTGTATCACTTCCTGTTCCGGAGCACAGCGGTGTTTTTCTGTATCTGTTAGCTGTTTAATCTGCGCAGTTAGATTGATCTAGTTATCTAGATTACGATTTGTTTCCCAGTGTAATCTTCACGTGCCTTAACTAAAGCACTCCTTCTGCTGAATCACCTCTAAATTATTTACACATTATTCACTTTGCGTGTTTTTAGGAATCCGCTAGCTTAGCGCAGCTACTAGCTCTTAGCCGATTTAGCATGGCGGCTTCTCCTGTCTCTCCTGCACTTTTCTGCTCTGGGTGTGAAATGTTTCGTTATTCCTCAGCCTCCTTTAGCAGTAACGGTACTTGTAATAAGTGTAGCTTATTCGTAGCTTTGGAGGCCAGGCTGGGCGAATTGGAGACTCGGCTCCGCACCGTGGAAAATTCTACAGCTAGCCAGGCCCCTGTAGTCGGTGCGGACCAAGGTAGCTTAGCCGCCGTTAGTTTCCCTCTGGCAGATCCCGAGCAGCCGGGAAAGCAGGCCGACTGGGTGACTGTGAGGAGGAAGCGTAGCCCTAAACAGAAGCCCCATGTACACCGCCAACCCGTTCACATCTCTAACCGTTTTTCCCCACTCGACGACACACCCGCCGAGGATCAAACTCTGGTTATTGGCGACTCTGTTTTGCGAAATGTGAAGTTAGCGACACCAGCAACCATAGTCAATTGTCTTCCGGGGGCCAGAGCAGGCGACATTGAAGGAAATTTGAAACTGCTGGCTAAGGCTAAGCGTAAATTTGGTAAGATTGTAATTCACGTTGGCAGTAATGACACCCGGTTATGCCAATCGGAGGTCACTAAAATTAACATTAAATCGGTGTGTAACTTTGCAAAAACAATGTCGGACTCTGTAGTTTTCTCTGGGCCCCTCCCCAATCGGACCGGGAGTGACATGTTTAGCCGCATGTTCTCCTTGAATTGCTGGCTGTCTGAGTGGTGTCCAAAAAATGAGGTGGGCTTCATAGATAATTGGCAAAGCTTCTGGGGAAAACCTGGTCTTGTTAGGAGAGACGGCATCCATCCCACTTTGGATGGAGCAGCTCTCATTTCTAGAAATCTGGCCAATTTTCTTAAATCCTCCAAACCGTGACTATCCAGGGTTGGGACCAGGAAGCAGAGTTGTAGTCTTACACACCTCTCTGCAGCTTCTCTCCCCCTGCCATCCCCTCATTACCCCCTCCCCGTAGAGACGGTGCCTGCTCCCAGACTACCAATAACCAGCAAAAATCTATTTAAGCATAAAATTCAAAAAGAAAAAATAATATAGCACCTTCAACTGCACCACAGACTAAAACAGTTAAATGTGGTCTATTAAACATTAGGTCTCTCTCTTCTAAGTCCCTGTTGGTAAATGATATAATAATTGATCAACATATTGATTTATTCTGCCTTACAGAAACCTGGTTACAGCAGGATGAATAAATGAGTCAACACCCCCAAGTCACACTAACTGTCAGAATGCTCGTAGCACGGGCCGGGGCAGAGGATTAGCAGCAATCTTCCATTCCAGCTTATTAATTAATCAAAAACCCAGACAGAGCTTTAATTCATTTGAAAGCTTGACTCTTAGTCTTGTCCATCCAAATTGGAAGTCCCAAAAAAACAGTTTTATTTGTTATTATCTATCATCCACCTGGTCGTTACTGTGAGTTTCTCTGTGAATTTTCAGACCTTTTGTCTGACTTAGTGCTTAGCTCAGATAAGATAATTATAGTGGGCGATTTTAACATCCACACAGATGCTGAGAATGACAGCCTCAACACTGCATTTAATCTATTATTAGACTCTATTGGCTTTGCTCAAAAAGTAAATGAGTCCACCCACCACTTTAATCATATCTTAGATCTTGTTCTGACTTATGGTATGGAAATAGAAGACTTAACAGTATTCCCTGAAAACTCCCTTCTGTCTGATCATTTCTTAATAACATTTACATTTACTCTGATGGACTACCCAGCAGTGGGGAATAAGTTTCATTACACTAGAAGTCTTTCAGAAAGCGCTGTAACTAGGCTTAAGGATATGATTCCTTCTTTATGTTCTCTAATGCCATATACCAACACAGTGCAGAGTAGCTACCTAAACTCTGTAAGTGAGATAGAGTATCTCGTCAATAGTTTTACATCCTCATTGAAGACAACTTTGGATGCTGTAGCTCCTCTAAAAAAGAGAGCTTTAAATCAGAAGTGCCTGACTCCGTGGTATAACTCACAAACTTGTAGCTTAAAGCAGATAACCCGTACGTTGGAGAGGAAATGGCGTCTCACTAATTTAGAAGATCTTCACTTAGCCTGGAAAAAGAGTCTGTTGCTCTATAAAAAAGCCCTCCGTAAAGCTAGGACATCTTTCTACTCATCACTAATTGAAGAAAATAAGAACAACCCCAGGTTTCTTTTCAGCACTGTAGCCAGGCTGACAAAGAGTCAGAGCTCTATTGAGCTGAGTATTCCATTAACTTTAACTAGTAATGACTTCATGACTTTCTTTGCTAATAAAATTTTAACTATTAGAGAAAAAATTACTCATAACCATCCCAAAGACGTACTGTTATCTTTGGCTGCTTTCAGTGATGCCGGTATTTGGTTAGACTCTTTCTCTCCGATTGTTCTGTCTGAGTTATTTTCATTAGTTACTTCATCCAAACCATCAACATGTTTATTAGACCCCATTCCTACCAGGCTGCTCAAGGAAGCCCTACCATTATTTAATGCTTCGATCTTAAATATGATCAATCTATCTTTGTTAGTTGGCTATGTACCACAGGCTTTTAAGGTGGCAGTAATTAAACCATTACTTAAAAAGCCATCACTTGACCCAGCTATCTTAGCTAATTATAGGCCAATCTCCAACCTTCCTTTTCTCTCAAAAATTCTTGAAAGGGTAGTTGTAAAACAGCTAACTGATCATCTGCAGAGGAATGGTCTATTTGAAGAGTTTCAGTCAGGTTTTAGAATTCATCATAGTACAGAAACAGCATTAGTGAAGGTTACAAATGATCTTCTTATGGCCTCGGACAGTGGACTCATCTCTGTGCTTGTTCTGTTAGACCTCAGTGCTGCTTTTGATACTGTTGACCATAAAATTTTATTACAGAGATTAGAGCATGCCATAGGTATTAAAGGCACTGCGCTGCGGTGGTTTGAATCATATTTGTCTAATAGATTACAATTTGTAATGGGGAATCTTCGTCACAGACTAAAGTTAATTATGGAGTTCCACAAGGTTCTGTGCTAGGACCAATTTTATTCACTTTATACATGCTTCCCTTAGGCAGTATTATTAGATGGTATTGCTTAAATTTTCATTGTTACGCAGATGATACCCAGCTTTATCTATCCATGAAGCCAGAGGACACACACCAATTAGCTAAACTGCAGGATTGTCTTACAGACATAAAGACATGGATGACCTCTAATTTCCTGCTTTTAAACTCAGATAAAACTGAAGTTATTGTACTTGGCCCCACAAATCTTAGAAACATGGTGTCTAACCAGATCCTTACTCTGGATGGCATTACCCTGACCTCTAGTAATACTGTGAGAAATCTTGGAGTCATTTTTGATCAGGATATGTCATTCAAAGTGCATATTAAACAAATATGTAGGACTGCTTTTTTGCATTTACGCAATATCTCTAAAATCAGAAAGGTCTTGTCTCAGAGTGATGCTGAAAAACTAATTCATGCATTTATTTCCTCTAGGCTGGACTATTGTAATTCATTATTATCAGGTTGTCCTAAAAGTTCCCTAAAAAGCCTTCAGTTAATTCAAAATGCTGCAGCTAGAGTACTGACGGGGACTAGAAGGAGAGAGCATATCTCACCCATATTGGCCTCTCTTCATTGGCTTCCTGTTAATTCTAGAATAGAATTTAAAATTCTTCTTCTTACTTATAAGGTTTTGAATAATCAGGTCCCATCTTATCTTAGGGACCTCATAGTACCATATCACCCCAATAGAGCGCTTCGCTCTCAGACTGCAGGCTTACTTGTAGTTCCTAGGGTTTGTAAGAGTAGAATGGGAGGCAGAGCCTTCAGCTTTCAGGCTCCTCTCCTGTGGAACCAGCTCCCAATTCAGATCAGGGAGACAGACACCCTCTCTACTTTTAAGATTAGGCTTAAAACTTTCCTTTTTGCTAAAGCTTATAGTTAGGGCTGGATCAGGTGACCCTGAACCATCCCTTAGTTATGCTGCTATAGACGTAGACTGCTGGGGGGTTCCCATGATGCACTGTTTCTTTCTCTTTTTGCTCTGTATGCACCACTCTGCATTTAATCATTAGTGATCGATCTCTGCTCCCCTCCACAGCATGTCTTTTTCCTGGTTCTCTCCCTCAGCCCCAACCAGTCCCAGCAGAAGACTGCCCCTCCCTGAGCCTGGTTCTGCTGGAGGTTTCTTCCTGTTAAAAGGGAGTTTTTCCTTCCCACTGTAGCCAAGTGCTTGCTCACAGGGGGTCGTTTTGACCGTTGGGGTTTTACATAATTATTGTATGGCCTTGCCTTCAATATAAAGCGCCTTGGGGCAACTGTTTGTTGTGATTTGGCGCTATATAAAAAAATTGATTGATTGATTGATCAAGCTGAAGGGAATCAAGGCAGCGGTGACGTGAGTCCAATGGCACCAAGTGTCTATTTGATGTTGGAAACAACTACAGCAGGAGGAAGTGACCAAGCTGCAGGAGGTGGTGAGCGAAAGCCGTCTTTGTTGCATGAAGCTATACATCAAAGTTGGTCCCATGGTCCAGAGTATGGGCAAACTTATGACCCTCCAATAGACACAGTGCAAATTCCACTGGTGTTCAGAGTGTATAGACATCCGGAGCAACCCGGATATAGAGAAATGATGGGAGGACTGACCGATGATCAACAGCAAAAAGCCCAAGAAGAAGGATGGATTGGCCCTTGGGAACTGACAATTTGGGCCAAATTGATAGAAGAAGTTCTAAAAAACCCAGAAATTCCACTGGAAGATGCAGAAGAGGTGCCACAAGAAAAAGGGGGCAGAGAAACCCTCATGTATTATTTTACCACTGGACTAGACGCCTGGGGAAATAAAGCAGCAAAACCGAAGAAGAAGTCAGCCGAGTACCACGTGACACCTGAAGAATGGGTGAGAAAGAGAAGGATACAATCTTTGGGGAGAGTGGCTAGCAGAGCGGACACTCCTAGTAGGCCGGACCAAACAATTAAGGTGCGGCTCACAGTGCTGATGGTGTTGGTCCCCTATGTGGGGGTTTACTCTGTCGGGGCACATATTGACCTCCTGGAGGAACAGCAGCAGTCGTTACACCAACCGACTCAAGGTGAGGAAAAATCAGGAAAGCCTCACAATCGCTGGATGTTTCCCTCCATTTTCCGCGGGATAAGGAAGAAGTAAAAAGAAGCGGCTGTTTGCAAAATGTCGCAAGGACCAAATGTAAATAGAGTACCCATTATTAATAATCGAGGAGGACTTGGACCCTATATACATTGTGGCCTTGGTGCTGAGAAACTATACTTAAATTGGCCAGAAAAAGATTTTGATGAAGAAGATTGGGAACTAGCATCTAATGGATATTATGTCTCAAATTATGAATATAAAAGAGATGCCGACTTAACAGAGAAAACATGACAAAAATTACTTGCTGAACGAGTGCTTAGCGAGGAAAGTCTGCGGCATTGGTACATAATAGGACGCCGAAGAATACCCCAATCGGTTCCAAGATGTCCAGACACCTACCCTTGGATATTAAATGTGGTTTACCTACAACTCAACGGCCTGAGAGTCACATTGAGATGGGGGATTAATTACGTTGAGCCACTCCAAGGAGTCTATGTTGAAATATACCTTAACCAGTGCTTGATCTGGATGACAAGCCCCAACATGGGACGTCAATTGTACAGACGACTGCAAGACCCAAGATATCACGTTTTAGATAACCAGACATTAAATTTGAGAGTTATCGATCAACCTCGGGCCTGTGTGAGCTGCCTACCTCCAACCATACCAACAATTTTTGTAAATCAAGACTTCTTCTACCTGTACAAAAAAAGGAGTCTGGAACTGTTGTCAAGCAAGGAAGATTCAGCTTCAAATTGAGCCCAAGGAGCAAGAAGAGAAGCCTATAGTTCCCCTTTATCTAGCCTTATCACAGACCAGGTATTCTGGAAGACAGTTTTGGCAGCATTGGCAAGATCTATGGAACTATGTACCCCCACATCAGGTACAGAGGATCCCTGAAGGACCCCTCCCTAAACCTGACAGAATAATTGTTACGATGTGGAAGTGGGCGTGGAAAGGAATGGATTCAGAACTTAAGCACCCATCTCCCATCTACACTCATCTCTTTAAGAGACAACGACTATTCCCTATGGTGGTGCATCTTGGCAGAAAGAGAAGGAGACCGATGGCGGAGTGACAACTCACTCTGAATCATGCTGCGGACCTTCAAACTGGATGAAAATAATGTAAATAGTCTATGATCCGGGCATGGAGGACTTACACCATACTTGGAATTACCCTACAAGAAAATATGTTTAAACTGGCAATAAAAGGATTACAAAGAGAAAGGATGGTTGCTGGTAACAGGAGGATACTTTGTAGATAATGATTCGTATAAAAGGACTGCTGACCTTGCAGAGCCTGGAATGTACACTCCTCTGGAAGCTATCGTGAACAAAGTTGGACAACACTGTAATTGCCCTGGGGTCGGATGGAAGTTTTACCCAATTCCCCGGTGTCCAGACTCATACCCCTGCATCTTGAATGTAGTGCATGTACAAAAAAGGGGCTACAGGTTTAAAATAAGGTGGGGACCTAATTATGTTGATCCATTACAGGGAGTGTATGTGGATATTTGGCTTGGATCTTTCCAGATCTGGACCAGTAGTCCCTATATGTTTAAAAGACTTCAACTACAAGAGGCACGTTCAACTTTCTATTTGATTGAGAACCAAACTTTGCCAATATGCACGACAGTACAGTACCTCGACATCGAGAAAGGCGGAAGTCTCCCACCTATTAGAAGTGGATGGCGAACCAGAGTACTAGTGGGGCTTTGGCAACCCCCAAAGGCTATACCGATACGACGAGCATAAAGTCGGGAAGAGGACTATTCCGGAGATCGACTCCTCTATACTCTGTGATGGCGCAGTATGTCTACAGTGGAATGGCATATTGGGACACCTATGAGGATATCTTGCACCTACGTAGAGAATTAAATCCTGCATCTTCACAGTGTTTCTACACACCCCAGGGACCACCGCCTGAAATGAAGGAGGTGACAGTCGTCACTTGGAAATGGGCGTGGCGAGGACTAGATATTAGACTCCCATGGCCATTTCCCTTGTTAGTCACCCTTCTTCAGCAACGAGCATCAAGCGTCTCTGTTGGGAGCACGAGACAAACAACAGCACCTAAGATCATCTATCTCCGAGATGGAAGAACCACGGGAAGACAGCGTGATCACCACGCAACCTCAAAGAATCAATGAAAGACCAAGAGAAGAGGAGTTTGGCATAGAAATGCCACTACTGCAACGACCCCAAAAGCTGGAGCCGCTGCCACCAGTACCAAGTGAATTCTACTACGAAAATGTTGGAAGAAAGCAGCAGCAACAAAGCCAGCCATGGAAGAAAAAGTGCCTCCAATGTTGGAGTTGGATGGCCAGAATTACAGCATTATTAGTCGGGCATTGCTGTACTTCTAGCTATCCTGTACCACTATGGTAGTACGCCCTGGACCTTAACCCATATCAGGGTCCAGTACGCAACAACTAAAACTTTCCAACAGACATGTTGGGGAGTTGAATCAAGAAACATCTACATGATATGGGACCAGAATTCTACAGAGAAATGGGCAAAGATGAAGAACCTAACCCAGCAGATGCTAAAGAATAAGTGGCTGCAATACTTGAACGACAGTGGGGAATTTCCAACCGTCACCACCAATTGCAGCCTGACCACCGGAGCAGACATCCTTCAAAACCTACAAGTGAGGGATCAAGAGATTATCGTGGCAACCATCTTACAGTTAAAACAGAGAGCGAAGAGAAGTAGGCTGCACTTGGATAAGACTTGAACCTGGCGAGCCAGCCTGGTATTGCTCATGGGGATGCAGAGTACTGCTGGGCTATCGAGCAGGATATTGGGAAAAAGAAGCTGTTTTTCCAGCATTACCAAGACATGATGTTTGCAGAATGATAATGCCAACCTGGAAACATTGGGGTAATTATAACCTCACCTGTGACAACACCCGCAGCAGAGTGCCGAAAGTGGATACTACATCTACAATAGTCCTTCCGTTGAACGACACTACCGGTATGGTAGCAGGAATACTATATTCCAAACCAACCGCCATCTCACCAGCAGCATCGGTGGGATCCACAAAGATATCACCAACACAGGGAAAAACCAAACCTCTCCCTACATCGCCAACACAAGATACCCAGCAAGTATTAGAACCAAAAGTTCAAAGTATTGATAATGCGGCTAAAAATAGATGGAAGAAGATTCATGATTATTGTGTGAAA
This sequence comes from Thalassophryne amazonica, assembly GCF_902500255.1. Classification (NCBI taxonomy): domain Eukaryota; kingdom Metazoa; phylum Chordata; class Actinopteri; order Batrachoidiformes; family Batrachoididae; genus Thalassophryne; species Thalassophryne amazonica. The sequence continues at coordinate 56,745,503 of NC_047113.1, forward strand.
GAAAAAGTGGCAAAATTAGATAGATGTTATTGGAATCGACCTATTGGATGTAAATCTCAAAATTACATGGTGCTTGCACCAGTCATCGATTTGATAGACAGGATTACTTGGAAACAGAAACAGGAGGCAAAACATGATGAATGGCTTAACAACACTTTTCCGTGGGTCTGGAGCGTTCCACTGATACATTTTGAGGGGAATTTTCCAAGGGGATACACGTGGACTGGGCATAGTTTGCGGGGTCCACATAAAGCAAAATTCTATGTGCAAAAACTACCAAAGCCTGATGAGCTAAGGTCAGTACCTCAGGAAGATTTTAGCAAAATTGATCAATGTGTGGCGAATAGAATTTATGAAAGCTTACATGAGACAGAATACCATAATAATTTGGCTGAAGGTTCTGGTAAATCCCCCCGATGTCCCATAGACCAAATTAAGACAGGGAATTGGCTAAGATGGGTATATAACTGTACACAGTTGTTACAGATTCCAACCATTAAGGGGACCCTTCAAGCATGGCAGGAAGGAGTTAGGCGTAGTAAGGACGTCACCTGGTGGGGAATGGAGAAATATGAAGTTGAAGATTGGGTATTCCCCTGTTTGGATCAAAGTAATAATTATTGGGTTAAGTATCAATACATCGCCACGGTCTACTCCAGAGACAGAGCTACTTGGTCCAGTGTACTCTGGAGACCAAACCCTTATGTTACACCACGGTCCTGGAAAATGATTTGTAATAGACTTAATACCACATGCACGATAAGCCTTGCCCGCCAAAATTGTAGAAATGTTCCTGGCTGGGAAGAATATTGTGACGCTTACTATGACGGCGAGTATGACACTTAACGGCCATCAAACAGTTTGGGAGAAGAACAGTGCTGACGTATGGATAAGAGCTTTTCCACCCAACGTTGGATGTGCCAAGTCTGTCCTGGGACATGGAATGTCGAAAAGGAAGCAGGTCCTAGGCCACATAGTGCCATTTGTTGGTGATGCTTTGATAATGCTTGAGGAAGGATATGCCTTCAAGAAAAGTCTATGCGAAGGATGAGAAATTGTCGGTTACAAATGGTTGGGACCCAATCGGATTTACAATAATGGTACGTGTGAATCGCCTGCAGAACATTGGTTGAGCTGCGGAAAAGGAAGAGGTCGGCATCAATGTTCTTGGTGGGAAAGAACGCAAATAATAGCTGGAGGAATCATCACCACTTTCACTGCAGAGACTGGAGAAGTCATTAAAGAAGGTCTCGAAGTGGTGACTGGTTGGACTGGACATTTGTTTGGATATCTTTGGCCCTATCTGTTAATCATAGTAGGACTTATTATTGCTGCAGTGATTGGATATGTTTTCTTAAAAGGAAGTTTCGCAGCCGCCCTGCGCTTGTGTGGGAGGAGCACACAATGCAGTGATATGGAGCCCCTCCTCCATTAGGGGAGGAGCGATGAAGCCTACAAAGCCCGACGCCAAGACACGCCCTGTTCATTCTGAGTTGGGGGAGTGAAGGAAGAAGACGCATCTACATAATAGCGTACAGACTTAAGGAGATAAGTAAAAAGAATAAGAGAGCACAATGTCCAACAATACTGGCGGCGTAAATGACACCATCTTCAAAGTGAGTAGAGTGGAGTTTATTGCACTACTGTTAATATGGCTGCTATACTGCTGTGTCGGCCGTTGGGACTTACGACAACCACTGCGAACAGTAACGCTACTACATGGATGTGTCAGATTGGCGATCATCAATCTGCACTACGGTCAGAGTGACTTAGGGTTGTCTTTATTCATCACTCACGTCCTCGGTCGCTTTACTCTCCAGTTTGACTGTTGGGGAATATGGCAGTACACATCAATTACAATTTGGATGGTAATAGATATGACAGCAATCTTTTATGCCCCGGCAGTGATAGCTGACATTGTGTGCGAAGCTGTGATGGCCTTGACCCTATTGGCGTACATAGCTACGTTAACTGGAGCCGTACAACGCAGGAAACCCTGGCTCTACAAACTTGGACTTATCATAATTTGGGCCTTAGGATGGTGAATGTTATCAGCTTTATACTGGCTGTCCATGGTTAGTCAACTACCCCTGCTGTTATGGTTTACGACCTATGATGCTTGCTTCCCGCGTACAGCTCCTTCAGCTACAGCGGGAATGGCAACGTCACCACAGTCCCACTCTCCTACGGTGATCATGAGGCGTCTCTGGCGTACATTTGAGTAATCCCGACGAACACGTTTGCTTGCTTGCAATATAATAGTTAAAAGACTAATGTTTCCTCTTGCACTATAGGGGGATATAAGATGTATTCATTGTCAAGCCACCCTGGAACAAGCGCTCTACTTCTGGGAGATAACACAGACTCTGTGGTGCCCGACGTGTTATGCCAACAACTTCCCTGTTCAAGTGGCACGGGGAATAATGGGAGGGAAGGATACTTCTTTTCTGCCCCAGGTACCACCAGAAGCATACTTAAAAATTGAGATCGAGGCAGACATGATCTGGCATTCTCTCTTGATTGATCAAATACGAACTGACACTATAGTGTCTCCAGAGGGATATATGTATTGCCCCGTGTTTACCAAAATGTGGATGTATCCTACGGGAATAAGATTCTCCACAGCTCATCTTGCCGATGGCCGGATCGTGGCTATTGGTCCTTCATTACCACCAGTTCTACGTTCATCTCCACAGCGCACTGCGGAGGTTGGGGTGGAAACCGAGGACATGAACTGGTGTTTGGAGGCCCTCACGCAGGTGTTCCTGGATGAACACCTTCAACAGCCCGAGCCTGAGGATATTCTCGCTGAAGCTTCACCTCAAAATGAAGGATACATCACCGCGGCCATCTACACCAGTTACATCCTATTATACACCCGTCACCCCCACTTCACCATGCGCACCATCGTTCCCTGACGGATTATCATCACAGGAATATGAGGCAAATCCGTCTCCATTGGGATTACCATCACAATCACCACTACTGGACGAGCAGCCTTCTGACGGTGACGGCAATCTACAGGTGGGCGGAGAGGAGTATGTGGTGCTGGATGAGTGTCGTTCAACTCCAGCTCCTCCTGTTCTGTCTCCAATGGTGGATGAAAAAGAAGTGCTCACCCTTCATCCTGTCGACGACGACGAGGATGTTTTTATGTAGGTATAGAGAGATCGGCGGAGCTTCAAGTCATGGAGGGGGTGTCAGGAAAGATGACTTTAAGCTTGCTTTCAGCTTGTTTTCATCTTGGAATACGTGCCATGGAATTAATATACATGCTGTTGGATTAAACTGCACAGTTTTTGGTACCTTCCAGGAGTAAGTGAGGTCATACCGGACTTTTCCATTGCAAATGGGGAGGCCCACGGAATGAACACGGTGGTGAACACGAGGGAATATGTCTAAAAATTATTCTAACATGACAAGTATGATCAAATGAAGTATTAATGTGTTAAAATTAAGAGTTGATTAGAAAATGTGTTTTACGAATAAGTGAAATAATGATTATATGAGTTGTTTTTCATAAAGAGTGCAGAGTCAGAGAAAAAGAGGAAGTGAAGAAGATGTCGCAAGCAGGGCAAGAAAAGCTGATGTTAAACAACTGATCAAATGATTAAAATGTTAGTAAAATATGAAGTGAATAATAAGGAATGAAAATGTTTGTATATGATCATATGAATTGTTTTTTATGTAAAAGACAGTTGTAATGAAATGATTGAATATGATTGATGTGATTTTAAAGAAATGATTTAAAAGAACGAATTCTCAGAAAAGCTGAAGTGTTAACAGAAAAGAGGAAATTGAGAAATAAGTTACTGGTAGGGGCTGCGGAGATTTCCAGTAAAGCAGAAGGAGAAGGAAGGAGGTTTTGAGTCAACAGCGTCCCCATGGTAACCAAGATCATCTGAGGACGACTGGAGTCAAGAACATATATAACTTTTGGAATCATGGAGTGAGAGGATTGGAGCCATAAAAGATCATTTGAGAGAGATTTCAACTCCCACTCAGGCCGTCCAGTCACGGAGTAGCAGAACAATGGAGAATAACCACTGGCCTTAAGTCTGAGTGGGGAATGTTCAACGATTTCTCTCTCAAGGAACATCACAGCATACCAGAATGGATTAGATCAACTTTTGGTTGATTGAAGACGGAATAAATTCTTATGTGGATTAACTTCCTGAAGGATTACAACATCACACAAGGATCGTGGTCAGCTAAAGAGTAATAGCTGATGAAGAGGAAATCAAGTTCATCGAGCTGGGGACCCTAACCTCAAAAACCTCCTTCCCTCACTCCTAGAAAAAATTGTTAAGAAGTCAATCCAGTCCCAGTCAAAGTAAGATCAGTCAGAATTATTGAATTAAAAACAAAAATCTCTGCCAATCATTATTCTAATTATATTTGAATTACTGTTGTGAAATTATCACCATGTGTCTAAAAAGCGGGATCTGACAGTGTGTGTGTGTGTATATATATATATATATATATATATATATATATATATATATATATATATATATAATATGTGTTTTTTTGAGATAAAGGACTCACTCACTCTTACTCCTCTTCAATCGCTTATCCAGGATCGGTTGTGGAGCAATAGGACTCATCCATCGTTCAGTCATTTCAGGTAGTGTGAAATTGCTGGTACAATTACTCAGAAGCACTCATCAAGCAAAACCTTTTAAGTTCTTTTGGATTATGAACCACTCTTTCAACACAGTGCCTCAAATGTTCTACTGTTGCTGCTTGTCATTTGGAGCAAAATGTGCAGATATAAAAACAGAAAGATGGACATATAATCAGAAAGACATAAAAACAGAAAACCAAAATTAGTCAGAACACTCCAAGAAAGAAGGATGAGCAAAATAACAAAAAGGAAACCTATATTTAGACTTTGTGACATGAGTTGTTTCTGTCAGTGTCAGGACTAAAGGCATCCTCTGGGGTTTGGTGATGCTTCCATACACTGACAAAGATGGATAATTGGTTATTTTCAGTAATTTTACAAACAAAGCTCAGCTGCTGCAGCTCAACCTCAAGTAAACAACACACCTTGGGAATAGCCTCTGTTCAGCCAGCTTGTGTCTGTAGATTTCTGTCCAGATCCACACTTTCGTCTGTCAGATGTAAAGAACAGACTCAACCCTTTTAGAACAGATGGAGCTTATCTGATGGTGTCTGATCTTTGCATCCACAGCAGTGCTTGAAAGTATGTGAACCTTTAAGCTTTCTTTTTTTTTTATTCTACAAATGTCAACAGGCCTGCAACAGACTGGCGTCCTGTCCTGGGTGTACCCCGCCTCGCGCCCTATGACTGCTGGGATAGGCTCCAGCCCCCCGGGACCCTTAATTGGACTAAGCGGTAGAAAATGAATGAATGAATGAATGAATGAAATGTCAACAGGATGATTTAAATAAATAATGACTCAAAGGCACTCAGAGGGTGCATACCTCTGACAAGTTTGAGTTAAATGTTGCTATGTGCCAAACATCCTTTCGGAAGATTCAGACGGCTTTCGGTGAACGCTGTGGTGATGTGGGACTGTCGTGTGACTATCCGAGAACTTGTCGAAGAGGTGAGCATGTCACAACATGTCCTGAGAGACTTCAACACGGAGGCGCTTTTGCTCCGCCATCAGCTTTGTGCCCAAGCAATCGGCATGAATTTCGCTGCAACTCTTTTCATGGCAAAATCTTCTGTCACAGTGGAATGTGCCGAAAAAGTGCTGATGTCCACCTCTTCCGTAATTTCTCGGATAGTCACACGACAGTCCCACATCACCACAGCGTTCACTTTGGAAATGATCTGGTCATTTCAGCATGTCGATGGCCGCCCAGAGCACGGCGCGCTCTCCACCGTTGTGCAGCCATCTTTAAACCGGTTGTACCGCTCCTTAATCTGTGTGATGCCCATAGCATCGTCACCGAAAGCCATCTGAATAATCCGAATGGTTTCCACCTGGCTGTCGCCCAGTTTCTGGCCAAATTTGATGCAGTCGCGCTGCTCCAGTCATTCCGCCATTTCCTTGCAAAGAAAAAAACGACGAGAGACTACACCCATCCTCACACAAAGGCTGCTTACAAGCAAATGACGCAATCGACACGCATGCGCATGAAGGTTCAAGGTTGGCTCATGCAAGCACATGTGATTCAAATCCATCAGGTTTTTGAAAAAATAAAAAGGTCGGATACTTTTCTAACAGACCTTGTATGTGTGTGTGTATATATATATATATATATATATATATATATATATATATATATATATATATATATATATATATGTATATATATGTATATGTATATATGTATATATGTATATGTATATATACTGTATATTTATACATACAACTCAAATATCAACATACTTATCAAAATAATTACCATATCCAACACACTGCAGAACCACCCAGGTCCTGGATGCCGACTACCCAGGCACACTGCTGATCCATCCCCACTTCTCAAAAAGGTAACATCTGTCTATTGTAGCCTGGTGAAATGTGGGCATCCTCTTGGCTTTCGCCAGTCATGGGCTCTTCAACACTGAGTTACCTGTGTGCTGGAACATGCTGTAAGAAATGCGTCACATGGTCAAAATTGTTTCGATACTTACTTTTTAAAAGGTTCAAGATTTCAAACTTAAGAAGAATCCCGCTGGCGATGTCATCCAAATGATGATCTCTATGATTAACTCAGCATGTTAATCATAGAGACTGCACAAATCAAGCAATCACAAAATGGCAGAGCTTTTTAAAGACAGACTTCTGGAGCATTTGATTTATTTTTGGGGGGAAAAAACTGGATGCTATTAAGGGTTGGAGAGCAGCTTTCTCTCCTGAATAAACCCAAAATGCATTAAGAAGACCACTGCTTTACCTAAATGCCATTACAGCAAGATTACTTTGGTTTAATGCTGACATGATCATCTTTTTAATTTTGTGATTCATAATGCAGTCGTTAATCTGAATTTCTTACGCTGACCAGACTTTGCATTTATTTCCGAAAGGCAATGAGAAAGTTAACATTCCATCAATTCCCTATTCTGCTTAATATTAGGCCATGCATTGTAGCAAGGTTTTTTATTAATTTTATAATGCCTGCTCGTGAGAATTTAAACAAATGTCAACATGTTACATATTAACTCAAATGGATTTATTGCAGAGTGCAGCCTGGTGAAACATGGAATTCATTACTTTTCTGATAAATATGATGGGGAAAAAATAGAACGGTCAACAACAAACGTTTTCACACTTGACAGTCAGACCATTTTAAATTAAGAAACATTGTGACTGCTGTAATTTTTTTAAAGGTATGAAAAACATTTGTGTTTTTATTTTGCAGTATAGCAATTGCTGAAATTCAGGAAAATAGCTTGATGTGTTTCACCTCCTGTCCGGTTATGATGCAGCTGTGAAGCATGGGTGTATGTGCCGTGCACGGCTGTGTCAGGCTGTCTATCACAGTGGACACTGTGCTGCCTGTTCTCCAGATAACACTTCCAAGTGAATCCAATCACATGTCGGCGTTTTTTCCTCTGAAATGATGGATTTGATTCTTTTTCAGTCACATCCTATGGCTCACGTCCTTTTTCTGCATCAGCGAATCGTGTAAAAGCAGAATCAGGACCATTTTAACAAGCCACGTAGAAGGTTTTTGTTTTTTGTGGGACCATATTCATGGATGAAGGCCAAGAGGAGTTCATTTAAACGATTTAAATAATCAAACAAGAACAAAAGTATGTGGTGTCTCACATCTTTCCAATATTACTACATATGTGGCTTTTGACTTTAATCTTGAGCTTTAAAACTGACAAAATTATTTATTTATTTTTTTTGTTTGTTTGCTTGTTTATCCAAAACCAGGATTTTAATTAATTTTGCAGGGGGTGTGGAAATCCAACCCCCTCGTCTGTGTTGTGACACCTGGGAAAGGGTAAGGGTCCTTGCTCACTGGAGACGCAAATTAGTGACCAGACATGTGAACAAGCTACAGTGTCACAGTTGGTATCTCACTGAAGTGGCAACTCGCAGCTGAAGACAAATGACACGTTTACACACAAAGTGTTCAACTCTTATTATTCTGCTATGATCCATGTGAATAGACTGTGGAAATTCTCCCACTGTTCCCAGTAATGGCAAAATAAAACAATATAAATAATAAAATAATAATAATAAAGCCCACAGCACACTCACAGATTTGCAGAATGATGTCCCTGCTGGAGCTAGTGTCCTATCTTCCATGTCCAGTATATAATCCATCCATTTTCTACACCCACTTAACTCTAATTAGGGGTCACGTTAGCTCAAGATTCATGCACACCGATTATTCACGAGCTGCACCAGCTTTTTTTCTGTGATGCAGCAATGTCCAGCCATAATCAAAGATTGATTTGATATATTCAACAATAACACTGTAAGTACGTTTAGCTGTTCGCTTGTTTTTTTTCTATGAGGCCATTATTGTAGCAAAAGTATTTGCAAATGCGTATTTTGATCTGTGTGTGTGTAAACAGATCCATAAAAGCGTATAGCAGTCTATGTGTGCGTATTTTGATCTGTGTGTGTAAACAAATCCACAGATGTGTAAAAAAATCTGTATGTGTAAACACATCCACAAATGTGTAAAAAAAAATCTGTGTGTGTGTATTCATGTGTCTGTGAAAATTGGGCCACTTGATTGGAAGTGTTCTTGCACTTGACTTTTGCTATAGTTCTGCCACGTTAGATCCATAAATGCGTGCAGCAATTTGTGTGTATGTGGAGACTTGTCTGTGTGCCTCCACCAGAGGGTGAAAGCAGCAATGACATCACTCATCGCTGTCATTTTAAGACTGGCTGGTCCTTCGAAGAGATCAAAATACACATTTGCAAACTTACCTACAATGGCCCCATAAATGTCCAAAAGACAAATGTCGGGCTGAAATCCCAGCCTGACCGGAAAATCACTAAGGGCCCTTGGGCAAGGTCCTTAACCTTCTGGGGTCTGACGGCATTTTTTGGACAGTCCACTTGCCTGGCATAAATGATTTATTATTGCTATTAACAGCTCTCCCTGCGTCCCACAATCAAGTTTTATGTCTCTTTTTTTTCAGGACAACCTGTTCTTTCATAATATATATGCTTTTGTTGTGTTTTATAAGTGTAATAAAGGTTTACAATCACAAATAAAGAAAAAAGTAAAGCGGAAAACAATTTTCCACACACATTTATTCAAAACACACAGCAAACTATAATAAACAACTGTTTTGACACTTTATAAAGGTAATTTGAGATCTTGTGTGAAAGACTGTACAACAAAAAAGTTCAAACAATAAACACAAATGCACATTTTGAACAATATATACAAAATGGTCTATGCGTTTATGCTCCAGTCTGAGGAGCGGCCCCTCTCCCTCACCTCATTGATATGGTAAACAGTGCTTTATGCCAGAGGGAGAGAGCCACAGTAATCCAGTAACATTCAAATGCAAACTAGTGGAGCAATCCTGATAGTTACACACTCTTTGTTTGAGCACATGAGATTGTCATGCGAGGCTCTCCGTCTGCTTTCACTTTCGCTGTGCGTAATGGCACAGGGCGCATTGGAGGAGTTAGGGGCCTATTTAAATGGGCAAACTAGTAAGATATCACTCCTGAAAATGATCTTTGGTTTATCACATGAGGTAAATCTGCCCTACGATTGGATTTTGGAAAACCGTGTGATGGTGAACCAATTCTGATTGGACACTCACATTGCGCACATCATCACACAGCTTCTATGAGGAGTACAAAGATGACCGATGGTGGATCGAAAGTCCGCAGAGTTAACTTTTCAGCAAAAAAAAAAAGTAAGTTTCTATCTCATATCATTAAAAAGTTACTTATAATTTAGTAAAGCTTGGTCCCAGCCGTCGTACACGATGACGTCGGCCCCAGAGGGTTAATCCCCTATTTGCTGTTTGTGTGTAGTGAGCGCCTTGTATGGCAGCACCATGACATCGGGGTGAATGTGAGGCATTATTGTAAAGTGCTTTGGGCATCTCTTGCAGACGGAAAAGCACTATACAAATGCAGTCCATTTACCATATGCCCTTTAAAATGTCTGCTTGCACTGTATCACTATTTAGCATGTGATTATGTTTTCATTCTAATTCTATACTCAACTAATTAGCAATGTTTATCCTGATTAAAAAGTGTATTTACTCACAGTGTCACACGTTGCTTCTTAATTTAGACATCTCACTTGCTTATGGACATAGCTGTCAAGCTTTAACAAGCTCACCACACTAACTAGAATAAGACTGTCCAATTCACAGACTAAGTGGACAGTATTCATCACTACAGTTCTCCACTCCTGTGGCATCACTGAACTGCTGTATTTATAAAGATAAAATCTATCTCAATGTTTTTTGAGCGCTGAGCATAATGTATGCACATTTTTAATATAACATGGCAGGAAGGAATCTTTGATTCATCCTTGTCGTAGCAGGTGGAGATTGAGATGCTTGTTGTTGAGGTCAAAAACTGCTCTTTAGTTTACAATGTTGTCTGTTGTAGGTTTGGACACTAAAGAGGCTAGATGTATGTATGCAAATTTCACATTTTGCATACAAGCGATCACACACATTGTTTAAGCACAGTTTAGCTCCAACTTACAAAAAAATTACAAATTGAGAAGAAATTTGTTGGTGTTGGAGCTGGCTTGTCATTGCATAATTTTGGCTTGCGTAGCCAAATTTTATTTTGTGGTTGTTGTTATAATTTAAGGCTGTAAATGAGGTGTGTGGTTTAGCAGCTACATTTATACAAATGCACGGCATTACTGTCTCGAAAAACCGTCTCTGTTACTCAAATGTACAACCCCAATTCCAGTGAAGTTGGGACGTTGTGTGAAATGTAAATAAAAACAGAATACAATGATTTGCAAATCCTCTTCAACCCTATTTCTCAACATTCAATTGCAAGGAATTTAGGGACTCTATCATCTACAGTCCATAATATGATCAGAAGATTCAGAGAGTGTGGAGAACTTACTACATGTAAACGGCAAGACCGAAAATCAACATTGAATGCCTGTGACCTTCGATCCCTCATGCGGCACTGCATTAAAAACAGACGTCATTGTGCAAAGGATCTTACTGTGTGGGCTCAGGAACACTTCAGAAAACCATTGTCAGTTAACACAGTTCGTCGCTACATCTACAAGTGGAAGTTAAAACTCTACCATGTAAAGCGAAAGCCATACATCAACAACTTCCAGAAACGCCGCCGCCTTTTCTGGGCCCGAGCTCATTTGAAATAGACAGACGCAAAGTGGAAAAGTGTGCTGTGGTCTGATGAGTCCACATTTCAAATTGTTTTTGTAAATCATGGACACTGTGTCCTATGGACAATTAAGAGGAAAAAGACCATCCAGATTGTTACCAGCGCAAAGTTCAAAAGCCAGCATCTGTGATGGCATGGGGGTGTGTTAGTTCCCATGGCATGTGCAACTTACACATCTGTGATGGCACCATCAATGCTGAAAGGTACATCCAGGTTTTGGAGCAACACATGCTGCCATCCAAGCAACGTCTTTTTCAGGGACGTCCCTGCTTATTTCAGTAAGACAATACCAAGCTACATTGTACACGTGTTACAACAGCGTGGCTTTGTAGTAAAAGAGTGCCCGTACTAGACTGGCCTGCCTGCAGTCCAGGCCTGTCGCCCGTTGAAAATATGTGGCACATTATGAAGCGCAAAATAGGACAACAGAGATGCTGGACTGTTGAACAACTGAAGTCGTACATCAAGCAAGAATGGGAAAGATTTCCACCTACAAAGCTTCAATAACTAGTGTCCTCAGTTCCCAAATGCTTATTGAGTGTTGTTAGAAGGAAAGGTGATGTAACACAGTGGTAAACATACCACTGTCCCAGCTTTTTTGAAATGTGTTGCAGGCATCCATTTCAAAATGAACAAATATTTGCACAAAAACAATAAAGTTTATCAGTTTGAACATTAAATATCTTGTCTTTGTGGTGTTGAATATAGGTTGAAGAGGATTTGCAAATCATTGTATTCTGTTTCTATTTACATTTTACACAACATCCCAACTTAATTGGAAATGGAGTTGTAATGCTTTGAGTTTGATGCTGTGCATATGGATCCCTTGAAATTTTATTTTGGACTTGATCTGACAGTTATCAAAAACCTTCCTTGAGCATGGAGTGAATACATTTTTAATAAAAATATACTCAACCAAAAAAGACAACTGAAACCAATGCCAAAAAAGTAGTGATATAGATCAAAATTTTATTTTCGCTGCCAGCATTTCACACTTTGCACCAAAGTTCGTAACAGAAAATTCATGAATGGATGGGCAAAAAAATGAGATTTGATTTTTAGCTCAGATACACTCTGATCTACTCAAATGTTTGACATATCGACACACCATCTCAAAACCAAGTAGACTTCTGAAGACCTCTAGTTCATTGTTCAAAGAAAGACTGACCAGTTAATTAAGAGAAATGGAGCTTTGGGCTTGTTCATCTTTGCCAATTACACCATAGTTACCTTTGACATGCTGTGTGGGAGTAAAATTCCAGTTGTGATCACAGCCTACATATGATATGTTATCAGACCTGTAAAAGAGGAAATACGTCAGTATAATGTGGGCGCTTAGCATCACAGGAGCAGATATAGTGGATAATGCATACCTCATCTATAAAATACATCCTGTAGGTACATCTAGAACAAAGCAAATTAACTTTGTGTAACAAATGCAATGGCATTTGTTGATTCAAGACACTGGACTATGTTATGTAGACAGCAGCCATATGAGAAAATATCTAACAGATACATCACACTTGGAAGCATCGCCTATTTTAGCCCTGCTAATGTCCCTGGTTGGTATTCATTCTCTCTTGTATTGTCATATTATTAGATAACAAAAAATGTAAGCGAGCCTTATGTGATACTGTCATAAGTTAATTAGATCACTCTAGATATGCACCAAGAGATTTCTGCAGCATTGGTAGACAGAAACCAATTAAAGGCACAAAATACCTCAGATGAAGTGTGAACACCAATAATTACATTTTCATTGAAGCAGCTGTACAATGTGTATGGACTATTGACTGACACGTTATACCACATCATTACAAATAAAAATTAGTGCCTCCTTTCTGCATTACTGCTGATTACTTATTGCTGTGATATACAGGGTAATAGTCTATTTGTCTGTGTTTTGCCTTATATTGGGGCAAGCATATCTTAGTTAGCAGATTGGGTTGCCCGTTAAATTAAAAGACTATTTTTTTTCCACCAGGACCTTTTTTCTGTGAGGCACAGTGTGCTAGCCACTGTGCCACTGAGGTGCCTTAATCCTTGGCTACTCTTATCTACATAACAAAGTATCTGTGTGTGAAATGCTCAAGCCCAAATTGGTCACAGTGCTAGGCTCATCACCATGCATGCAAGCTCCTGCACTGTTTAATGGCATAGCCAAAAACAACTACCACTGAAAGACTGTCAAATAAATAAAATCAAAAATACAGCAAAGAACATGCAGTGACAGAAATGTTGCAGCTAAGCAATCATAGACTTGAGTGTTTGCAAAGACTGATGGCTGAAAAGACAACCAGGAACCAACACTTTGCAAAAAGGTGAGTCTGTGATTGTATTGATGCCATATCAGTCATTGAAATAAGACATTACCCAGGTTTCTCCCAATGCTAAAGGATGTCCAACCCCGTCACAAGGCGCTTCCATATCCTACAAGCACGTTCTGGAGTTCAAAAATTTCCCATATAGACTGCACATATCTCAGTGTAGAAGGGTCAAATTCAAACATGATGCAGCATGAGTTCATCCAACACCTATTCACATTGTCTCCTTCCTTCAGTGCCGACACATACGTATCTGTGTGCCTTGCTGATCCTTCCCTGGTCCATGACTTGAGGTTGTGCATGTGTTCCCTAATTTGAAGCCCTGATTGCAGGAGGCCCCACCATTCCCCAGAGGTAATTAATAGAGAGCTTGGCTGCCGCTCCACTCCTGATTATTCTTTCACCACAACAATAGATGTCATCAAACCCTCACAGGCAGGATAAGAGCCGAACTCAAGTTCATGATTAAAGGATAAATCCAAAGATACACTTGAAATACAAAAACATATTCAGTGACTATGAAATGTTCTTGTATCTATTCTCTAACTTATCTTTTAGTCATGTTATAGTAAAGAGGATGCATACATATCCTGGTTTTTATTGCACAACATTTTCTCTGGAGTGTGTGTTTTCAATATAGTATTTCTTAATTATGTTTTGATTGTTTACAAGAGGAAACAACATCTTAATTTCGACATAGCAATGGTGCAACTTTGGATCATCTGACACTGAAATTATTTTGCACAACACTCACTTCTGTTTTTTCATAGTGTTTATGAAAATGTGTCCTTACCTCCAGGACATGTGATCATCATAATTACAAGCTATATTCAGCAGTACTGCATAGGTTTCAACAAGATTTTGGAGGAACACAGAACTTGGTTCCTATATCAAATATCACTCTGGAAACTGTGAAGGTGAACAATTACTGTATAGTCATGTCAAATTAGAGAGTTACTGATTTCTGTGTTTATGAGGGGATAATTCACAATAAACTATAAATATAGGCAGCATCACAGGAATGTGAAAGAAATGAATGGATATTGTACAGCACAACAAACGTGATACAAGATCTCTTTAGTCTGGTTCATGCCCAGCAATTATTCCATCACAGCTGTTCTTGTGATAAAACATGGAAGCCATGAGTCCCTTTGAACATTTAGGGCTCATTAAATGTTCAGAAGTTGAATGTGGCTCCAAACCACTTTTAAAAGGTTTGAGCAATAAAATAAAATTCAAGCAATAAACAGAAGGCATGTGCTTTGTCTACCAGTAACGACTGCCATTAAATGATTATGCAAATGGCTGTTTTTTCTCTTTATTTTTAAAAAGCTTCTGTTGCGCTGTTTACAGAAATATTGCATTCAACGTGAGTTTAGTTCCAGTGCCCTCCAAAAGTATTGGGCCCCTTGGTGTTTCACACATTTTAATTTCTTTATGCCATTTCAAATGCAAAAAGTAAATCAGGAGAAATTTTGCATAGTACATGTCTTGTATTTTGTATCACCAGTTATATTGCTTCATGATGAAGTAGTACAGAGGAGGATTTTCTGAAAAAGACCAGAAAGTTCAGCTACAATTTGCCAGAAGGTACATCTGAGATGCAAGCCTAGATTTAATGTTTTGGTGAAAGAAAATCCTCCTCTGTACCACTTCATCATGAAGCTGTATAACTGGTGATACAAAACACAAAACCTGCACTATGCACAATTTCTCCAATCACAGCCACAGAAGCCGATAACTTCTTCTGGGTTGTCTGGGTGTCTTGGTGACATTCTTCACTCTTCTCCTTCTTGCACAGCCACTCAGTTTTTGAGAACTGTCTACTCCACACAGATTTACCATAGAGAAGCTCAGTCATTTGTGAGGAACTCGGAGTAGAGACGCTGCTCCTTCACAGTGAGAGGAGCCAGCTGTGGTGATTTGGGCATCTGGTAAGGATACCTCCTGGGCACCTCCCTAAGGTGCTCCGCAAAGTGCATTCAAACCGTGTAATGCACGGCTTCGAGTTGTTTAATCCGCTTATACCACAGTCCCACACAGTGAGCTAACACACAAATATTTATTTAAGTTGACAGAACTTGATAAAAATGTGCGAGTATTTGGGACTATTTTATGTTTTGTCTCTGACGCGCGAGTCTGTGGGCTTGCGCCGCAGCGGGCCGCTCACACCGCCCCTTCTCTCTCTCTCTCTCTCTGCTGTGTCGCCCTGTGACAAACTCTGTCAAACAGGTCCAGAAACTACGCTCGCTGTTTTGATGCAGAGCGCACGGCCGCCCGCAAGGATAGAACCATTCTCTTCTTCTTTCCCATCTTCAATCTTGTCAAGTTCGTCCGATGTTAAATCTTTACACCGTTGCTTTTGCTGTTCTTCTCGTTTACTCTCCTCTTTCCATTCCTCAAACGTTTTATTTTGGCCAACAATATTAAAATTCACTTGGAAATCCATGTTTTATCGCGTTTCTGTCATTCACTTGTCAAAACACAGCTGATCTGCGCCAACTATTTGGTCCGTTGCTATGGTGACGACCAGAGCGGAGTGATTATCACAGTGATTTAACTCGCCGAACTACGTGTGCATATATACGAAAATAATGCACGCCAGTTAGACATGGAATTCTCACTGACCGTGGTATAATCACAAATAATTAATTTGCTTTTACAAAGCCCCATTTTCTTCAAATTTAAATGTGATTAACATATTTTGAATTTAAAACTGAATTCTGGCCTCAGAGGGTTTTTAATTTCCCCCTTAACTTGTGGGCTGTGTGATACATACAGTGGTCTTTAAAAGTATTGAGTCCCTTGGTATTTCACATATTTTAATTTGTGTCTGTCACTGCAAAAACAAAAAGTAAATCAAGCTTCTCAATATTTAAAAAAAAAAACTAAAATTATCTTCCTTAAACTCAAACTCAAAGCAAATCTCTACCACTTGATATAAATTAAATAAAACTATAAAAGTCAAGATGATGGGTTGTGTAAATAATGGGCCCATTTGGTATAACACCTGTAAATAATCAATTTTATTCCCAGTTTTCTTCAGACAAGTCGGGGATGAATACATGAACATTTCCAAGTCACTGAATATGTTTTGGACTTTATTTACATCAATTATGAAGAAATAGAAACAGTACGGTACTCTATGGTAAATCTGTGTGGAGTAGACAGTTCTCAAAAACTGAGTGACTGTGCAAAAAGGAGAAGAGTGAGGAAAGCCGCCAAGACACCCAGACAACCCAGAAGAGATAGGGTAAGAAGCTTAGTCATTTGTGAGGAGCTCGGAGTAGAGCCGTCTCTAAAGGAGACACCAGCTACCCTCCTGAGGAAGCCCATTTCAGCCACTTGTACCTGCGATCTTGTTCTTTTCGGTCATGAGCTAACACTCATGATCATAATTGAAAGTAGGAACTAAGCTTGTCTGGTAGATCGTGAGCTTCGCCTTTCAGCTCAGCTGCATTTTTTGTCACAACAGTACAGTAAAGTCAATGCAATACTGCCCTTGCTGCACTGATTCTCCAGCCAATATCACACTTCACTGTCCTCTCACTCATGACCCAAACCTGGGGGGTACTTGAACTCCTTCACTTAGGCCAAGACTTCATTCAGTACCCGGAGTAGGCAGTCCATTGGTTTCCTGCTGAGCACCATGGCTTCAGATTTACAGGTGCTGATCCTCATCCCAGCAGCTCCACAGTCGGCTGTGAACCAGCCCAGTGAGTGCTGGAGGTCCTCCAGGGTGCTATGCCTCGATATCCAGCCCATGAATATCACAAACAGGATTGGTGACAAGTGCAGCCCTGGCGGAGGCCAACCTCCACCAGAAATGACATCTATTACATTTATATATCGCCAAATCACAAAAAAGCTGTCTCAAGGCTCTTCACACAAGTAAGGTCAAACCTTACCAACCCCTAGAGCATAGGTGTCAAACTGATTCCAGAAAGGGCCAAGAGGGTGCAGGTTTTCTTTGTAACCACCAACTTCAGCAGGTGATTTCACTGATGAACATCACTTTGAGCAGATGGGAAGAGTTCATCAGTGAAATTACCTGCTGGAGTTGGTGGCAACAAAGAAAACCTGCACCCTCTTGGCCCTTTCTGGAATCAGTTTGACACCTATGCCCTAGAGCAAGCACACAGGTGACAGTGGTAAAGAAAAACTCGCTCTGATGATATTGAGGAAGAAACCTCAAGCAGACCAGACTCAAAGGGGTGACCCACTGCATAGGCCATTCTAACAGTTACAAGGTTTGTGAGCACAGAGATCGGCTGGCCCTGAGAAGGGAATCCTGTCACTCCATACTCCCACAGCACCTCCCACAGTATCTCAGTACTCACAGTACTCAATCAGTACTCCCACAGTACTCAATCATATGCCTTCTCCAAGTCCACAAAACACATGTAGACTGGATGGACATACTCCCAGGCACCCTCCAGGATCCTTGTGAGAGTGAAGAGCTGGTCAGTTGCTCCACAACCAGGATGGAACCTGCATTGTTCCTCTTCAATCTGAGGTTCAACTATCAGCCAAACCCTCCTTTCCAGCACCCTGGAGTAGACTTTACCAAGGAGGCTGAGCAATGTGATGCCCCTGTAGTTGGCACACACTCTCTGGTCCCCTTGTTTAAATATGAGGACCACCACCCCAGTTTGCCATTCCTTTGGCACTGTCCCAGACTTCCACGCAATGTTGAAGAGACGGCTCATCCAAGACAGTCCCTCCACACCCAGAGCCTTCAGCATTTCTGGACAGATCTCATCAACCCCCTGGGGCCTTGCCACTGCGGAGTTGTGTGGCTGCCTCAGTGACTTCCACTGAGGAAGTTGATGATGATCCCTGATCAGCTTCCAGCTCTGCCTCTACTCTAGAGGGCACTCTTGTCTAATGCAGGAGTTCCTCAAAGTGCAACTTCCAGCGACCCATTAGCTCCTCAGTTGAGGTCAACAGAGTCCCATCTTTACTGTATACAGCTTGGATGATTCTTATTTTCAGATGGAAAAATAACTCCTGATTCACACAAGGAAAGTCACGTTGCTGTGCATAAACATGAGCTTAATGTTAGCTCTAAATCCTGAAACTGCTGAGAAAGAATCTTTCAATGAAGTTGAAAGACTATACTAGTCGTTATGGGCAAAGAGCATGACCATGAGCACACCAAAGATGAAACCTCCAGACTTTTGTGGCAGATTTGCTATCTAACCAAAAAGCATCAACTGTCCAGATACGTGAATAAAACTCTTTCACTCACGTATCACTTTACATCTTCCAGATAGATGTACGGTAAATTCACACGTCTTTTTGATTTGAGAAAAGCAGCAAAGTTCATCTTGGATCACAGCATTGGAAATGAAGAGCTGAAAAAAAAAAAAGCTGAATCAGTTCGTAATTCAGATAGTTTAAGGACAGAGACAGTTAAGAACAAATCTGTGTTGACTACTCAATCCAAAATCAACAGGGATGTTTTAGAAGTCAGATCCACAAGAGACCAAAATTATGTGTAAAGTCGTTATGGACAACTTAATAAACTTTTGTGGAATTACTGGTGTGTATTCCACAAAGTCACTTCATTTTCATTCTTAATGTCAGTGACAGCTTAAAAAACATGAACTGCATTCATTTTAATATATTTGCACCATATATAATGAAATACAAAACATGACCTTTTAACTGAATGCACTGCATGAGGCTATTTGGACCAAAAAATGATGAATGTACTTATTTTTATTCTTTGTACACCTGCCAACTGACACAGGAGTGCACAGGTTATTCAGTGCCATCTATCTATCTCCACTCTAAGCTGTACAGAACTAACTTGACTGCAATAAGTGCATCCAGTCCTTTAAAATTTGGTTAACTTCATTCTATCATACTATAAATTAACTCTTACATTTGAACAATGTGAGCGGAGGCGTGCTGCTCTGTGTGCACCTGGTGTCAAAAGCGAAGCGGAGTCCTGATTAGAACTTGGCTGGCAGACCACTTCGGAACACCAAGGGCTGTGTGTGTTTCCCCATGTACGTAGGAATGGAGTTGCAACAGGAAGGGCATTGGGTGTAAAATGTGTGCCAAATCCCAATGCTGATCTGTACTGGATCTGCGGTGATGACCCTGAGAACGTGAGAGCAGCTGAAACACCAACAACACTTAATCAACCGGGTTTAATGTTATGATAGAGTTGTCTTAATAGTGTGGGGAAATGGGAACATATGCACTCAGTGTAGAATCAATTTAACTCTGCAAAATTTACTGTGGACTTTGTACACAACTCAAAAATTATAGAACATGTTTTACTAAAATGTTGTGGAAAGATGATTCATGGGTCAGGAAAGTGTTGATTATATTGTGAAGCAGATCCACATTTGCTTCAAAATCTTTTTTTTTTCTGTTCTTTTGTATCTTTTCAGAACGTTATGACATCACAAAGGTCTATACTACACTGCAGAAAGACTCACAGGGCCAAGTCTTCTGTCAGTTGGTGGAGGTATGTACGCTCCAAAACGTAAACACCTGTAACCCATATGCCACATATGACAATGTGTGAAGGTTTTCACACAAATATCCAGCATTTATGAATAATTCTGATTATATGAATTCTAGGTGAAAGAGGTTGAGGTTCTCTTATTTAACGTGGGTAACCAAAGAGAGTCTCAATGAAAGACTTATTTCCAGAAGGGCCCACAGCACGTGTCTCTCACTTCTCCCCAGCACCGTTGTCAAGAGTGCCATTAGGGAGCGTGGCTGCAATCGGGAAGCATACCCAAATTGCTGGCATCCCAGTCCAATGTGCAAGCCGTTACGCCACTCCATAAATTATTTTTAGTGATCTGCAATTTATATAAAAACCAGGGTTCTATTTAACTGAGTTTATGATTTTATAGTAGTGTTTTTATGTAGTGTGATTATCAGCAGCTGTTTTTTAATGCTCAGATAAAAGATTGTTTGGACATTTCAAATCTGAAGAAGATTTGACTGAAAGGAAAAAAAATCATCAAATGAAATGGTGTCGAAACGTTTTGGATAATACTGCATATTCTGCTAAATTAGCCCCAGTGTCACCAGTAAAGCTCTTGTGGCTGTGACATGTCAATGAGAGAGAATGTCAATGAGATTGTGCAATTTTGTGTATATTTGTTATTGCATGATAGTAGTCACTTTGTAATCATGCATGTCTGTGGCATGCACTTCAGAATCAGGATACACATGCTCATTATCATTTTAAGCCTTGTGCAGAAATGGAGCATCAGTTCAGATCAAATTGTAAGTGTGTATCAAAGAATAATTATTTTACTACAGTTAAAACCTGGACAATGTGCCATCACAAAGATGTTGTTTGTTTAACAGCTCAATGCTAATTGGGAACAGGGTGAAAACTGCTTTGGTGTCAATCAGCAGATGTGTTAGCTATTTGCCTTTTGTCCAATTAACAATTAGCCTAACAAGGAAACTTCTGCCTCACCTCAGAACTAATGAGGAATAAATTGGAATTGTAAGTCAGCGTAAGATGTCGCAGCACCGTGGAGGAAGCCAGTAAAGGAAGTGTTCTATTCAGCATTATGACTTCTTTTGCAGGAATTTTTCATCAGCTCGAGACTGATTGCTTGAATGCTGTTGATCCCTGAAAATTAAGGCCACTGTAACAATATTGGTGTTTCTCCTGCAGGAAGAAAAATGGACATGAAGAGCAGAATGCTGTGATTAAAACAGACTAGTTACTGAAAAAACAAACCCAACAAGGTGCAGACGCTCTCACTCAATTTGTATTTCAACAAACAGTTCATTCTCAACAGTTAGAGATGAGACAGAAGTCAGACAAGCGCTGAGCATGCAAACGCTTCTGTGCACAGACATAAAGTGCAAAGATTATGAATAAAAAGAGCGACATATTCCTGCTTTGTGGAACAAGAAGGTCAGACCTACAACTAATTATGACACTAATTCATTATGAGAGAGAATTAGAGCCTGGCCTCTGCTGCGGCCCAAACTCCAATCAGGCTGTAAATGAGGCAGAAAAAAGTGGGCTGAACCGGGTAATGGAGAGAGAGAGAGACAGAGAGTGAGACAGAGTGTTAGAATTCACTGTGTTTGTGCAAGTGTATTTGTGCAGGTGAATTTTAACACCTGCACAAATTGGAAACTCACTCCGGCACCATGGACATAAAATATGGTAGAGACACAGGGGCAGAATTCAGCGTGCACACATACACAAACGTGTTACTAACCAAATGATGGATCACTGTTACAGAAGTACAGAAACAGGCCGTGTTCCGTAGCATTATTCATCTGATGGCATTTCAATATCGCATTTGTATCATTTAGCATGATGACAGCCTAACCAAATGTTGTGGTAATTTGGTTAAATGGTGGAACACACATTGATTCTTCTGGAGAAACTAAAAACCTTGTCTTGGCTGGGAAGTAGCCTGCATTAGACTGGCGCTCCATTCAGAGGGCCTCATAGCCTTTCTTTGTGACACATTGTGGAATGTGGGGATAAGCATGACACCAATGGGCTTCTGGGCCTATATAGGACTTCCTGCCCTGTTCAAGGGTGCCTTAGTGATTTTGCTGTCAGATAGGGAGTCAAACCAGCGATCCTCTGGTCACAAACCCACCTCTTGAACTTCTAGAGCACAACCTCCACAAATAGTTGACCAACCTCAGAGTTGGAGGTTGGTCAACTATTTGTAAAGGTTGTGCTCCACACACACACACACACACACACACACACAAACACACACACACACACACACACACATACGAGGTCTGTCAATAAAGTAACGGTCCTTTTTATTTTTTTCAAAAACTATATGGATTTCATTCATATGTTTTTACGTCAGACATGCTTGAACCCTCGTGCGCATGCGTAAGTTTTTCCACGCCTGTCGGTGACGTCATTCGCCTGTGAGCACTCCTTGTGGGAGGAGTCGTCCAGCCCCTCGTCGGAATTCCTTTGTCTGAGAAGTTGCTGAGAGACTGGCGCTTTGTTTGATCAAAATTTTTTCTAAACCTGTGAGACACATTGAAGTGGACACGGTTCGAAAAATTAAGCTGGTTTTCAGTGAAAATTTTAACGACTGATGAGAGATTTTGAGGTGAGACTGTCGCTTTAAGGACTTTTCACGGTGCGAGACGTCGTGCAGCGCTCTCAGGCGGCGTCATCAGCCTGTTCAAGCTGAAAACCTCCACATTTCAGGCTCTATTGATCCAGGACGTCGTAACAGAACAGAGAAGTTTCAGAAGAAGTCAGTTTCAGCATTTTATCCGGATATTCCACTGTTAAAGGAGATTTTTTTAATGAAAGACGTGCGGACGGGTCCGCGCGTCGGGACGCAGCCGCCGCGACGCTCCGCCACAGGAAAAACACCTCTGTTGAAAGCCTTAAGGACAAGCTGGAACATGTCCTGCCTGTTAAACAATTTCTCATATACTCACTCCACTGAAAGCCATCAAAAGCCGCCTGGATTTTACAAATGGTTATCAACACGGAGGTGTTTTTCCTGTGCCGCCGCACCGCGTCGGCTGCGTCCCGACGCGCGGATCCGTCCGCACGTCTTTCATTAAAAAAATCTCCTTTAACAGTGGAATATCCGGATAAAATGCTGAAACCAACTTCTTCTGAAACTTCTCTGTTCTCTCACGACGTCCTGGATCAATAGAGCCTGAAATGTGGAGGTTTTCAGCTTGAACAGGCTGATGACGCCGCCTGAGAGCGCTGCGCGACGTCTCGCACCGTGAAAAGTCCTTAAAGCGACAGAATCACCTCAAAATCTCTCATCAGCCGTTAAAATTTTCACTGAAAACCATCTTAATTTTTCGAACCGTGTCCACTTCGATGTGTCTCACAGGTTTAGAAAAATTTTTGATCAAACAACGCGCCAGTCTCTCAGCAACTTCTCAGACAAAGGAATTCCGACGAGGGGCTGGACGACTCCTCCCACAAGGAGTGCTCACAGGCGAATGACGTCACCGACAGGCGTGGAAAAACTCACGCATGTGCACGAGGGTTCAAGCATGTCTGACGTAAAAACATATGAATGAAATCCATATAGTTTTTGAAAAAAATAAAAAGGACCGTTACTTTATTGACAGCCCTCGTATATATATATATATATATATATATATATATATATATATATATATATATATATATATATATATATATATATATATATATAAATGCTAATTTATTAAAAATAAAAAAGAAACTCAGAAATCACGTGTACGAGTACATAAGTATTCACACACTTTGCTCAACACTTTGTTGATGCACCCTTGGCAGCAATTACAGCCTCAAGTTTTGTTGAATATGATGCCACAAGTTTTGGTTTGTCCATTGTATGTTACTGCTGAAAATAAGTATTTGAACACCTACCAACCAGCAAGAAGTCTGGCTCACACAGACCTGTTAATTTTCCTACCAACCCGCAAGAAGTCTGGCTCACACAGACCTGTTAATTTTCCTACCAACCAGCAAGAAGTCTGGCTCACACAGACCTGTTAATTTTCCTACCAACCAGCAAGAAGTCTGGCTCACACAGACCTGTTAATTTTCCTACCAACCAGCAAGAATTCTGGCTCACACAGACCTGTTAATTTTTCTTTAAGAAGCCCTCTTATTAAACACTCTTTACCTGTATTAATTGCACCTGTTTGAACTTCTTACCTGTTTAAAAGACACCTGTTCACACACTCAATCAATCACACTCCAACCTGTCCACCATAGCCAAGAACAAAGAGCTGTCTAAGGACACCAGGGACAAAACTGTAGACCTGCACAAGGCTGGGATGGACTACAGGACAACAGGCAAGCAGCTTGGTAGAAGACAACAACTGTTATGATTATTTATTAGAAAGTGGAAGAAACACAAGATGACTGTCAATCTCCCTCAGTCTGGGATTCCATGCAAGATCTCACTTTGTGGGGTAAGGATGATTCTGAGAAAGCTCAGAACTACACGGGAGGACCTGGTCAATGGCCTGAAGAGAGCTGGGACCACAGTCACAAAGATTACATTAGTAACACATGATGCTGTCATGGTTTAAAATCCTGCAGGACAGCAAGGTCCCCCTGCTCAAGCCAGCACATGTCGAGGCCTGTTTGAAGTTCACCAGTGACCATCTGGATGATCCAGAGGAGGCATGGGAGAAGGTCATGTGGTCAGATGAGACCAGAATAAAACTTTTTGGAATCATCTCCACTTACCATGTTTAGAGGATGAGAACAACCCCAAGAAAACCATCCCAACCGTGAAGCATGGGGTGGAAACATCATACTCTGGGGGTGCTCTTCTGCAACAGGGACAAGATGACTGCACCGTATTGAAGGGAGGATGGATGGTGTCATGTATTGTGAGATTTTGGCAAACAACCTCCTTCCCTCAGTAAGAGCACTGAAGATGGGTCATGGCTGGGTCTTCCAGCATGACAATGACCCCAAACACACATCCAGGGCAACTAAGGAGGGGCTTTGTAAGAAGCATTACAAGGTCCTGGAGTGGCCTGGCCAGTCTCCAGACCTGAACTCAATAGAAAATCTTTGGAGGGAGCTGAAACTCCAAACTTGAAAGATTTGGAGAAGATCTGTATGGAGGAGTGGACCAAAATCCCTGCTGCAGTGTGTGAAAACTTGGTCAAGAACTACAGGAAACATTTGACCTCTGTAATTGCAAACAAAGGCTACTGTACCGAATATTAACACTGATTTTCACAGGTGTTCAAATACTTATTTGCAGCAGTAACATACAAATAAATTATTTAAAAAAAATCATACATTGTGATTTCCGGAATTTTGTTTTTTTAGATTATGTCTCTCATAGCGGACATGCACTTAAGATAAAAATTTCAGACCCCTCCATGATTTCTAAGTGGGAGAACTTGCAAAATCACAGGGTGTTCAAATACTTATTTTCCTCACTGTACATTAATCTATTGGTTTTTGATATTGTGAAGAAAAGTGCCTCATTTTTGTCACAGCAGCACAAATTCATTCTAATTCATTCCGTGATGGCTGCATGAAATTAACAGTGAAGCAGGGGGTCGGGGTGGTTAGGGTTAGGGTGGGGTAAAGGAGTAGGATTAGGTTATGGTTAAGGTTACGGTTGAGGGTAGGAGTAGTTAAAAAAAAATCATGAAAATTTGACTCATTTCGTGATGGGAGGACGAAAAAAAACGTGGGACTGGGCTGGGCATTCACACCAAAGAGTTCAATCTTTGTTTCATCAGACCAGACCAGAGAATTTTGTTTCTCATGGTAAATGGACTGCATTTATATAGTGCTTTTCCATCTGCATCAGACGCTGAAAGCACTTTACAATTATGCCTCACATTCACCCTGATGTCAGGGTGCTGTCATACAAGGCGCTCACTACACACCGGGAGCAATAGGGGATTAAAGGCCTTGCCCAAGGGCTCTTAGTGATTTTCCAGTCAGGTGGGGATTTGAACCCATGATCTTCTGGACTCAAGCCCAACACCTTAACCACTAGACCATCACCTCCCCTCGTGGTATGAGAGTCCTTCAGGTGCCTTTTGGCAAACTCCAGGCAGGCTACCATGTGCCTTTTACTAAGGAGTGGCTTCCATCTGGCAACTCTACTCTAAAGGCCTGATTGGTGGATTGCTGCAGAGACGGTTGTCCTTCTGGAAGGTTCTCTTCTCTCCACAGAGGAATGCTTGAGCTCTGACAGAGTGACCATTGGGTTCTTGGTCACTTCCCTGACTAAGAACCTTCTCACCAAATCACTCAGCTTATATGGCTGGCCAGCTCGAGGAAGAGTCCTGGTGGATCTGAAACTCCTCCATTTATGGATGATAGAAGCCCTTGTGCTCATTGGGACCTTCAAAGCAGCAGAAATGTTTCTGTACCCTTCCCCAGATTTGCATCTTGGGACAATCCTGTTTTAGAGGTCGATAGATGATTCCTTTAACTTCATGTTTGGTTTGTGCTCTGACATACACTGTCAACTGTGGGACCTTATATGTAAACAGGTGTGTGTCTTTCCAAATCCTATCCAATCAACTGAATTTACCCCAGGTGGACTCCAATTAAGCTGCAGAAACATCTCAAGAATTATCAGTGGAAACATAATTTTGCAATTTCAAAAAGGTTTTTTCACATTGTGATTATGGGGTACTGTATGTAGAATTTTGAGGGGAAAAATGAATATAATCCATTCTGGAATAAGGCTGTAGCATGCAGTGTGCTCAAACGTTTACATACGCTGGCAGAAATTTTTCTTGGCCATTTTTCAGAGAATATGAATAACACAAAAAACAAATTTTCACTCATGGTTTGTGGTTGTGTGAAACCATTTATTGTCAAACAATGTGTTTACTCTTTTTAAATCATAATGGCAACAGAAACTAAAACAAATGACATTCATCAAAAGTTTACATACCCTAGTTCTTAATACTGTGTATTGTCCCCTTTAACATCAATGACAGCTTGGAGTATTATGTGGCAGATGTAGATGTTTACATACCTCAGTTCTTAATACTGTGTATTGTCCCCTTCAGCATCAATGACAGCTTGGAGTATTTTGTGGCAGATGCAGACAGGGCTCTCTATTTACTCTGATGGCAAAACTCCCATTCTTCTGGGCAAAAAGCCTCCCGTTCCTGTAAATTCTTGGGCTGTCTTGGGTGAACTGCACATCTGAGATGTCCCCAGACTGACTCAATGATATTGAGATCAGGAGACTGAGATGGCCACTTTCCTTTTTGCTAAAGCTTATAGTTAGGGCTGGATCAGGTGACTCTGAACCATCCCTTAGTTATGCTGCTGAGTGTTTCTTTCTCTTTTTGCTCTTTATGCACCACTCTGCATTTAATCATTAGTGATTGATCTCTGCTCTCTTCCACAGCATGTCTTTTTCCTGATTCTCTCCCCTCAGCCCCAACCAGTCCCAGCAGAAGACTGCCCCTCCCTGAGCCTGGTTCTGCTGGAGATTTCTTCCTGTTAAAAGGGAGTTTTTCCTTCCCACTGTCCCCAAGTGCTTGCTCACAGGGGGTCGTTTTGACCGTTGGGGTTTTTCTGTAATTATTGTATGGCTTTTGCCTTACAATATAAAGCGCCTTGGGGCAACTGTTTGTTGTGATTTGGCGCTATATAAAAAAAAAAATTGATTTGATTTTATTTAGATGCCTGAACCACTTCATCTGGATCCATTCAGTGAGAAGAAGTAGCGGCTCTCCCTCAAGTCCCTCCTGGATAGTCGAGCTTCTCATCCAGTCCCTAAGTGTAGCCCAGATACCTCACAGAGGAATCTCATTTCCACCACTTGTATCGGCAACCTTATTCTTTTGGTCATTACCTAAAGTTCATGACCATAAGTTAGGAGAGGACTGTAAATCGGATGGCGAGAGAAGAGTCTCAAGTTCTTGCTGAGTTTATTCTTCACCATGATGATCACGAACACGAGAAACAACACCAATCTGTCTCTTGATCCAATGCTCCCTCATGCTCCATCTTACCTCCAGTTGTGAACAAGACCTGAGATACTTGAACTCCTCCACTTGGGGCAAAAAGGGAACAAACCACCCTTTTCCGACAGAGGACTGTGATTTCAGATTTAGAGATGCTCTTCCTTTTCACTTCACAGTTGGGCTCAAACTGGCACAGTACACATCAGAGGTCACTGTCTGAAGAAGCCAACAGAAGTTCATCACCGCAGCAAGCACAGAATTCTGAGGTCAGCAAACAAGACACCCTCCAGTCCGTGACTGCACCTTGAAATGCCATCCATGAACATCACAGACAGGACTGGTGACAAGGGGCAGCCCTGACGGAGTCTAACACCTACCAGGAACAGGTCTGATGTGATGCTGAGAATGCAGCATTACATTATATACGCAATGTGGTAACAAATCAAACAGCATTCTGCAGCACAGATAACATTCTGATGACTTCAAACTTGGCTAAAATATATCGAATAGATATCTGGAGGCGACTGGATTTTGGAGCATATTAGTCAAGAAAAATATGGTCCAAAAACACCTTTTTTTTCTATGTTTCAACAACTACGAAGCCGAGATGGATGATCTAAAGCATACGCGGCACAGGAAAAACACCTCCGGTCTATTTGAGGAGTTTCAGTCAGGTTTTAGAATTCCTCATAGTACAGAAACAGCATTAGTGAAGGTTACAAATGATCTTCTTATGGCCTCAGACAGTGGACTCATCTCTGTGCTTGTTCTGTTAGACCTCAGTGCTGCTTTTGATACTGTTGACCATAAAATTTTATTACAGAGATTAGAGCATGCCATAGGTATTAAAGGCACTGCGCTGCGGTGGTTTGAATCATATTTGTCTAATAGATTACAATTTGTTCATGTAAATGGGGAATCTTCTTCACAGACTAAAGTTAATTATGGAGTTCCACAAGGTTCTGTGCTAGGACCAATTTTATTCACTTTATACATGCTTCCCTTAGGCAGTATTATTAGACGGTATTGCTTAAATTTTCATTGTTACGCAGATGATACCCAGCTTTATCTATCCATGAAGTCAGAGGACACACACCAATTAGCTAAACTGCAGGATTGTCTTACAGACATAAAGACATGGATGACCTCTAATTTCCTGCTTTTTAACTCAGATAAAACTGAAGTTGTTGTACTTGGCCCCACAAATCTTAGAAACATGGTGTCTAACCAGATCCTTACTCTGGATGGCATTACCCTGACCTCTAGAAATACTGTGAGAAATCTTGGAGTCATTTTTGATCAGGATATGTCATTCAAAGCGCATATTAAACAAATATGTAGGACTGCTTTTTTGCATTTACGCAATATCTCTAAAATCAGAAAGGTCTTGTCTCAGAGTGATGCTGAAAAACTAATTCATGCATTTATTTCCTCTAGGCTGGACTATTGTAATTCATTATTATCAGGTTGTCCTAAAAGTTCCCTAAAAAGCCTTCAGTTAATTCAAAATGCTGCAGCTAGAGTACTGACGGGGACTAGAAGGAGAGAGCATATCTCACCCATATTGGCCTCTCTTCATTGGCTTCCTGTTAATTCTAGAATAGAATTTAAAATTCTTCTTCTTACTTATAAGGTTTTGAATAATCAGGTCCCATCTTATCTTAGGGACCTCGTAGTACCATATCACCCCAATAGAGCGCTTCGCTCTCAGACTGCAGGCTTACTTGTAGTTCCTAGGGTTTGTAAGAGTAGAATGGGAGGCAGAGCCTTCAGCTTTCAGGCTCCTCTCCTGTGGAACCAGCTCCCAATTCAGATCAGGGAGACAGACACCCTCTCTACTTTTAAGATTAGGCTTAAAACTTTCCTTTTTGCTAAAGCTTATAGTTAGGGCTGGATCAGGTGACCCTGAACCATCCCTTAGTTATGCTGCTATAGACGTAGACTGCTGGGGGGTTCCCATGATGCACTGTTTCTTTCTCTTTTTGCTCTGTATGCACCACTCTGCATTTAATCATTAGTGATCGATCTCTGCTCCCCTCCACAGCATGTCTTTTTCCTGGTTCTCTCCCTCAGCCCCAACCAGTCCCAGCAGAAGACTGCCCCTCCCTGAGCCTGGTTCTGCTGGAGGTTTCTTCCTGTTAAAAGGGAGTTTTTCCTTCCCACTGTAGCCAAGTGCTTGCTCACAGGGGGTCATTTTGACCGTTGGGGTTTTACATAATTATTGTATGGCCTTGCCTTACAATATAAAGCGCCTTGGGGCAACTGTTTGTTGTGATTTGGCGCTATATAAAAAAAATTGATTGATTGAAATTGATTGATTGATAGTGAAGTCACACAGTCAAAAATACTATTACAGATATATTTCCTTACATTTACATTGTGGTGCATTGAGTGTGCAGGTTATGTATCAGCCCTCCTGATGCCTTTCATCTTTGTAAGGTTTTGTTTGTCTTTTGTTTTCCTAAATAATCTAGTGATTTTAATCATTATTGCTGAACCTGTAGGTTGTGGGACCTTTATTATTATTTTTTTTATTATTTTATCTTGATTTGTAACTTTTATCTTCATGTCTTAATTTTTAAATTTTGTCTTTTATGCAAGTCTCTGTATACTGTTAAAATAGTTTTTTTGTTTGTTGCTGTACTTTACAAAGTATATTATGTATGCAGTATGATTCAAATGTCTGTCCAAATAAATATTATTATTACTTATTATACTATTTATTTATTTATTTATTTATGTCATTCAGGCAGAAATGGCTCAAATCATCCATAGGTTATAAAAGGTTAAAACCATTCTTTTGAAAAATCCAGATTTTGTCTTGTATATTTGAGGAGATACTGTTGGCACTGTTGGGATGTGACCAGGCACCTGTCACTTATGATGTATTACATGTCCAGGGAAGCCTCAACTTTTCAGTTCTTGCATTTCCTGTTAAAAAAGATACCATCAGCACCCAAGAGAACTTTGGCCTCAAAGAAAAACAGCGGTAAAATATCCTCGAAACACTGGCTTCCCATTTTCTCTTTTGCCCAGCATCAAGGGAGTATGTTTCTGGAACTCCTCTTGGCCATATTGTGACAGCTAATTAAGAAGATGATTACTCTGATGTGACATTGAAAAATTAAAGATGAAAGCACAGATTGTGTTTCTATTAATATTATTTAAACTCGCTCTCTCCACACCTCAGTCAGAGTTCACAATGGAATGATGAGATCAGAGCATTATGAAGAAAAGGATCACGTGTTGGAGAGCGTATGTGTAGGCTGCACTGTCTTATGAATCTCTGTTGCATATTGCCTATTTAATAAGATGCACCGTTGTTAATGGCATCGTAAACATAAAGGCAAATGCATCTTTGAAATATTGAGACGATGTTCGCCAGCGCCTCCATTCTTCACGGGCACAAGGTGAGAACATTAGCAGTGAAAGAAGAAATCACTCGAAAAGAAAATCAAGTTAGAATGAAGCTTCTCCGGCTGTGGGGTGAAAATATATTCTGTACTTTTATACAGACTTGTGTTTGCACTGGAGGTTGATGTATTGATATTCAGAACGTATCTGTGAAGCACTATGTAATTGTGGACATTTATATTTCACAATTAGATCTCACTTGGAGTTGTTCTTTTGTGTTGCTCAAACTTTTTCTTCTGTTTTCTGGACTCAATTTGGTTCATAAGTATTTGGACATTTGCTTCCGTAAACCACCATAATGGAGTTGAAATGAAACAGTCAAGATGGGCATGTCATGGAGTTGAGCTGCTAATATGTAGACGTGGGTTTGATTCCTGGTTTGCTCTATCAATCAATCAATTTCAATCAATCAATTTTTTTTATATAGCGCCAAATCACAACAAACAGTTGCCCCAAGGCGCTTTATATTGTAAGGCAAGGCCATACAATAATTATGTAAAACCCCAATGGTCAAAACGACCCCCTGTGAGCAAGCACTTGGCTACAGTGGGAAGGAAAAACTCCCTTTTAACAGGAAGAAACCTCCAGCAGAACCAGGCTCAGGGAGGGGCAGTCTTCTGCTGGGACTGGTTGGGGCTGAGGGAGAGAACCAGGAAAAAGACATGCTGTGGAGGGGAGCAGAGATCGATCACTAATGATTAAATGCAGAGTGGTGCATACAGAGCAAAAAGAGAAAGAAACAGTGCATCATGGGAACCCCCCAGCAGTCTACGTCTATAGCAGCATAACTAAGGGATGGTTCAGGGTCACCTGATCCAGCCCTAACTATAAGCTTTAGCAAAAAGGAAAGTTTTAAGCCTAATCTTAAAAGTAGAGAGGGTGTCTGTGTTGGGAAAGTGTAGGAACACGGACCCACAACAGGGGGCGCAAATGAACGGACAATGGAGTAAGTCAAAATAACAAGCTTTACTGTTGTGAATGTGCACAACGAATACAACCAATCACAGCAATGGACAACAGTCAATTCACAAAAGTGTCGTGTGGGCAGGCTCGAAGATAGGAGACGCCTCTCCAAGGTAAGACCGGAACCACACGGCTTCCTCCGCCACAGGACCCCGGGAATACTGGAGCCGCCAAGTCCCGAACTCCCAGGTGGCCACTGCCTCCGTGTGTCGGACCTGGTACTGCTGGCGAGGAACAAAGGACAGTTAGATGGGGGCGCGTTTGCACCCAGGACTCCGAACAGCAGGGAAGTTACCTCCACCTCTCGTTGGAACAGTAATCCACAAACTAAGCACAAATCCAAAAAGACACACTCCGTAGCTTTGATACGTTACCTCTCTGGTAGAAACGATATCTCGGCGATGAGGTGGAGATGCCGTCCTGCTGATATACCCCAGTGATAATTGCCGTCAGCTGTCTCAGGTGATGGGTGACAGCTGTTACCGAGGCTGCTCCTGTGGGGCGGCGGCGCCCTCTGGTGCCTGGAGCCCGCACTCCAGGCAGGGCGCCCTCTGGTGGTGGTGGGCCAGCAGTACCTCCTCTTCAGCGGCCCACACAACAGGACCCCCCCCCTCAACGGGCGCCTCCTGGCGCCCGACCGGGCTTGTCCGGGTGGCGACGGTAGAAGTCGGCCAGGAGGGCCGGGTCCAGGATGAATCTCCTCTTCACCCAGGAGCGTTCTTTGGGACCATACCCCTCCCAGTCCACCAGATATTGAAAGCCCCGGCCCATCCGACGGACGTCCAACAACCGGCGCACTGTCCAAGCCGGCTCGCCATCGATGATCCGGGCAGGAGGTGGTGCCGGACCGGGTGTACAGAGGGGCGAGGTGTGATGGGGCTTGAGCTTCGACACATGAAATACAGGATGGATCCGCAGTGAGGCTGGAAGCTGAAGCCTCACTGCGGCGGGATTGATGACCTTGAGGATTTTAAACGGTCCTATGTACCTGTCCTGTAGTTTAGGGGAGGCCACTTGTAGTGGGATGTCCTTTGTGGACAACCACACTTCCTGCCCGGGGCGATACGTAGGGGCCGGGGTCCGCCGCTGGTCTGCATGGGTCTTCGCCCTCATCCGGGCCTTCAACAAAGCAGAACGGGCGGCACGCCACACCCGACGGCACTTCCGCAGGTGGGCCTGGACCGAGGGCACACCGACCTCTCCCTCAACCACCGGGAACAACGGGGGCTGATACCCCAAACACACCTCAAAGGGGGAGAGGCCGGTGGCTGATGACACTTGACTGTTGTGGGCGTACTCGATCCAGGCCAGATGAGTACTCCAGGCCGCCGGGTGCGCGGCTGTCACACAACGCAGTGTTTGCTCCATTTCTTGATTGGCCCGCTCTGCTTGCCCGTTGGTCTGGGGGTGATACCCGGACGAGAGACTGACCGTGGCCCCCAGTTCCCGGCAAAAGCTCCTCCAGACATGCGAGGAGAACTGGGGACTGCGATCGGAGACGATGTCTGATGGTATCCCATGCAGGCGGACGACGTGGTGGACCAGGAGGTCCGCTGTCTCCTGGGCCGTTGGGAGCTTCGGGAGGGCCACGAAGTGGGCCGCCTTGGAGAATTGGTCCACTATCGTGAGGATCACGGTGTTTCCCTGGGACGGCGGGAGGCCCGTGACAAAATCCAGGCCGATGTGGGACCAGGGGCGATGAGTCACGGGCAGCGGCTGTAGCAGTCCCGGAGCCTTGCGATGGTCGGCCTTGCCCCTGGCACAGGTGGTACAGGCCTGGATATAGTCCCGGACGTCGGCCTCCAGGGACGCCCACCAGAAGCGCTGCCGGACAACTGCCACGGTTCTTCGCACCCCTGGATGACAGGAGAGCTTAGAGCCGTGACAGAAGTCCAGGACTGCAGCCCTTGCCTCTGGTGGGACGTAAAGTCTGTTCTTTGGTCCAGTCCCGGGGTCCGGGCTTCGTGCCAGGGCCTCCCGGACGGTTCTCTCAACGTCCCAGGTGAGGGTGGCCACGATAGTGGACTCCGGGATGATGGGTTCCGGTGGATCCGACAACTCCGCTTTGACCTCGTCTTCGTGTACCCGGGACAAGGCATCCGACTTCTGGTTCTTGGTCCCGGGCCGGTAGGTGATGCGGAAGTCAAAACGGCCGAAGAACAGTGACCAGCGGGCTTGCCTGGGATTCAGCCGCTTGGCGGTCCTGATATACTCCAGGTTCCGGTGGTCAGTGAAAACCGTGAATGGCACGGACGTTCCCTCCAACAGGTGTCTCCACTCTTCAAGAGCCTCTTTCACCGCAAGGAGTTCTCGGTTGCCGACGTCATAGTTCCGTTCAGCCGGGGTCAACCTGCGGGAAAAATAGGCACACGGATGAAGGACCTTATCGGTCTTCCCACTCTGGGACAGCACAGCTCCTATCCCTGAGTCCGAGGCGTCCACTTCAACCACTAACTGGCGACTAGGATCGGGCTGCACCAGAACGGGTGCAGACGAGAAGCGCCGTTTCAACTCCTTGAACGCGGCCTCGCAACGATCCGACCAGGTGAAGGGGACTTTTGGTGAGGTCAGGGCTGTCAGGGGGCTAACAACCTGACTGTAGCCCTTAATGAACCTCCTGTAGAAATTCGCAAAGCCGAGGAACTGTTGCAGCTTCCTACGGCTTGTGGGTTGGGGCCAGTCTCTCACCGCTGCAACCTTGGCCGGATCAGGTGCGACGGAGTTGGGGGAGATGATGAACCCCAGGAAGGACAAAGAGGTGCGGTGAAACTCACACTTCTCGCCCTTAACAAACAGCCGGTTCTCCAATAACCGCTGCAGGACCTGACGTACATGCCGGACATGAGTCTCAGGATCCGGAGAAAAGATGAGTATATCGTCTAGATATACGAAGACGAACCGGTGCAGGAAGTCCCGCAATACGTCGTTAACCAAGGCTTGGAACGTCGCGGGGGCGTTTGTGAGGCCGAACGGCATGACCAGGTACTCAAAGTGACCTAAGGGGGTGTTGAATGCCGTCTTCCACTCGTCTCCCTTCCGGATCCGAACCAGATGATACGCGTTTCTAAGATCAAGCTTGGTAAAAATCTTGGCTCCATGCAGGGGCGTGAACACCGAATCCAACAGGGGTAACGGGTATCGGTTGCGAACCGTGATTTCGTTCAGCCCCCTATAATCGATGCATGGACGAAGTCCGCCATCTTTTTTACCCACAAAAAAGAAACCTGCGCCCATCGGGGAGGTGGAATTTCGGATCAACCCGGCAGCTAACGAGTCCCGGATGTAGGTCTCCATTGATTCGCGCTCAGGCCGTGAGAGGTTGTACAGTCTACTGGACGGGAACCCACTGCCTGGAACCAAATCGATGGCACAATCGTACGGACGGTGGGGGGGGAGTGTGAGCGCCAGATCCTTGCTGAACACGTTGACAAGGTCGTGGTACTCCACCGGCACCGTCCCCAGATTGGGCGGGACTCTGACCTCCTCCTTAGCTTGGGAGCCGGGAGGAACCGAGGAACCTAGACACACCCGATGGCAGGTCTCGCTCCACTGAACCACTACCCCGGACGGCCAATCAATCCGGGGATTGTGCTTCAACATCCAGGGAAAGCCTAAAACCACACGGGAAGTGGCCTGAGTCACAAAAAACTCGATCACCTCCCGGTGGTTTCCTGACACCACCAGCGTTACAGGTGGTGTCTTATGTGTGATCGGAGGGAGCAGGGAGCCATCTAGCGCTCGAACCTGCACAGGCGAGGTAAGCGCCACCAGAGGGAGCCCTATCTCCCTGGCCCATCTGCAGTCCAACAGATTCCCCTCAGAGCCCGTGTCCACCAGTGCTGGGGCCTTCAGGGTTAAATCCTCATACAGGATCGTGACTGGGAGTCGTGTAGCAATGTGGGTGTGTCCCACGTGAATGTCTCGGCCCACCCCTAGCCCAGTCTCTAGGGGCGGGCGTTGGTGTTGTAACCGCTCGGGGCAGTCTCTCACATGGTGCTCTAGTGCACCACAAACAAAACAAGCTCCATGGGCCCGTCTCCTCTGTGCAGCTGGTGCCCTAAATGTTGCCCTACTCGTGTCCATAGCTTCGTCAGTAGGGGGAGCTGTGGCCCCACGGAGCGCAGGGGCCGTGGAGCGTGGGGAAGGCGGAGCGCGGTCGGAACCGGAAGGGAGAGGGACGGCGCGTGCCCGGCCACGCCCTTCGTCTCGTTCCCGCCGACGTTCTTCTAACCGGTTGTCCAACCGTATGACAAGATCGATAAGCCCGTCTAAATCCCGCGGTTCGTCCTTAGCCACCAGGTGCTCCTTGAGAACCAAAGACAGTCCGTTTACAAAGGCGGCGCGGAGGGCAGCGTTATTCCAGCCGGATCTCGCAGCCGCGATGCGGAAGTCGACTGCATAAACAGCTGCGCTCCGGCGCCCCTGTCTCATTGACAGTAGCACGGTTGAAGCGGTCTCGCCCCTATTAGGGTGATCGAACACGGTTCTGAGCCCCCTCACAAACCCATCGTATGTCAGAAGGAGCCGTGAAATCTGCTCCCAGAGCGCTGTAGCCCAAGCGCGTGCCTCACCGCGAAGCAGGTTTATGACATAAGCTACTTTACTAGCATCGGTCGCGTACATAACGGGACGCTGTGCGAAGACGAGCGAACACTGCATCAGAAAATCCGCGCACGTCTCCACACAGCCTCCGTACGGCTCTGGAGGGCTTATGTATGCTTCCGGGGAAGGAGGGAGAGGTCGTTGAACAACCAGTGGAACGTCAACGTTACGCACAGGATCTACGGGAGGGAGAGCCGCAGCGGCGCCCGGAGGGCACGCTTCCACCTGCGCGGCGAGAGCCTCCACCCTGCGGTTCAGGAGGACGTTCTGCTCGGTCATGAAATCCAACCGAGTCGTGAAAGCGGTGAGGATCCGCTGCAACTCACCGATTACCCCTCCCGCGGACGCCTGCGCGTCCTGTTCTTCCATTGGCCGTTCAACAGCCGGTTGACGCCCCTCGGGATCCATGACGCTGGCCGAGATATCCTGTTGGGAAAGTGTAGGAACACGGACCCACAACAGGGGGCGCAAATGAACGGACAATGGAGTAAGTCAAAATAACAAGCTTTACTGTTGTGAATGTGCACAACGAATACAACCAATCACAGCAATGGACAACAGTCAATTCACAAAAGTGTCGTGTGGGCAGGCTCGAAGATAGGAGACGCCTCTCCAAGGTAAGACCGGAACCACACGGCTTCCTCCGCCACAGGACCCCGGGAATACTGGAGCCGCCAAGTCCCGAACTCCCAGGTGGCCACTGCCTCCGCGTGTCGGACCTGGTACTGCTGGCGAGGAACAAAGGACAGTTAGATGGGGGCGCGTTTGCACCCAGGACTCCGAACAGCAGGGAAGTTACCTCCACCTCTCGTTGGAACAGTAATCCACAAACTAAGCACAAATCCAAAAAGACACACTCCGTAGCTTTGATACGTTACCTCTCTGGTAGAAACGATATCTCGGCGATGAGGTGGAGATGCCGTCCTGCTGATATACCCCAGTGATAATTGCCGTCAGCTGTCTCAGGTGATGGGTGACAGCTGTTACCGAGGCTGCTCCTGTGGGGCGGCGGCGCCCTCTGGTGCCTGGAGCCCGCACTCCAGGCAGGGCGCCCTCTGGTGGTGGTGGGCCAGCAGTACCTCCTCTTCAGCGGCCCACACAACAGTCTGTCTCCCTGATCTGAATTGGGAGCTGGTTCCACAGGAGAGGAGCCTGAAAGCTGAAGGCTCTGCCTCCCATTCTACTCTTACAAACCCTAGGAACTACAAGTAAGCCTGCAGTCTGAGAGCGAAGCGCTCTATTGGGATGATATGGTACTACGAGGTCCCTAAGATAAGATGGGACCTGATTATTCAAAACCTTATAAGTAAGAAGAAGAATTGTAAATTCTATTCTAGAATTAACAGGAAGCCAATGAAGAGAGGCCAATATGGGTGAGATATGCTCTCTCCTTCTAGTCCCCGTCAGTACTCTAGCTGCAGCATTTTGAATTAACTGAAAGCTTTTTAGGGAACTTTTAGGACAACCTGATAATAATGAATTACAATAGTCCAGCCTAGAGGAAATAAATGCATGAATTAGTTTTTCAGCATCACTCTGAGACAAGACCTTTCTGATTTTAGAGATATTGCGTAAATGCAAAAAAGCAGTCCTACATATTTGTTTAATATGCGCTTTGAATGACATATCCTGATCAAAAATGACTCCAAGATTTCTCACAGTATTACTAGAGGTCAGGGTAATGCCATCCACAGTAAGGATCTGGTTAGACACCATGTTTCTAAGATTTGTGGGGCCAAGTACAATTACGTCAGTTTTATCTGAGTTTAAAAGCAGGAAATTAGAGGTCATCCATGTCTTTATGTCTGTAAGACAATCCTGCAGTTTAGCTAATTGGTGTGTGTCCTCTGGCTTCATGGATAGATAAAGCTGGGTATCATCTGCG
This sequence comes from Thalassophryne amazonica, assembly GCF_902500255.1. NCBI lineage: Eukaryota > Metazoa > Chordata > Actinopteri > Batrachoidiformes > Batrachoididae > Thalassophryne > Thalassophryne amazonica. The sequence goes on from NC_047113.1 coordinate 56,784,421, forward strand.
TAACAATGAAAATTTAAGCAATACCGTCTAATAATACTGTCTAAGGGAAGCATGTATAAAGTGAATAAAATTGGTCCTAGCACAGAACCTTGTGGAACTCCATAATTAACTTTAGTCTGTGAAGAAGATTCCCCATTTACATGAACAAATTGTAATCTATTAGACAAATATGATTCAAACCACCGCAGCGCAGTGCCTTTAATACCTATGGCATGCTCTAATCTCTGTAATAAAAGATGAGTTTATGTCCTAGAACAAGACACCTCATTTGCATTGTCAGTCCTCCCAGTTGTAAATGGGTACTGGCCTTGGCTGGGGAGATAACCTGTGACGGACTGGCATCCCAGCCAGGGAGAACTGGAGACTCTCAAATACTTCACTCTTGTATCCAGTGATAAACACCAGCACCAATAGTCTCAGGACTTACATGGGGCTTGCTTCTGCTATTTTCACGCAACCCCCCTCCCCCATTTTCAGAGGCCATAAGTAATTGGACAAGCTAAATATAAATATTATTCTCCACACTTATCATTTTATATACATTTTTTTTATTTGACAAGTCAGAGGATACGTCAACATTTCAGAGTCTCTGAATATGTCTCGAACTTCATTTGAATCAGTCAAACAGTATAGTACTATATGGTAAATCTGTTTGAAGTAGGCAGTTGTCAAAAACTGAGTGACTGTGCAAGAAATACAAGTGTGATTGAAGAAGTTGGAGGTAACGCAACACTTATGTTGCATATAAGCGGTACACTTCAATGGTGTCTTTTGGCACCTTCCTGGAAATACAAAACGTTGCAGTTTCATGAGTGGCCGCTTGACTCTGGCTCACAAACAGAGCGCAGTCCCATAGGGCTCTGTGTAAAAATGTCCAACTTCAGAGGGGAAATACTCATGCTTACAGCCTGGTACACAAAACAGTTTTGGTCTCTATAGATGGCTTCCTCCTCCATGACAACTGTAAGGGGGGACGTTTTAAGCCATAAAGTTCTGTATAATTGTGGAAGTGGTTGCTTTGAGTGACAGCCGTTGAGCTCAGTGTTTCCGCTTATCGTTGTGTCTGACTGTAACGCAGAGTCTGGGTGCGGTGGCCACTCACTGTTGTGAAGGTTGTTTCTGTCATTTTGCAGTTTTTTATTTCATACACCTGGAATAATATGGCTTGTTTTGTAGAGAAACAGCCTAACAGATCTTCTCTGATGTCTCTGCTGCAATATTCACACTGAGTGAAGCTTTTGTCTTATCTAATGTTGAATTCTAACAGTATCAGCACGTTTAGCACTTGTTGGTAGCTTCATCCATTAGCAGCAATTAATGCATGATTACTGTGAAAATAAGAGGCTCCTAAATTTTAATGTCCACACCAAGTCAATTGTTATGAGAACCACCAGGCAGTCCCACAAAATATGATTTAATAAACACCCAAACCAACAGTAGCCTACTAAAGATAAAGATAAACTTTATTGATCTCACAGAGGAGAAATTCACATGTTACGTCAGCTCTTAAAAAACACACAAGGTGGGTGCAAGTAGAGGAAAATGTTCATCAAACAGCGTGTGCAAGGATAAGCAATGATAATAATACTTGTAACAGTACGAGACATAAGAAATGAGGTAGAAATAGAATATGTATGTATGTATGTATATATATATATATATATATATATATATATATATATATATACATACACACCCACATACATACTTATATATGCATATACACATATACATACACATACATATACAAGCATACACATATGCACATACATACCTATACACATATACATATGCATATATATAAATGTGATTGGGATTGAAAAGGAGATAGAAGCATCTTCATTGCAATATGTGAAATGGAGTTTAGGTGTGGTAAGGTGACATTAGTGCTGGGATTTGTAAATGAGTTGTTATTGCACATGATTTGTGGACATATTAATATTACATGTGATTTGTGGACATATTATTGCATGTGGTTATTTTACAGTGTTATTGTACAGCCTGACAGCAGCAGGGAGGAACAACCTATGGTATTGTTCCTTCTTGCACTGAGGGTGCCTCAGCCTGTCACTGAACGAGCTGGTCAGCTCCACTACAGTCCGGTGCAGAGGGTGAGAGCAGTTGTTCATGATGGATTTGAACTTGGTTAACACCCTCCTCTCAGCCACCTCCTCCCGAGAGTCCAGAGGACAGCCCAGGACAGAGCTGGACTTCCTGACCAGCTTATTCAGTCTCTTTCTCTCCCGCTCTGTGCTGCCCGGGGCCCAACAGATGACAGCATAGAGGAGAGCTGAGGCTACAACAGAGTTGTAGAAGGTCTTAAGCAGAGGCCTGCTCACTCCAAAGGATCTCAGTCTCCTCAGGAGGTGGAGGCGACTCTGGCTTTTTTTGTACAGGGCGTCGGTGTTGTGAGTCCAGTCTAGTTTGCTGTTGAGGTGAACTCCCAGGTATTTGAAACTGTCCACAGTCTCTATGTCCTCCCCCTGGGTGTTCGTTGGTGGGTGAGGTGGTGGTTTCCTCCTGAAGTCGATCACCATCTCCTTCGTCTTACTGGTGTTGAGACACAAGTGGTTGCGCTCACACCAGTCCACAAAGTCTGTGATGACCAACCGGTACTAAAGCTCATTCCCCTCAGACATGCGACCCACAATGGCAGAGTCATCAGAGAACTTCTGGAGGTGGCAGCTGTCCGTTTTGTAGGTGAAGTCCGAGGTGTAGAGGGTGAAGAGGCGAGAGGACGGTGCCCTGGGGGGCCCCGGTGCTGCACCTTACCACCTCACACAGACAGCCACGCAGCCGCACGTACTGCGGGTGGTCAGTGAGGTAGTCGATGGTCCAGGCAGTGAGGTGTCCATCCACACCTGCGTCCTCCAGCTTCCCCCACAGCAGCACCAGTCTGATGGCATTGAAAGCGCTGGAGAAATCAAAGAACATGACTCTCACAGTGCTCCCGCCGGTCTCCAGATGGGTGAGCACTCGCTGCAGTAGGTAGGTGACAGCGTCATCTACCCCAATGTTGGGCCTGTAGATGAACTGCAGTGGGTTCAGGGTGTCGCTCACCATGGTGCGGAGGTGAGACAGGACGAGCCGTTCCATGGTCTTCATGAGGTGGGAGGTCAGGGCAACTGGTCTATAGTGTGCGGGTTCCTTGGCGCGTGCGGTGTTTTGGGAACCGGGCCCACACAGGAGGTCTTCCACAGGGTGGGGGCCACCCCCAGGCTGAGGCTCATGTTGAAGATGTGGCTGAGGACCTTGCACAGGTCCTCAGCAGCTTCGGGGGGATCCCATCAGGTCCTGCTGCTTTCCTCTGCTTCAGCCGCAGGAGCTGGCCTCTCACCTCGGTTGGAGTTACAGTGAGGGGGGGAGGGAGGGGGGAACTGAGGTGTGAGCTGAGGTGGGCTGGTGCTGAATACAGTCCCGGGGGAGGAAGGACGGGGTCCGTGGTGCAGTGGAGGTGACCGGGGGGTAGAAGGTGGGGGGTCAGAGGGACAGGAGGGCTGACTGCTGGAGACATGTGGAGAGCCGGGAGTAGACAGGGAGGCAGGTGTGGAGGAGCCAAAACGGTTAAAGTAGCTGTTTAGCTCCTCTGCAAAGCGAGAATCTCCATCTGCAGTCCTGCTGGCACCCTGCCCAAATCCGGAGGCGGTCTTGAGGCATCTCCACACATGTCTGACGTTGTTCCAGGCCAGCTGCTCCTCCATCTTCCTTCCATACTCCTTCTTGGATGCCCGGATCTTCTACTGGAGTTCCTGTTGGACTCTACTAGCAGGGTCAGACCCGAACAAAGGGGCATGCTTTTTTTTCATCAAACAACAAACCACCCGCACTCCACCCCTTTATGCACATATGAGTTCATCATAAATCAGTGTTGGCAGGGCTCTCAACATAGCAACGCCCAGATACGGACTGCATATCAGCTGATCCGGTGTTGCTGACCGAATGGTCTCCTCTAAAAATAAGTCCGCCCTGCCTTCACTGTGCCTTCACTGACTGACTCTCTGAGTCTGACTCTCTACACTCATAGTAATCGAAGGGAAAAATGTGATTGTTAACCATCAGATGACAACAAAACATCTTAAAATATTCTAAAGTCAGTTTTAAGGAGAAACAAAGGGTTTAAGCAGAAATGAGGCGATAATTGGTGAATCGCTGCTGACGCTCAAAAACGATGCATGCGCAGCAGCACGTCAGAATCAGATGTGTTGCTGTGGCGCTCTGATCACTCCCCCCCCCCCCCCCCATCTTTTATTATGAAATAATCCTGAATTTATGTGGAAATGATTGTTGTACAAAACCTTCAGCTATCTTTCGCCGAGATAGATGATGAGTGGAGTGGAAGTTTAAGCAGAAATGAGACCGTAATTAGTGAATTGTTGCTGACGCTCCAAAATGACACATGTGCAGTGACTAGGTGAGAGATATAATCTCTCACCTAGTCCTGAATCTTCCCCAGGGTCTGCTCCCAGCTGGACATGCCTGGAACACCTCCCTAGGCAAGCACCTAGAAGGCATCCTTACCAGATGCCCGAACCACCTCAAGGCTCCTCTGAATGTGAAGGAGCAGTGACTCTACTCCAAGCTCCTCGTGAGTGACTGAGCTTCTCACCCTATCGCTAAGGGAGACCCCAGCCACCGTCCTGAGGAAACCCATTTCGGCCACTTGTATGTCCCTGTAGTTGGCACACACTCTCTAGTCCCCTTTTTTTAATATGGGAACCACCATCCCAGTTTGCTCCTCATTTGGAACTGTCCCAGACCTCCACACAATGTTGAAGAGATGGCTCATCTAAGACAGTTCCTCCATGCCCAGAGGCTTCAGCATTTCTGGACAGATCTCATCAACCCCCGGGCTTTGCCACTGTGGAGTTGTTTCACTACTTCAGTAACGTCCACCAGGGAAATTGATGATGATCCCCTGTCAGCTTCCAACTCTGCCTCTACTACAGAGGGCACTCCAGTCTAATGCAGGAGTCCGTCAAAGTGCTCCTTCCAGCGATCAATTACCTCCTCATTTGAGGTCAACAGAGTCCCATCCTTACAGTAGACAGCTTGGATGGTTCCCCGTTTTCATCTTCTGAGTTGCCGCACTGGGTCCTCCAGAATCACCTTGGTGCAGATCAAACGTCCTCCTCAATGGTTGCTCCAAACCCCTCCCACATGCACTGCTTTGCCTCCCCCACAACAGAGGCTGCCACCCTTTGGACCTCTCAGTACCTTGCAGCTGCATCGGGAGTCCTCTGGGATAATATGGCCCAGGAAGATTCCTCCTTCAGTCGGATGGCTTCCCTGACCACCAGTATCCACCATGGTGCTTGAGGGTTGTCGCCATTTGAGGCACCTAAGACCTTCAGTCCACAGCTCCCTGGAAGCTTTGAACATTCCCCATTTTTATTTAATGCCCCCAACCTCCACAAGGATGCCAGAAAAGCTCCGCTGGAGGTGTGAGTTGAAGATTTCACGGGCAGTGGTCTTCTCCAGATGTTCTCAGTTCACCCGCACTGTCCTTTTGGGCTTACCAGACCTGTCCAGATTTGTCCACCACCCTCTGATCAAACTCACCACCAGATGCTGATCAGTTGACAGCTCTGCCCCTCTCTTCATCCGAATGTCCAAAACATGCGGCCTCAGATCAGATGATCCATTCACAAAATTATTAATCAACTTTCGGCCTAGAGTGCTCTAGTATCGTGTCCACTTATGAGCATCCTTATATTCGAACATGGTGTTTGTTATGGACAGTCCATGATTAGCACAGATGTCCAATAAAAAACAACCACTAGGGTTTAGATCAGGGAGCCCGTTCCTTCCAATCATGCTTCTCCAGGTGTCTCTGTCATTGTCCATGTGTGCACTGAAGTCTCCCAGTAGAACACAGCCACTAAACACAAGCGAAAAAAGTTTTTGAGTTATCATTCATATTCTCTGAAAAATGGGCAAAAAAAATGAAACATTCCGCCAGGGTATGTAAACTTTTGAGCACAACTGTATCTCCTACAGCCAGGTGACACAATGGCAAACCCTTAGCCATTTCAGATGCTGGTATTCTCAACACTGAGGCACTGGAGCATTGGACCACACTGATAGAATCACATCAAATGGGCATCATGATGTAGCTGGTGTAATTACCCCTCAAACAAGTCTCCTAATATAACTATTTACTTGACACAAAGTCATTCCAGTGGTATGCTCCACATCCAGTCCTCACCTATGGTCGGTGGTTAACATCTCACAACCTTACAGTAAGATCAGACACACCAGGACACTGAAGAGTTGGACTTTTGCCCCCTCACGAAGGTATTGGCATGTCGAAACATTAAAATTAAGATTCTGGTGCGGGCAAGGTCATGAGATTAGCAAGAGATATTCAGACAAACTAAGGCATAAATTTCAGACTGGACAGATTTTTGACGGGTTTAAAACAAAAATTGGAATGGGTAATGTTCAGCAAGCACAGTGTCAAAATATGATGAAATCAGACTGAGCTCTTGGGTTCCTTGTCAGTGCTGCAAGACCTGTTTTTTTTCTGTCTTTTGGGCAAATTGTAACTTCCAGTTTTCATTTGATCAGCAGTAATCTGAATGTGAAAAATGTCAATTTTATATAATTAAAACTTACTTTTTGTATTCCAAAACATCCAAAAGGTAAATTAAACTAATTTAGCAAAGGAGACTGTTGGAGGTTCTGACTTTTTCAGGTTCCAAAAGAAGACTAAATAGGGGGAAAAAAGTTTGAGAAATAATTTCCTAAAGAACAAGTGATTTAAGCACATCATCATTTCAGAAGATTGAATTTTCCCTTTATTTTATTTATTTTTTTATTTTTTTGTACCTAACATTCTTGTGTAAATGTCATCTGGATGTGGGTTGCAGTAAAACCAAGTTTGAAGGTGACTTTCAGTTGTCGCTACCTTCAAATGTTATTTAAGGGTTGGCAGTAGAGTTTTCGGGCAGGTTGTGCCCCTGCTGCCCTGCGTGCTGCCCGGTCCTCCTTTGCGCCACAGAGTGAAGTCTCTGCACAGTGTTGGGCACACCTGTGGAGAACGTGCATGTTAGGAGGAAAATGTTGGAGGTTGCAGCTTGGCCAAGACCCATTCAAACAGCATTTGAGATGTGCAGTGACTCAAAGGATTCCATTTCTCTTGTACAATCTCTCTAATTTATTTTTTATGCTGTAATTATTACAGTGCTGTTCTTATATTGATTCAATTCCTGACCCCAGCTCTGTAAAATGTTGCATAATACAGTAAGCGCTGTGTAAAAAAAAAAAAAGAAGTGAAAAGTGAGGTGTCACAAAAAATAAATATTCATAAAACAAAAACCTTCCAAAATTAATGAAGTTCTTCCAAATATCAAACAATTTACATTAAATAGTGCTAAGCATAATTCTTTTTGGTGAATTTCTTGTGATTTTACAATAATGTCATGATGATGACTGATTTTATTATTCTGTGATTATTATTTTCTTTGTCTTTGTTCAACCATGTTTTCTGCTCTAAACCTACAAATTAATCAAGTGATGTTTTATTTAGGAGAATGAACATTTAGAAAAGTATAATTTAGTCTTTTACCATCACACACAAAAAGATATTCAGAAGGAAACATTTTTGTCCACCAGATCCAAATCTTCTGCATCTGGAACAACATGCACCTATGGAAAGATAATCATAGGAACCTGACCGTTGATCCTTGATCTTGTATGCTGAGCTTTGTGGTAAGCAACCAGGATCAAAGATTAGCCATCAGAATGAAACACTAGGGTAGCCAGGACCAAACTCTTTGCACTCCAACCTCAAAACTATACCCAACCAACTATTTTAGTTTCCTCAGAGGATTCTAACACAGCGTCGGAATGTTCCCAAAAATGAAAACTGGTCTCAAGCTACATAATCAAGATGACATCCAAAATGCTACCTATAATAGGTTTTGTTTTATATGTTAAAATGCATTAAAACAACATATAAAAGTCTTAGTTTTCTAGCATTTTCCCTTATAATAGATTTGTGCCTAAATAATTTCATTCAAGAGTTTTGAATTCAAAATGGTATCCAAAATGGCCGTCAAGCAGCCTTTTCCATTACAAAGCCCATACAATGCATCATAGCAACAAATAAATCAATTAAGATTAACATCAGAACAACATCATTTTGGACACCATCTTGAAGTCTGACTTGGGGGGCAGGTTATTTTTAAACACCCTAATTATGTATTGGGGTCAATAAGTAACCTAAAAACATTAGCTTGCTTTAGTTCTGTGAGTTGTGCAAAGAGGGTGGTCCTAGCTCTACTAAGATTTGATCCTGATCACTGAACTTCAGTTTTGATTGTTTACCTTTGATCCTGATTGCTGTACTTTGATCTGCCACTTGGCCAAATTCCGCACAAAAATTGAATGGGTCCCTCATTACCCCTTGCATTGCTTCGTCACCACGTTGTATGAGTCACACTTTGCTAATGCGATACATATACGTGACAGGAGGGGTGAATTTTCAAACCTGGGAAAGAACATTGCGTTTAAGTTTTTTTTTAGATATAAATATAACCAACTTCCATAACAAATGGGGTTCAAGTCACTGACAGTCATTTTTGGGAAGTCAAGCAAAGAAGAAACTAACTGAAAAGTTTGCAGGGCATAGTAGGCTGTAATATGACATATGTTTATGTATGTGTATGTTTGTATCTCCTGTTCTTTTCAACCCAATGTGGGTAAATGTAGATGTCAAAGAAATGCTTATTTTGTAAAACTCAAAATAAATTATCAATCAGTCAATATGTATGTATATGTACGTGTATATGTGTGTGTATATATGTATATGTATATATGTAGTATGTATGTGTATATATGTATACATTTGTGTGTGTATATGTATGTATATGTGTGCGTGTATATATATGTGTATATGTGTAGGGGTATGTATATGTATGTGTAGGTATAAATGTATGTATGTGTATATATATGTAGTGTATATTTCAAGGTTCAAGGTTACTTTATTTGTACCAAAAGGTAAATTTGTTTTGGCAGTGAGTCACACCATTCATAACAATCACATAACACATAAAAAACGATAAAAATACCCTAAATATAATTAAAAATATAAAAATACAATAAAAATATAAAAATACAATATAAAAAATATAAGAATACAATACCAATAAAGCAGTGCAAGTACAGGCCAATAGCATGGCGCCAGAACAAAAGTCACAGAGCGTGTGCCATCTCAAAGCAAAAAAGCGGATAAATTAATTAAATATACAATCAAGGTCGTCTGTTAAGTACACTAATAGCAGCAGGAATAAAAGTGCTCTTATAGCGCTTAGTTCTACAAAAAGGAACTTTATACCTCCGTCCTGAAGGGAGCAGTTCAAACTGATCAAAAAGAGGATGTGAGGCGTCCTTTAGAACTGCCTCAACCAATCTCTGGACCTGCCTCATGTACAGAGAGGTTGGATACAGCTGAGTCTCTCCACCAATGATTTTGCTCGCCCATTTTACAATCTGATTCAGACTGTTTTTATTTTTAACTGACAAATTTCCAAACCATGACACCAAACAAAAAGATAAAACAGATTCGATATAACAACGATAAAACATTGTTAACAAAGATTTGTCAATGTGAAAGGATGCCAGTTTTCTAAGACAGAACAAGCGCTGGTGACCTTTTTTACACACCACTTTACAATTTGACTCAAAAGTGAGTTTATCATCCATAACAGTACCCAGATATTTATAGGTGCTCACAATTTCTACGGCCTGACCTTTTAGGAGAGTTACTCCATGTTTGTGGGAGCCCTTCCTAAAGTCAATGACCATGTCTTTAGTCTTCAATACATTCATCTGTAGAAAAGACTTCTCGCACCAATCCAAGAAATCATCAACCACAGGACCGTGGCCAACCTCATTGTCCTGAAGCAAACTGACAATAACAGTGTCATCTGCATACTTAAGAATAGTCCTCCCCTCCCTCCAGCTTCTGCAGAGATCAGTGTACAAAATATACAAAAGTGGAGAGATAGCACTGCCTTGTGGTGTCCCAATGGAGGACTGGGTCTGCTCTGCTATGTGTTAGTGGGTATGTATATAGGTATATATGTGAGTGTGTATATGTGTGTGTATAAGTGTATATAATGTGTGTGTATGTATGTACATATACAGGTATATATGCACGGCCCAAGCAGAGGGTCACCCCCTAGAGCCTGGTCTGCTTGAGGTTTCTTCCTAAGAGGGAGTTGTTCCTCACCACAGTTGCCTAGTGCTTGCTCTGGGGGTCGGCAGGGTTAATATGGAGTGACTTGGGCCAAGTTTGCTGTGATTTGGCGCTTTATACATAACATACTTATACATGAATTGAAATGTAATTGAATATTGAAGTGTATGTCTGTGTTGATATGTAGTGTGTTGTGAATTTGTGTATATGTTGTTATGACTGTTATAATTGTTGGACTCATACTAGCAGGGGTGGGCTTTGCTTCTGCCCACACCCTTTCGGACTCAGGCTTGTTTATATAACGTTCATATTATTGGTATGTTTCTGTTCTTTCGGATTTGTGTGTGTGCCGAATAAATCCATTCATTCATTCATTCATTCATTCATTCACATACGTGACTCAAATGTCAAAACTGACAAACATGAATAAAATGAATCAAACCAGTGCATGCTGACCCCACTCACATCTGATTTACTATCAATGTTTTCCAGGGATATTCAGCTTATCAAGAAACTCAAAGATGATGAATGCACCTCAAGTGGGATTTCGGAATCATGCATTTCATTTTTGACTGTTAGATTTACAACGTATGTGGAAAAAACAATTATCAAAATATGATGTACGTGAACAGAATTACATCAAATTTGACATACGTGAAAGCATGCAGATGAATTCTTCTGATCTCCTAATACAAATGTGTCTGCCAATTGAAAATGTAGAATGGACACAGAAATGTTAAACAACTTACCTCTTTTCCTGTGCGAAAATTTGTGTTGCAAACATCACGCATGTCACAATTTCACATATGTCCATTTTTGGACAGAACCATGTGTGTGTGTGTGATGGTGGCCATTGCAGATGTTCTTCACAAAAACTGATGACATCATCATGTAGTGTGCACATTGAGCTCCAATCCTGCTGAGTTATAGCTTTTTGCTGCTTATGCACTTGATAATAAAGGTTGTGTTCACGTATGTCAAATCTTGACAGAATTTGGAGGGAGTCATTTGGAGTGAGCATTAAATATTGTTCTGGTGTAGGCATAATGAGGAGAGGATTGGACTTTACAGCTTGCTATATTTCTAAGCATTTATCACTGCAATATTGATAATCAGACTACTAGATTTGGGACCACTTGGATTTTGAGATTTTTTTTTTTTTTTTTTTTTTTGACAGAAATTAAACATACGTGAACACCAAAATATAAGACCTTATGAAAAACAAACCAAAGCCAATATACCATTCATTTGGCAATTAATAGATTTGTATGATCCATATCTGTGTATCCAGTTAACCAGACCAACAAAACAACTAAATTTTGAAGCTTGAAAATTAAGTGTCCAGGTATCTCACAAAATAAACATGTCTGAGTACCCATTTTTTTTTTCAAAAGTTTTGTTAAAAAAGTTTAGCTATGAAAGATTCTGAGGCAAGACTGTTTCTACAGATATGCAATATAAAACCGAAGCGATAGACTAAAAGAAACAAATATTTTTCTTGCATCTTATTTATTTGAAGACCATTTACAGAAGCATAGTGCAAAATAACACACTAGCAAATTCTGACTCATATTAAAATCACTTCATTAGTTTTTGCATAATTCAATTCAGACAAACACAAATGTGGATGAAATCAGCCTCTGTTGCGGAGTTGAAAGACATGTTTAATTGCTGGAAATAATCTGTTTTTTGATTGTTTTAGCACATTCAGTGCAGAAATGGTTTAGTTGCTCAACGTTTGAACTTCCAAGGCTCCTGAGCCAACTGTAGGTCTCAAACCAACATAATAACAAAGTCGCACACTGTTCCATTGTGATGCCTGTCACCCCTTCACCAGCTGTTTCTGACTCTTTGCTCGAGTTGACTATCTTACTGAACTCCATTATAAAATTGGAAATTTGCCGTTTGCTTGAATCACAGGGCACCATCACTCACGGGAACAGCGATGGAGTTGAGCGTGGGTGGGGGTGTAGTTGAGTATTCTTCTTGTGACAGTTGAAAGGCGCATGAAGAGCGCACCATGCACACGTGGGCGTTGTTGACATGTCATCATGGGAGTGTGCACTGTGGCAGGAAGGGAAAGGATATAAAAACAGTGATGCCAAATCTGGTCTTTTTATCCACCAGCCATGGATTGTACTGCATTTGCAAGTCTGAGCGTCATTCAGGAGACTGCTTCGATACTTTGCCTTGGCAACAGATTCTATTAAAGCCAGCAGATGACAAATGATATTTTAGTATCATTTGAATTGTTAAAATCCTAAGAATGTTTTCAGCAGGGGGTGTTGTCATGGTTAGAGAGTGGAAAATTTCATTAATTCCAACAGTAGAAGTTTGAGTGGAGTTGCATAATTATCAAAGTTGAACAATCCAGTTCTAAAAATGCACATTTTTTTTACATCTGAATATGTCCATTACAGAAGGTTTATGGCATTAAATTGGACCTGAAATTATTATTTGAATCTTTATTAGACCAAAAAAGTCAACTATTTACTGAAGCAGTTAATTGTTTCAGGAATTCATCAAGTCAAAATGTCATATTTTGTAGATTTTCAAATATGAGGACATATATTATCATTCTAAAATCCACAGAACCATGGAAACCGTGATTTCATTGTGTCATGGAAGTGGCAAACCATGGCACCAACACAAAATTGGTTTATTCTGTTTTACACCAACTACTTTAAACTGTTTTTATACCACTTCTAAGATTTTTTTAAGGTTAGGTATGCAAAATAGCATCTTTGAACATTATTGAATGAACAGTAAAATAACTAAAAATGTTTTTAATTTAGTTTTAAAACTCTTCTACACCAAGGACAGACTGGCTTAAAGTTCATTTAAGCCATATAAAGTGAAATGCTTTTGAAATGGGTTTAAACCACTACAAACAATGGCAAACAGGTTTCAAATAGATTTAAAACAGGATGAAGTAAAAAAAATAAAAAATCAATAAATTAATGTGCCTCCAGCTCTTCCATGTAAGTTATGGTTTTGAAGAGTCGGGTTTTGGATTGATGTAGGGTTGATTACATTTTATTGGAAATCCAGATCTAGCTGTGGCTCTTGCATTTGATCGTGATTCTGATTGCTTTGGCATTAGTCGTGCATTTAATCTTGGAAGATAACTCATTTATCTTGATAAGGACTGCAGATTAGGTTAAAGATCAGGATCAAATGTTCTCACAATACCCCATAATGACAATGTGAAAAAAAACCCTAAGAAATCACATGTACACAGGGTTGGGTAGGATTACTTTGAAATGTAATCCAAAAGTAATCAGATTACAAGTAAGCCAAATGTACGTACATACATACATACATGTAATCCACATGTATTCTTTCAAAGTAATCCTACCAAACCTTGCATGTACATAAGTATTCACAGCCTTTGGCATGAAGCTCAAAATTGAGCTCAGGTGCATCCTGTTTCCACTGATCATCCTTGAGATGTTTCTACAGCTTAACTGGAGTCCACCTGGGGTAAATTCAGTTGATTGGACATGATTCAGAAAGGCACACACCTGTCTACATATAAGGTCCCACAGTTGATGGTGCATGTTAGAGCACAAACCAAGCAAAGTATTGAGCAATAATAAATTTGCAAAAATTTCAAAAAACATTTTTCATGTTGTCATTATGGGGTGTTGTGAGTAGAATTCTGAGGGAAAAAAATTCATTTACTCCATTTTGTAATAAGACTGTAACATAATAAAATGTGGAAAAACTGCTATCCTATGCTATGAATTCTTCATGGATGCGCTATAAATTCTGCCTTTGGTCTTTGATATATTATCCAAATTGATTACTCATTAGGTCAGCAATCAAGCTCAGCATCACCCCTTTATCCATTCTTGCTCAGAGATCATACCACAGACAGCATCGAGATCAGTGGCTGCATCTTTCCTTTGATTTTTGATCAAAGCAAACAAGCACACAAAGAGACAGCCAACAATGAAAACTTAACCTTCTTGGTGATGTTCAAATATTAGAGATCATGATCAGTGATCCAGTAATAAAGGATGGTCATCATCAAAGATGACTGATCTCCATCAAAGGCCAAAATCAGCTATTTAAGATCTGAACAATGGGTGATTTCTTGTTGTTTTTGTCCATTACCATGGTAATGCTTCCATTTTTGACAAAGTGTCCCATTTCAGCCTGTAGAAAGTTACATTTTCTGTTTTGCTATTTGTCAATGTACTCACCATAATCCAACTTAAATCTGCAGGCTCCTTGAACATGCTGTATCAAAATAAGTGAGTACAGAAGTAATTCACGTGTGATGTGTACCGCCCTGTAGTTTTCTGCATTCAGCTCTGTGGATAAATGAATGACGCAGAACAGAGCGCCATGGAGCTGCTGCAGTGACCATGTGGCCAAGTTCAGTCTCGGGCATACCTGTGGAGAGGGTGTATGTGGGCCTTATGTGGAGGTGACAAAGGTTTCATGTGTTATGTGTCTCAGCAGTGTGGTCCAAACACAATCAAACGGCATCTGTGATGTGCAGTGACTCAAACAATTCCATTTCTCTCATACAATCTCTCCAATGAAATTTTTATGTTATAAATCTATCCGTGTTGTTATTTCCAATCGATTTTTGGACACCATGCTGTAAAATATGTGAGCATACAGCACAGAAATCTGAGGCTTGATTTAAAAAAAAAACATTCAGAAAACAAAAAAACACTGCGAAAATGATGTAATACTTCAAAATATCAACATCTCATTTATTGATGTTGTCAATTGGCATTACCTATAAATGTATTCTACTTGGTCCTCATATCCATAAAACTGATGATGTCCTTATTTTAAAAATGTTGCTGTAAGCCATGTCAGAGTGTTGCTACCTGGGTGTGTCTTCTCCAAGAACACACACACAGCCACTTACTTTCAGGATAGGAAAGGTGATGTAGTTAGTTGTACCACCAATGTAGATTGCAGTTCAATTCCAGATGTGTGCTCCTGGCTACCTACAGTGAGGAAAATAAGTATGTGAACACCCTGCGATTTTGCAAGTTCTTCCACTTACAAATCATGGAGGGGTCTGAAATTTTCATCTTAGGTGCATGTCCACTATGAGAGACATAATCTAAAAAAAAAAAAAAATCCAGAAATCACAATGTATGATTTTTTTAAATAATAATAAGTATTTAACCACCTACCAACCAGCAAGAATTCTGGCTCACACAGACCTGTTAATTTTTCTTTAAGAAGCCCTCTTATTCTGCACTCTTTACCTGTATTAATTGCACCTGTTTGAACTTGTTACCTGTATAAAAGACACCTGTTCACACACTCAATCAATAACACTCCAACCTGTCCACCATAGCCAAGACCAAAGAGTTGTCTAAGGACACCAGGGACAAAACTGTAGACCTGCACAAGGCTGGGATGGACTACAGGACAACAGCCAAGCAGCTTGGTAGAAGACAACAACTGTTATGATTATTTATGAGAAAGTGGAAGAAACACAAGATGACTGTCAATCTCCCTCGGTCTAGGATTCCATGCAAGATCTCACTTTGTGGGGTAAGGATGATTCTGAGAAAGCTCAGAACTACACAGGAGGACCTGGTCAATGACCTGAAGAGAGCTGGGACCACAGTCACAAAGATTACATTAGTAACACATGATGCTGTCATGGTTTAAAATCCTGCAGGGCAGCAAGGTCCCCCTGCTCAAGCCAGCACATGTCCAGGCCTGTTTGAAGTTCACCAGTGACCATCTGGATGATCCAGAAGAGGCATGGGAAAAGGTGTTGTGGTCAGATGAGACCAGAATAGAGCTTTTTGGAATCAACTCCACTTACCATGTTTAGAGGATGAGAACAACCCCAAGAAAACCATCTCAACCGTGAAGCATGGGGGTGGAAACATCATACTCTGGGGGTGCTCTTCTGCAAAGGGGACAGGACGACTGCACCGTATTGAAGGGAGGATGGATGGGGTCATGTATTGCAAGATTTTGGCAACCTCCTTCCCTCAGTACGAGCATTGAAGTCATGGCTGGGTCTTCCACCATGACAACGACCCCAAACACACAGCCAGGGCAACTAAGGAGGGGCTCCGTAAGAAGCATTTCAAGGTCCTGGAGTGGCCTGGCCAGTCTCCAGACCTGAACTCAATACAAAATCTTTGGAGGGAGCTGAAACTCCAAACCTGAAAGATGATGAGTGGACCAAAATCCCTGCTACAGTGTGTGCAAACCTGGTGAAAAACTACAGGAAACGTTTGACCTCTGTAATTGCAAACAAAGGCTACTGTACCAAATATTAACACTGATTTTCACAGGTGTTGAAATATTTATTTGCAGCAGTAACATACAAATAAATTATTAAAAAATCATACATTGTGATTTCCAGATTTTTTTTTTTTTTTAGATTATGTCTCTCACAGTGGACATGCACCTAAGATGAAAATTTCAGAGCTCTCCATGATTTCTAAGTGGGAGAACTTGCAAAATCGCAGGGTGTTCAAATACTTATTTTCCTCACTGTATGTACCTGGACAAGACACTTCATCTGCATTGTCCCAGTCGTCGTTGCCCCACCAGCTTGATAGGCCTCAGGACCTGTATAGGATTTATGTTTATTTCTAACGTAACCTTTAGTCTTTTAATTTATAATTCAATAATCATTACATCAGACAGGGCAAATGATGTTCTTTTTGAATCAGTATGACAAAAGGAATATTTTCAACAACACAAAGGCGATTTGAAATTTCACACTGGTGTGCACTTCAGTGGTGACATTTAACCCTTAAGGTAATCAGAAGAAATGTCAAGATCTGTCTTCTGGTTAGTAAGTGTTACACACAAACTCCACACCAGACACCAAAGGCCCAACCACTTTAATTGATTTGGACATTTCAAGTTCACCTGAGGTCAAAGGCCATTTGACCAATTGGAAGGTGGTATAGGACTTCATATTTGTGTTTAAAAGTGTCAGGTTTGGCCCTGGCCTGGGTCGAGGGTATGGGTTTTCCCCTGTCGACGTCTGCCTCCCCTTCTTTGATCCTCTTTGTTGCCCAGTTATGATCAGTTTGTATTTTGTTTTCTCTGGTTCTGTTTATCATGTTTCTGTGTAGGCTCTCAGTTGTCCAGGTGGACAACTTCCGTCTTGACTCTTGTAGAGAAGAAGACTCTACAAGAGTCAAGACGGAAGTCAGACTACCAGAGCAAGAATTTTAGCTGGGGAAGCTTCTGCGATTTGAAGCGAAATGTCCTCATGTCAAGCAACCCAGTCCAGTTGAAGATTCAAGCTTCTCTACTTCTGTTTATCATGTATCTTTGGCATTTTATTATCTTGTGTTCTTTTGTTTGTTTGTTTTTTGGTATTGTGATCTGTTATAATAATTTATCTTGTGTTTTATCATTCATTGCATTATCTGTTTCACTAGGATTTTCTGGTCAATCCATAGTTTGTTTATCAGGAATAGGATCATTGGGTGAGCCAGCAGGCTTCATCTGACACACCACTTTTTCTAAACAGGAGAGTGTCACAGGCTCAAACTGATACAACACGGCTTTACAAGTGACAGAATCAAACACATCAACAGATGGAGGGCTAATAAGGGCCGTAATTGACACAACCTTGTTGATGAAAAAATTTAAAAAGTTTTCACACGCCACAGGTGAGGCTTCAATGCTCTCAGTCTGGGGAACATTAAGAGCCATATTCACCATGTTAAAAAGAACACGAGGGTTGTGTCTATTGGCTGTAACCATATCAGCAAAATACAGAGCCTTAACAGATTTTACACATTTCTGATAGCTGGACCAACAGTCCTTTAACATTTGAAAGGAAATTTGCAGCTTATCCTTTTTCCATTTTCGCTCAGCTCTCCTGCACTCGCGTCTTGCAGCACGAGTAGATTCATTTAGCCAAGGCTCAGCTCTGGGTCTGGGGCATCTCATTTTAAATGGAGCCACACTTTCAAGAACAGACTCACAGGTAGAGTCAAAGCTTATGAAAAGCTGTTCAATATCACAGTCAAAATAAGAATGGTCCCTAACCAACGGGGAATTGTTAAACGCCACAAAGAACTGGGCAGCAATGGTTGAATTAATTACACGACAGCAGCACGCAGGAACGCACGGTTTGACAGTGTTGCACAAATAAGGCACGTCAAAAAGAATTGCCGTATGATCGGAAAACACAGCATCACAGACTTCTAAATTACACACGGAAATACCATAAGTTAAAACAAGGTCCAGTGTTTGTCCGTTTACTTGTGTGGGTCCAGAAACACACTGCACAAAGTTAAACGAGTCAATAAGCAACAAAAAGTCTTTGGCCATAGGTTTATCAGCACAACATACATGAACATTAAAATCACCCACAATCAATATACGATCAAACCGAGGCATGATTTCGGCCAAGAAGTTAGAAAAGTAATTTAAGAAGTCTTTGTTGTATTTATAGGTGGCCTGTAAACAACAGCACACAACACGGGAGGATCAGCAGTCAGAACAAATGCATTTAACTAAAGCTTGATGCTGTAAATGTTGAAGCAAACTGTTTACACTTAAAACTTTCTCTGTAAACAGTTGCTACACCACCTCCGCGACCCAAAGCTCTCGGCGTAGAAAAATAAGTCAAGCCAGCAGGCAAAAGTTCCGAAAAGGCGTGCGACTCACCAACACCAACCCAGGTCTCAGTTACGCAGAGGAAATCCAGTCCATGAGACAGGATAAAGTCCTTAATAACAAAGGTTTTATTTGCCAGCGATCGAGCGTTTACCAGCACTATCCTTCCTTGTTTGCCAGCTTCTTGTGCTACCACCTGGTCGTTACTGTGAGTTTCTCTGTGAATTTTCAGACCTTTTGTCTGACTTAGTGCTTAGCTCAGATAAGATAATTATAGTGGGCGATTTTAACATCCACACAGATGCTGAGAATGACAGCCTCAACACTGCATTTAATCTATTATTAGACTCTATTGGCTTTGCTCAAAAAGTAAATGAGTCCACCCACCACTTTAATCATATCTTAGATCTTGTTCTGACTTATGGTATGGAAATAGAAGACTTAACAGTATTCCCTGAAAACTCCCTTCTGTCTGATCATTTCTTAATAACATTTACATTTACTCTGATGGACTACCCAGCAGTGGGGAATAAGTTTCATTACACTAGAAGTCTTTCAGAAAGCGCTGTAACTAGGTTTAAGGATATGATTCCTTCTTTATGTTCTCTAATGCCATATACCAACACAGTGCAGAGTAGCTACCTAAACTCTGTAAGGGAGATAGAGTATCTCGTCAATAGTTTTACATCCTCATTGAAGACAACTTTGGATGCTGCAGCTCCTCTGAAAAAGAGAGCTTTAAATCAGAAGTGTCTGACTCCGTGGTATAACTCACAAACTCGTAGCTTAAAGCAGATAACCCATAAGTTGGAGAGGAAATGGCGTCTCACTAATTTAGAAGATCTTCACTTAGCCTGGAAAAAGAGTCTGTTGCTCTATAAAAAAAAGCCCTCCGTAAAGCTAGGACATCTTTCTACTCATCACTAATTGAAGAAAATAAGAACAACCCCGGGTTTCTTTCAGCACTGTAGCCAGGCTGACAAAGAGTCAGAGCTCTATTGAGCTGAGTATTCCATTAACTTTAACTAGTAATGACTTAATGACTTTCTTTGCTAACAAAATTTTAACTATTAGAGAAAAAATTACTCATAACCATCCCAAAGACGTATCGTTATCTTTGGCTGCTTTCAGTGATGCCGGTATTTGGTTAGACTCTTTCTCTCCGATTGTTCTGTCTGAGTTATTTTCATTAGTTACTTCATCCAAACCATCAACATGTTTATTAGACCCCATTCCTACCAGGCTGCTCAAGGAAGCCCTACCATTATTTAATGCTTCGATCTTAAATATGATCAATCTGTCTTTGTTAGTTGGCTATGTACCACAGGCTTTTAAGGTGGCAGTAATTAAACCATTACTTAAAAAGCCATCACTTGACCCAGCTATCTTAGCTAATTATAGGCCAATCTCCAACCTTCCTTTTCTCTCAAAAATTCTTGAAAGGGTAGTTGTAAAACAGCTAACTGATCATCTGCAGAGGAATGGTCTATTTGAAGAGTTTCAGTCAGGTTTTAGAATTCATCATAGTACAGAAACAGCATTAGTGAAGGTTACAAATGATCTTCTTATGGCCTCGGACAGTGGACTCATCTCTGTGCTTGTTCTGTTAGACCTCAGTGCTGCTTTTGATACTGTTGACCATAAAATTTTATTACAGAGATTAGAGCATGCCATAGGTATTAAAGGCACTGCGCTGCGGTGGTTTGAATCATATTTGTCTAATAGATTACA
This sequence comes from Thalassophryne amazonica, assembly GCF_902500255.1. Lineage (NCBI taxonomy): Eukaryota > Metazoa > Chordata > Actinopteri > Batrachoidiformes > Batrachoididae > Thalassophryne > Thalassophryne amazonica. The sequence continues at coordinate 56,804,942 of NC_047113.1, forward strand.
ATTTGTTCATGTAAATGGGGAATCTTCTTCACAGACTAAAGTTAATTATGGAGTTCCACAAGGTTCTGTGCTAGAACCAATTTTATTCACTTTATACATGCTTCCCTTAGGCAGTATTATTAGACGGTATTGCTTAAATTTTCATTGTTACGCAGATGATACCCAGCTTTATCTATCCATGAAGCCAGAGGACACACACCAATTAGCTAAACTGCAGGATTGTCTTACAGACATAAAGACATGGATGACCTCTAATTTCCTGCTTTTAAACTCAGATAAAACTGAAGTTATTGTACTTGGCCCCACAAATCTTAGAAACATGGTGTCTAACCAGATCCTTACTCTGGATGGCATTACCCTGACCTATAGTAATACTGTGAGAAATCTTGGAGTCATTTTTGATCAGGATATGTCATTCAAAGCGCATATTAAACAAATATGTAGGACTGCTTTTTTGCATTTACGCAATATCTCTAAAATCAGAAAGGTCTTGTCTCAGAGTGATGCTGAAAAACTAATTCATGCATTTATTTCCTCTAGGCTGGACTATTGTAATTCATTATTATCAGGTTGTCCTAAAAGTTCCCTAAAAAGCCTTCAGTTAATTCAAAATGCTGCAGCTAGAGTACTGACGGGGACTAGAAGGAGAGAGCATATCTCACCCATATTGGCCTCTCTTCATTGGCTTCCTGTTAATTCTAGAATAGAATTTAAAATTCTTCTTCTTACTTATAAGGTTTTGAATAATCAGGTCCCATCTTATCTTAGGGACCTCGTAGTACCATATCACCCCAATAGAGCGCTTCGCTCTCAGACTGCAGGCTTACTTGTAGTTCCTAGGGTTTGTAAGAGTAGAATGGGAGGCAGAGCCTTCAGATTTCAGGCTCCTCTCCTGTGGAACCAGCTCCCAATTCAGATCAGGGAGACAGACACCCTCTCTACTTTTAAGATTAGGCTTAAAACTTTCCTTTTTGCTAAAGCTTATAGTTAGGGCTGGATCAGGTGACCCTAAACCGTCCCTTGGTTGTGCTGCTGTGGACGTAGACTGCTGGGGGGTTCCCATGATGCACTGTTTCTTTCTCTTTTTGCTCTGTATGCACCACTCTGCATTTAATCATTGGTGATCGATCTCTGCTCCCCTCCACAGCATGTCTTTTTCCTGGTTCTCTCCCTCAGCCCCAACCAGTCCCAGCGGAGGACTGCCCCTCCCTGAGCCTGGTTCTGCTGGAGGTTTCTTCCTGTTAAAAGGGAGTTTTTCCTTCCCACTGTAGCCAAGTGCTTGCTCACAGGGGGTCGTTTTGACCGTTGGGGTTTTACGTAATTGTTGTGTGGCCTTGCCTTACAATGTAAAGCGCCTTGGGGCAACTGTTTGTTGTGATTTGGCGCTATATAAAAAAATTGATTGATTGATTGACCACCCGTAGATTTTGAAAATTCGCTTCGCACTGTTGGAGACGGACAACAGGAGGGCGCCGGATCCAAAATCTTCAACCATCCAACCCGACCACTGGGACCAGGTAATTGATCAACTCTACACCACGACCCGAGGTAAAAACACAGCTGGCAAAGGTAGCAGGCAATAAACCGGCCTTTAGCTTCACCAGCCTTCCGCTGCATTTCCCCCGGCGTCTTCGGCGTGTGCTGCGCACAGGTGGAGCCAACACACGGCAGAGGAAATCTGACACTCCTGACAGGAAAGGTGGACATGAATTGCCATATCCTCCATAATCAAAATTTGCCAAATGTCGTAAAGGTCGAAGATCCAGTAGTGCTTGGTGATCATAGACCAGTAAAGGACTGACTTTTACTGTAAAAACTGATATAATTGCCAAAAACAAAATCTGCGCACACAGAGGACAAGCCAAACACCCTGGCGCCATCATGCCACAAAGTGGTGATCCTCGTCCCATCTTTGTTTGTACATAGAATTAGCTGAACCTTACTTATAAGTAAGTAAGTAAATTTTATTTATATAGCGCCTTTCACAGACATAGGTCACAAAGCGCTTCACAGGTTAAAATACCATAAAAAAATAATAAAACATACATACGAGGATAAGGTTAACAATTGGTCAGTTCTGAAAAGCCTTATTAAAGAGAAGAGTCTTCAAATGCTTCTTAACACAATCTGTACCTTTGCCATGCTGCCTGCCTTTCTGTACCGGACCCTGGACTGTTTGTAAGATAAAGCTTATTTTACCTCCTACACTTTGTCCGAGAGTTTTCACTTTGTGTCCCCCCACCTTCTGTGCCACGTGACCACATATCCTGACAAAAAGGAAAAACAAGTGTATCTGGAGCCAATTTCTCAAACTTGCCATTCAAATAGAGTTTAACCTTTCACACAAGATCAAAGGTCATGTGACCAATATAATAGTGAAATCTGACTTCATGTCAGTGTTCAATAGTAAATGAAGGCATACCTTTAACCTATATATTCATGTCAGTGTTCAATAGTAAATGAAGGCATACCTTTAACCTATTAGTAAATGAAGGCATACCTTTAACCTATATATATATATATATAGGTTAAAGGTATGCCTTCATTTACTATTGAACACTGACATGAAGTCAGATTTCACTATTATATTGGTCACATGACCTTTGATCAAAATATATATATATATATATATATATATATATATATATATATATATATATATATATATATATATATATATATATGCTGCCCCTGTGTGTTTAAAGTTTAAGTGATTTTTGTCAACCTCACATCACATTGTCCTTGGTTGACCTGCAGTCACTTCACCAAGTTTGGTCCAAACCTGTCAAAATCAAAACATTTTCAGCTATTTTGTTCAGACATGGATGGACAGACACATACGGGTGTGAAATTTTTTAAAAAAATCTGCTTAATTTGCAGTTTTTAGTGTGGGGGCAGACGAGGCACAAGTTTGCCCCCTGTAGTGACAAGCTTATACAAACGCATAATGCATATTTCATGAATCAGAATTTTTGACATTCAGACAGTCAATTTAGATTCACACTCAATCCAGGAAAATGAATTTATTTTACTGTAAAACCTAGTTGGACACATCACCTAACTGGAAATGCATACCTGAGAAACAACCATGTTGGGGATATCCGTGCCTGTGGATTTGACCCTGTCAAAGTGTCCAGGAGATTCATTTTCCATGGCTGTTTTCTTCCATACAAAATGTAACAGAATTATAAATTTGAGACATAAATGACAAATCTGAAAATGATATACATTCCAAAGGGATTAAGTAAATCGTCACATTTCTCAGTGACTTTTTTCGTCCTTTGTTTCAACCCAGCGTCCCTAAAAGGAAAAGAATGGATTTGTCAGTATGTATGAAGGCATTTCCACTGGTAGATATTATGGATGCAAAACGGCACCAGGGAATCCATGCAATGATAATCAGGCCAAAAAATGCCCTCATGAGTAATTTATCCTCCGAAGCAATTTCAGTATTTATGTGATTCACCTTCAAAATGTAATGTGGCATGCAGGTAGGGAAAAAAAATCATTAGAAATGAGAAATCCAGTGAGAAAGAGAGAAAAATGGAGGGGAAGAGTCATAAAGTAAGTCATCTCTGCAGCCTGCCACCCAGACATGTCTCCTGTGACCTCCATCACACCTGTTCTACGTTCTCCTCAATGTCATCAGGACACGGGGAAATACGGCGCCGCGGCGGCCACCTCCATATTTGAGCGCGCTCATTATGTTTGGATAAGAGCGTCTGTTAAATGACTGAATAGTAAATTGTGTGCTGGGGACAGCGCGCCAGCGGTGCAGATAAAGCAGCTTTGTCTTACTTACGTTTCAGCAGGTAGCAGCAAAGCCGGGGCTGCCAACAGGTTTTGCTCCTGTGCGAGCCTAATGGTGGATGACTGAGGGGAGGAGAAACCGTCACTGAGAGAGGAGATGCGATTTTCCATTTGTCCAAGCAGTTTTCTGTGAAATCACACACGAGTGGCCTTGCACTCTGGGCTGCACATTGTAGCTTTGTGAATATGCTTGTCTGTCAATGTGTTTGCCAAGTATTAAATAGGCCAAGAGTTGATGTGCCCCTGTGACAGGAAAACACCTCCGTCAGCATTTTTTGCAATATTGACTTTTTAGAAACGGTGAATGGAAGAAATTAAAAAGCCACACGTTATATCTTTGGTTTGAAACTGATGCTGTTCATCATGTGAGGAACTAGGTTGGGTTTCCTACAGTATAAAACAAAATAGTCTTATGATAAGTGCTTCAAACTAAAACAAACCATTCTTTCATTTTTTTGCCACCTATTGGGTCTGGGTCATAGTGGCAGCAGAACAAGCAGCTCACCCCACACTTCCCTATCCTCTGCCAAGTCCTTTATCTTTTCCAGGGAGATTCTGAGGCATTCCCATACCAGATGTGACAAAATACCATATTTTCTTGAATATGTCACACTGAAGTATAAGTCGCACCTGTTAAAAAATGCCTCTTGAAGAGGAAAACCCCAGATATAAGTCATACCAGAGTATAAATTGTTCTTTTTTCTGTATTATCAGCTCTTTAATTTGGGATTTCTGCGTATTGTTGTGAAATGAGATTCCGCTGTCAGGTATCTGCTGGGCTCATAGTCCTGGACAGGGTGAGAAGCTCGAGCACAGCCACTGCTTCTTGGCATCAAAAGGAGGCTGCTGAGGTGGTCTGGGCATCTGGTGAAGATGACCCCTGGGTTGTCTCCCTAAGGAGGTCTACCAGGCACGTCCTACAGGGAGGAGGCCCCTGGGGAAGACCCAGAACACACTGGATGGATTCTAGTTTCCAACTGGCTTGGGAACACATCGGGATCTCCCGGGAAGTGCTACAGGAATTGGCCAAGGATAGGGAAGTGTAGGGTGAGCTGCTTAGTCTGCTGCCACCACGACCTGGACAGAAAGTGAATGAATGTTCATTGTTGTACTGTATTTTTTATCATTGGCAGTTATTATTTTATTTTTAGTTTATTTTGTTTCTTGTTTGAATTCCTGATAAAGTCCAATATAAGTAGTCATTATAATGAATGTTATTAAAAACAAATGTGCGACTTTTCGGTATATAAGTCGCACTGGCTTCAGGACCTCCCAAACCACGAAAACAAAAAATGTGACATGTACTCCAGAAAATATGGTAGTCCTATCTCAAAGTTATAGGAGCTCATTTTGTAAAGTGGGTTGTTTATTCACTATTTCCACCGCAAAGTTTGGTGACAAAGGTGAGCGGAAGTGCACTAAACTTCAAGATATTTGTCCTGTTTGTAATTGTACAGTTACTTTGGATCAGCGTGAGCACCAAATGTATAAATGTTGTAATGGAGATGAGTCAGAGTTAACAGGCTGAGTGCAGGCGTCACGAAGTAGAAAGTAAAAAAAAAGTAGAGGTTGAGATTGTGAGAGAAAAACGTCCCAAAATAGCTGAAACAAATTAAGTCATGACAAATTATCAACATTTACTTTTCCTTTCTAATTGTCATTAGGAGCTTTGTCATTTAAATGCTGCTTGCAGGTATAATTACCTCTGCTAGAGTTTATGGGCTTTTTTTCCCTCACTCTTGTTTGTTGTTTGTTTTTTGTTTTGTTTTTTTTTGGGGGGGGGGGGGGGGGTGTAGAATTACTCAAAAACTAATGAAGCATTTTTCAGAACACTTGGTGAAAAGGTTTGAGTTCACCTGAAATAGAAACAACTGCATGCACAAAGGAGCAGGGCAAAAATATCTCAAAGTAATTAGTTTTGTTCCAAGGTCAGAAATGTTGGTAGAACTAATTTTTACTCAATTTTATGAGAAAACTGTTGTATTCTGCACCAGATCCCATTCGAATTGTGAAACAGGTTTGACTTAAAGGTTATAGACAAGAAACTACTTCTAGCATGATTATCATCCTCTACCGTTCGCCACTGCTCAGAAGCTGAAGTGGTCTCTCTCAGTTAGGCCAAACCACTATTAAGACTTCTAATTTTCTGTGTGCATCTGCACTCTGGCCTCATCACCAAGATGCGATCACTACACCTAAAGTAGTCCCACAACAAACAAATAAATGCACTGCAAAACAACACATGACTTGTATTAATTTGACAATTTTTTAAGTTGCACGAACGGCAAAATGATTAATTAGCCTCTCACTGATGCACGTGTGTGGCTTCGATCAATGTTGGATGTCTTCTTGTTATATCCGGGAAACTTCGAAAGTAGTCCGGCAGCCTTCCCAGAAGCCCATCTTGCAGCGATGACTGCATACCACAGTCAGTCAGAAGCTGTGGGCAGTGTGGCATGATTATTACCCCCATCATGGAGGCTGTTTTCACCTGTCATGCTTTGTCAGTTGACTGGTATCTTACCATCACTATACACAATCCATTGGCCAAATAATCCCTCCATGTGTGAGGTCAACCAGTGTGGCTGTGTACCCTGAACAGGGATGTGACAGTTTGCTCCTTGAAGGAAAATAGCACCTTGATTTAAAGTAATATGGTTTGTTATAATGAAAGAGCACAGTCTGGGTTTGAGTCTACACCTAGTTTTGCAGGTTTGCATTAGAGGTTTTGACTGCTGAGTCCCCAAGACCCAGCACTGAGTCCCAGCACCTCGAGCCAACAAAGCCACCTCGCACGAACACCAAATTCAATCCACAGAAATGCTCATTTCAGTAGCTACAGTGAGCTGCAGTGTGCTAACAAAAGTGGCAAATGATGACATGAAAGCAAAGTGTGTCTAAGATTTATGTCATTTTATATTAGAAAAAGGCAAAGTAAACAAAAGTAAATCCGTGACACTGCAGGGGCGGAGGTCTTTTGAAATGAAATAGACGTTGGGTCTACTTATCATTTTTGCATGTTCAAAATTGGCTAGAAATTTGTGAAAGTGAAACAAAAATAAAATAAATAATTCAAGATTTGTAATTGTTATTTTTATCTATTTTAAGAGGCACAATTTGAGCCAATTTAATTTAAATATGATGCAAACTTCATATTTCATTATTTTGTTATATTTCATGTTTCACTGTTGCCTCACGGCAAAAAGGTCATGGGATCGATTCCCACCTGTGGCCTTTCTGTGTGGAGTTTGCATGTTCTCCCCATGTTTGTGTGTGTTCACTCTGGGTGCTGTGGTTTCCTCCCATGTCCAAAGACATGCAGGTTAGGCTGAATTAGAAACTTTAAATTGACCATAGGTGTGTATGCGGGTGTGAATGTGTTTGCTTGTCTATATACAGCCCTGCAACAGACAGGTGTCCTGTCCAGGGTGTGCTGCGCCTCACACCCTATGACTGCTGGGATAGGCTCCAGCACTCCCCTGACCCTTAACTGGTGCAAGCACTTGAAGATGAGTGTTATATATTAATAATAATAAATGCATAATGTTAAAAATGCAAAAAAAAAAAAAAAAAAAAAAAGATACCGGATGGACATAGCATTTGCAGCTATGTTCAAAAATCTACACAAAGTATCTTTAAACTTTAAACTTTCACACCGTGAGACAGAGTGTAAATGTATTTTTTAATTAATGTCTTTAATTGGATTATAGCTATTGTCATTCACTTCAACTGAATTTACTCTGCTGCACCCAGGGGGCTATTCAAACGGGCCAACTAGTAACAAATCACTCCTGAAAACGATCTTTGGCTTTTCACGTGAGGTAAATCTGCCCTATGATTGGATTTTGGAAAACCATGTGACGATGAACTAATTCCGATTGGACACTCACATTGCACGTCATCACACAGCTTCTCTGAGGAGTACAAAGATGGCCGATGGCTGGCTCGAAACTCAGCAGAGTTAACGTTTCAGCAAAAAAAAGTAAGTTTCTATCTCATATCATTCAAAAGTTATTTATAATTTAGTAAAGATTGGTCTTAGCCATCGTATACGACGGCGTCAGCCCCAGAGGGTTAAAGAAAAAACCCTTTAAAAAACGCTTAACAAGTAACTTCCGTCATAACGAATTAATGCATTTCCAGATGTCATCTTCCAAAACAAGGGTGTCATGTGGAGAACAGTTTTCATCTGTGATGATGAATTCTGGCAACAGGTGAGATTAAAAGACTTTATTTAATCCATGAGCCAGCTTTTGTTTAGTTTTTGTTGTTAGCCCCACATCCTCTCCTCCATTTTTTTGTAGAAGCGGTACAGCGCCACATACAGGCCTGACATATGTACTACAGCATTTTCACGCAGAATCACTGGATCTGTGAGAATGGAGATATTTCTTTAATGGAACACTTTTTGAAAATGACAAAGAAAAAGACTGTATAGCAGAAGTTTAGTTTCAATGTGACAAGGCCTTAAAAAACATGGGATGAAATTAAAATAATAAATGAGGAATTATTTTCTTGGGGGTGCTACTACAAATCCAGGGGGAGCTCTAGCACCTCCTAGTGCCCCCTTGGTGCTTCCCATGACTCCAACATAAATTTTAAATAGCAGTTCAATCCAATCAAATTGTTCTCAGTCAACTTGCAAAAGCAGTCAGATAGTTCAAAAACAATCATGACGATGTAGTCCATAGCTGACTCCATGCACTGACTTCGTGTACTTCAGCTTTTCTCAGTCCAGTGAAAATTTGCTACAGAAATTTGTTGAGCTGTTTATCCGACAGCGATTCTACTTTAGCTAGATATGTACTGACGAATATTGCACATGCCTCCAGACGGCTTTACGGTGTACTGGATTTGTTTTTTATTTTGTGTTAGAAGAATGAGCTGCAACAATAAACTGCTAATTGCTGTCACTACTTGCGCACGGTGGTCACAGTGTGCAATGGTACAATTGGTGGTACAAAATCATATGGAACCAAATTTGCTCGCTAAATGGAACCAAAATTTCAATATGTCAAATGGGATGAATGAGCAATATCACATGACATACTGTACAAACCAGCAATCAAATGACAAGGATCTATTCAGGCACTATATAAAATGTGAATATATTACTTATAGCAGCAATGGTTTGTTAAAAATCCATTTAAAGATCTCTTTTCAACATTAGTAACATTGTCTCATCTGTTGCAAAGGGGGCCACCATAACTGTGACATTAACTCAGGTACCTCAGGTTGCTCAATTTCCTCACGCGTTTTCGAGTAAAAATTCGGGCCCAAAGGCATTTTTCCCTGAGCTAGAGTTCAGAATTCCAAACATCCGAGGGTTCTGAATGTAGCATTACACCTACTAACATGAAAACTCGCTAACAGGGTAATTTCACATGAAAACATAGACAGTTATGGTATTGGAATATAAAAAAATTTAAATAAAAAAAAAATCCAGTTTTTCCTTCTTGAAGATGCTGGATTGGACTTATGTTCCATCATGCACATCTTCATACAGAGGGTGAAGTTTCACTGAAGCACATAAACCACTTTCAGAGGAGTTGCTATTACAAATTCAAATTATATGATGCATCAATAAAATGCCAAACTCCAATCATGTCTCCTTTAAGATGTATTACTGGAATTATTTTCCTGCATGCACATCTTCATAGTGTGTGCTACTACTATGTGCACTTTCAGCAAAATGCATTTAACAGTTTTGAAGGAGTTACCCTTACAAGACTCAAGATCAGACAGAATGACAGACAGATGGACCGGATGCTTCCTACATTACCCCCACCCCTCTCCGTGCGCACACACACACACACACACACACACACACACACACACAATTTTTGTTTGTGGGGCGTATAATTACTGAGCAATAACAAATCCTTCACACATACATTTTTTAAATTTTGTCCATAAGTTTAAAAAAAGTGTTATTTTTTATTTGTTTAATTAAACAAGTGTAATAATAATGTTAATAATAACAATAATACACTAAGCCACAAATGGTGAAATTGATCATATCCAACTGACCCTAATTGTCATACTGTACAGGGAGGCTGATAATGTATATGAATTGCTCGTGTGAAGGAAGCAAAAACATTTCATTTTCCTTACGATGACTGTGTTGTATTTATGCACCATCCATTTTTCGTGCAGCTGATCAGAATTCTTGGCTTGCCTTGCTCTTCCTCCAGACCTTCTATTTAAGGCTGGCTCCCCCTTCAAGCTATTGTACCACTGCCACTGCGCTAATCAATCAGAGAGCACGCTGTGTGTGGCTGCGCACATTTGTGTGCATCTATGCATACGCGCGCACACACTTGTGAAGGTGGTATTTAGCTGACTCTATTCCAACGATTCTGAGTTCTTAAACATCAAGCTTATTGCCAAATTGCCCTTGACAAGAAAATATGTTGTTAGCTAAGATAATGCGCTGCCTATTATTTTAGGCTATGCTGTAGCATGCTGCCAGAACACAGGATTATTTGCAGCTTCCAGGACAACGGCAGCTGCACACTTTGAGATACACGGAGCTGCAACAAGGAGCATCTCTACCATTAAGTTGCCAGTTATGCAGACAAGAAAGAAATTATAGGTTACAGTACCTACGGGCTGCAGGAACAGTATTTTTGTCACACAAGTACATATAGTATTTAAAAATGCAACAGTGTCATGCTATAAAAAGATTCAGTATTTGCAGGATATTCTCATTAAATCATTTGTGTGAAATGTGCTGTAATGATGAACTCTGAGGCTTTAAAAAAAATAACTTTTACACAAGGTACAGTAGGAACAAAGATTTGCTTTTGTGCTTTCATGTGGTCCAATTTGGGAGCTCTCCAGCTCAATTTTCCACCAAATCTAAGGGTACTTTCAGATGTCTTCTTTCCTCATCCTTGTACGTTGCATATCAAAAGCAGTAAGAGGGAAAAATATTGAATGTATGCTCATCAGAATTAGATGTAATTATTGCAATTCATTTATGAATAATACACAGGAATGTTTTCATCATTTATGGTGCTCTCATCACATTATACTTATTTTATTTTGCATATTTTTTAGAAGGGTTTTTCTCAAAATTTCTCAACACTAACATGCACATTTAAGCAGAAAATGTTTCACCATCAGTGTACTCTTTTAACATGTATTTATATTTTCAGATGTTTGCTCTTGTTCTTTCAGTGGATCTCACACATAATTTAACGGAAGTGCGAGGGGCAAATTTCCATCTTAATGAAGGCTCTTTTTGTAAAATGACTTCCACAGGGAGCTATCTTGGTCGAGGAAGGCGCAGGTGGTTTTGGGCAAAACCCAAGATGTTATTGCTATCAAGAAAATGGATAAACTGGGCAGAGATGTGGACACTCAGCACAAAGAGACTAGATTTATCCTGGTTATTAGTTATGGGTGTGTTGTGGGCCTATTATAATGTGAACGAATCCGATCAGCACCTGTGATTCCCTGTAAACCAAAGTGCTCACCGCTGTGTTATTAAATAGACACATGTGAGAGATTTGCTGGCCACAGAGAGGGCAAAAGTGACAAAACGATGTTTGCTGTGACAGTTGTTTGAACACGTGAATATTGTATCTTTCAAGATGTTGCAGCTGCCATGTGTGATGAGTGTTCACTGACCACTGTGCATGGCTAGACAGGGTCCTGTTTCAGCCTTTAAAATGGACTTTGCATGCAAATTCTTTACTGGACGTGTGGATAACAATCAATTGCATCAATTTTCAAAGTAAATTAGTAACTGTCTCATCTGTCTGTAACTATATTTTTGCAGTCATGCATGCTGTCATGCACTTTGGTGTGGATTGGGGTGTGTCATTAATGTTTGTAATGTGTTTTTGTATCAAAGCATGGGCTGTTACACATATTAAAAAGATTTTATCTGCAGCATGCAGAGTCATTTAATGTTACATGTAAAACATTCATATTTTACATTTCATGATCTTATCATGCTGTGCACACAGCATACATACGACGCAAACCTGCCCTGGCAGCAGAGAAGATTATTAGAGCCAAGCTGCCAACCATTGGTGAACTGGCAGAACAGTGCTGCATGTCCAGGGCAAGAAGGATAATCAGGGACTTGCAAAAATGCAGATTCAGGGACAGCTTTTACACAACCACCATAAGACAGTTAAATACAAATTGATAGAAAGAACTGTGCAGTATAGAATGTAGGATATAGAATACAGTGTAGCAACTTTATCCTTGTAGCATCTTCATATGTGCAATATCCCGTGTCCTTTATTTATTATTGCATGTTGTGTATACACAGATGCACAGACAATTATCGATAGGTTTTGAAAAAAAAAAACTATCACTAACACACACCTTGGACCACCGCTGGACTGATAGTATTGCACACCGGGCATTTGCCCGCTGGCCTGATGGCCTACTGGCCTGCGGATTTTTTTTTTTTTTTTACGAAGTAAAGCAAGCTGTGAGCTTTTCATCCGCGTTTTTTTTTTTTTTTTGTAGTAGTAGCTACGACTCGTCATCAGCTCCTAAAGCGCGGTGATAACAGCACACCTGCACTGAGCTTTACAAAGACATTTTATGCTTTTTTTCCTCCTTTATTTAGAATTCTGAGCTGAGCTGCTCCGTATCTGCACGTTAAAACAGCTGATCCTCCGCGACGCGTCAACAACTAACACTATTTTCCACTCAAATGCACCTAAACTCTCTTTCTGAGGACCACATGATGTGAAAACGCAATAAAACTTTCTGACCTGTAAATCTGGTCATGTTTTCTGCATAAATAAATGTTATCCATTCTTTGTGCTCAAACGCCAAAGCAGGGGCGAATCCAGATGGAATGGGGGCGTGGGGCAAGGATGTCCCCCCCTCACAACACCCCTAGATTAAAGGTCCAGTTTTGAAGCCTTTTTTTACTACAACTACTAATACTACTTAAAATAATAATAATTTCGACAAGTAAAAATGTTTAGAGAAAATTTAAATGTTAGAAAGAATTTAATAGTTACATTTATTAACAATGTAGGTTAGAAATTAAGAAGTTTTACTGTTACAGTGCTGTCAACAGTTAAATATGAGGTCAAGAAAGAGGTCTTTATTTTACTTTTTATAAAACAAGTATATATTTTCATTGAAGTCAAGAAAGGGTGACTATGAAGTGAGGCGGGGACCATTACGGCCATGACGGTAAGTGAAGGTTAACTTCAGCTATTAATTAATGAACAGCAACCTAACTTGTTCATAAATCAGACATCTGTGTGTGAGAGAGACTTTCTAATCTTCTGTTCCGAAGTAAAGTGCTGTCTAACTGGGTCACTCAGATATGAATTAAGGTTGGATATTATTTTCGTTCGTGCTAACTCTGCCAGTCACGTAACCTAGCCTAGCAATGTAACCTGTGCAAATGGTGTGCATGGCTAGCTACCATGCTGTCACCGCCAGGTTGTTTCTTTATTCTTTATTCTATTTGTGTGACGGTCGTGCGTCGGTCATACGAAGTATGCTGTTTTGCACAGTCTGCGGTGCGGTGGCATGGTATAACGGCGTCCCTGTCTAAAATGTATTTTCCCAATTCCTGGCATAATTTCACATACCTAACATTTTACTTTAAATTGAGAATCATTCTCTATGTTGATTAGCAACACAAATTGGTAATAAAAGAAATCCTTGATGTTACTAGTAGCTTGTAGTGAGATAGATTTTTGTGTATTGCAGTTTCAAAAGTTCAACCTTTGTATCCAGTCATTGGTCCAGTCATCCAGTCATTTCATATGATGAACTGTATCACACAAGTAATGATATATTATTTATAGTATAGCCTACAGTATTTATATAACAAATGTTTTTATATAATTTCTATTTATAAATTTAAGTAACAAGGCTGAATGAAATGACAGCTTATTATGTCTAAAAAGTAATGTGACCTACTGTCAATAGATCATACTTTTGATAAGCCTATGATAACTGTATTTCGGGGAACTTTTCATAATGCTTCTTATAGTGTTAAAATGTATGTGTCTCCTGGTGCACATTGATTGGTTAAGGGACCAAAAAAAAAAAAACACACTGTCACAGCAGGCTTAATTTTTTTTCCTCTTCGATACCTGGTGGTGGCCTGGTCTTGGTTAAAAATGCCCGGCCTAAAAAATTTCCCCAGTCCAGCCCTGCCTTGGATTGGTATTCTGTGCTTTATTCTGTGTTTTTATCTATTCCTGCAGTGCATCGATATTTCATTCTGTGACAGCATTTGTGATGTTTTTTGTAATATGAGAGCCATGCTTTCAATGCAAGAAACAGACTGTGGTGGACTTTAGGCATGGTTTTGCTGGTCTACAGGACAAATACTGTGTTTACATGGGGTGCACCTGACCACACCTCGCTCTTGGACAAACATGGCCATGGGCATGCAGATGAATGTGGCAACCCCTACAGGTCACCAACAAAAAAAGAGAGATTCTCAAACTAGGGTAAGAAAAACAAGCAGAGGCGTGGTCCCAAGTTACAATAACTCAGTTTTCATTTTCAATTATTTAAAATGGCCAACTTGTGTTGTGGTTAAAAATTAATTAACAAACAAAGCATGGAGGGATTGGTCAGCAGCAAGGGCTTACTGGTGAAAAGGAGACACCAGCAGTGATGGTCCCTAAAGAAAGAAATAAGCACCCCAGTCACACGTGACACACACACCGCAATCACACTGTGAAGGTCCAATCCTGCGGGGTAGGTGAAGCACAACACACCAAAATCGAGGGATCCAACACCCTGGGCCCCTACACCACCACCGTTGCCCCACAACTGAAAAACAAATAAAAGAAATCAAAACAATCCCACCAACGAGACATAGTTAAAAAAAGATTTAAAATTAACCACAAACTAGACACAAAAAAACCACATCAGCCAATGATAAAAAAAACACAATATACGTGCAGTTAAAAGAAAAAGAATAAAATAAAAAATAAAAACAAAACAAAAATTACTAGACCCTAATCCAAACCCCCACAAGCGCTACTGCGCAAAGAGGCCTAGATATGTTGCGGGGGTCTAAATTAGCCACCAGGGGGGTATGTTAACATTAACACGTGCAAACAACACTCTAAAACCAAATAAGGCAAAGCAGCAGCAGTCTCATGCAGCCGGTCCGGAGCCACTGTCCACACCAGAGATCTGCCATGACATCACAAATTATTAAATTACTACAAAACAGTGAGGCAGTGCCTGAGTAATGTTCAGAACAGGTTGCTGCAACAATCCGCATCACCCCACCAGGAATTCGCCACATCCTCCCACCACACACCTTGACCTCACCAGAGGCAGAGCAACAGGTTGACACACTAGCCTGATGACACGAATGTAGTGCTCACACAACCACTTCAGGGGCCTCAAACACAGATGGCAAATCGAACAATGCGGGACCATGTTGGCCAAACAGCTCCTGGTAGCACTTGCGTATGATGTTCATCCCCAAAACACCGGGAGCTGGCGCAAACCCGCCACCAGGAGGATCCCGGACCACAAGGACCCCACTTTGCGGCATCAGCTTGCCACAAAACTCAACCGGAAGCTCCAAATAGCCAATATAGGGGATAGCCAGGCCATTGGCTGCTCTGAGTTGAAGCCATTGGCAAGACCGAAGTCTCTCCTCGCCCCATGGCTTAAAATGTTGAAGGAAGAAACTCTCTGTAATTGTAGAGACCATAGAGCCAGTATCCACTAAACAAGGGACACTGACTCCACCCATGCTCACAGCTAAATGGGGACAAGATGACACCAATTTAGCAACTTCAGAATTGCCAACGGCAAACTTTGAGCCTGTGGCTACACCCTCCGAACTGTGGCTCTGCAATCCGGCAGGAACTAGTTTTCCACCGGTTCAACAGAATGGGTCGGCCGTCTGGTCATCCGTGCCGAAGGAGAAAACTGAGTGCCTGAGGCCACACGAACCCCATCACACTCCCTAGCAAAGTGACCGGGTTGCTGACATCGGTCACAAATAAGAGGGCCACGATGGGAGCGACTACGCTGGCGAGAGCTGCGTAACTGGGAGATGCTCTGAGTGAGCTGATTAAGCTGCTCCTGCTGGAGTCTGAGCATCTCCCTCATCTCAGTCAGCTCAGACCCATAGGATAGATTAACTGTGGGGCCACCGTTGATACCATACTGAAAGCCAAGCAGTGAAGGGACAAAAGAACTATGACCCCGAGAACCCCCAGACAGACCTTCCCATTCCCACCGAATTGCCTCACCCCGGACCTCAAGCAATGTAGCAGTCGGCTGCCTGCGCACATATTGTTTCAACTCCCGACGAAGGGAGCCATCACTAACATGCTCTACAAATTGATCCCGTAGCAGGGCATCAGCATTTGGCATGTCGCCCAGGGCACGTTGGTTAACAGCCGCCATTAAACGCATTAATGCTAACGAAAACTCCTGCAACGTTTCACCTTCTTGTCGTCGAGAGAAGAACGCTTCCTGCAGAGCAACATAGGAATCACAACAACCATACAACTCCTGCAACACTGCAATGATTTCATCTGGATCTTCCCGCTCTTGCCTTGACCGAAATTTAATCTCTTCACGTGCCTCCCCCTCAAGATGATCAAACAAAAAGAACGCCCTATCAGATGTGGATAGGTGACGCGCTCTCATACAAGCCTCTACCTCCTCAATCCATTCGCTCAGTCCTATCCCTGATCTTCCCCTAAACATAGGGCATTTCCGGTCCCGAGGTACCAAAAGTAACCTCTCAGGAAGGGGGGCCTCAGGAGGTCCAGCAGACACCGAAGTGCTAAGTCCCAACCCAATGAGAATCCTGTTCGTGATGCCAGAATGTGGCAACCCCTACAGGTCACCAACAAAAAAAGACATTCTCAAACTAGGGTAAGAAAAACAAGCAGAGGCGTGGTCCCAAGTTACAATAACTCAGTTTTTATTTTCAATTATTTAAAATGGCCAACTTGTGTTGTGGTTAAAAATTAATTAAACAAAGCATGGAGGAATTGGTCAGCAGCAAGGACTTAACGGTGAAAAGGAGACACCAGCAGTGATGGTCCCTAAAGAAAGAAATAAGCACCCCAATCACACATGACACACACACCACAATCACACTGTGAAGGTCCAATCCTGCGGGGTGGGTGAAGCACAACACACCAAAATCGAGGGATCCAACACCCTGGGCCCCTACACCACCACCGTTGCCCCACAACTGATTTTCAAATAAAAGAAATCAAAACAATCCCCCCAGCGAGACATAGTTAAAAAAAGATTTAAAATTAACCACAAACTAGACACAAAAAAAACCACATCAGCCAATGTTAAAAAGAAACACAATATACGTGCAGTTAAAAGAAAAAGAATAAAAAAAAAAAAAAAAAAAAAAAAAAATTACTAGACCCTAATCCAAACCCCCACAAGCGCTACTGCGCAAAGAGGCCTGGATATGTTGCGGGGGTCTAAATTAGCCACCAGGCGGGTATGTTAACATTAACACATGCAAACAACCCACAAATTATTAAATTACTACAAAAAAAGCCAGAACATATGCATTGCTAACACGTTGAGCTACATACCAAGGAAGGAGCCGCTTAATCACAGGAAGGGAGGGAGGAGCGCCACAGCTGCTGATGCCGCCGTAACGACCTACTGATCACGTTTCCCCCCACAACACGATAACCACAGATTTCCTGCCTGCTGTAAATTTACAGATATAATAAGCTATAGCCTCATTTAGCTGTCTTGCAGGCAGTGCGATTACAGCAACGTACCTGAGCTGCAGAAGACGAGGCGCACACCCAAATAACGCACAGAAGGAGGCTGGCAACTCGCTGCACGATGACGTGCTGCAGAATAAAATCATTAACTACAAACACCAAAACAATAAAGTTGATACGCAGCACAGCACTGCTACATACCTGCACTGGGAGTGAGGCAAAAGAAACCAAGTGGTGGAAATGGAGCGGCTAAGCGTGCCCACCCAATACCATGCCGAACCAGGAAGGGCCCACCCATAAGGCACCACTCCTTTTGAAGTGCGCCCCTAACGAGGATTGGATGAACCAAATGACAATCAGGGGAGAGACCAGGATGCTACATAAGCAAAGTATGTTTGGTATACAAAGAGCATGGTCGTTAGGTGTGAAAATCACAATTGGGGTGGAAAGAGCCAGGTGGAAGATGGGAAGATACATAGGACCCTCGGTACGTATAGACCCTCGGTCAAGGGTCTATATGTACCTCCACTCGACAGACTTATCTGTCGAGCGGAGGTGTGTCAAAACATTAACGTGTGACAGGACTGCTCATTTATAGAGCAGTTTTCTGAAGAAAAATCATTGGAAATGTTTGTTGTTGTTTGTTACCTCAAAATTTCTGATTACTGTTAAAAAAAAGTTTAGAACACTTGTAATTAAAATAGCTAAATAAATCAATAAATGGTTCTTTAGAAACCTTTCATCTGTAAATTAAAACCACCTGTTATTTCAGATTAGATAATTTCTTGTTTAACATAAGGAACCTCAGACATTTATTTTTAGACAAATAAAATAACATGGAAACTTGTACATTTTTTTTAAGTCTGGTAGATTATTTAGATCTCATTTCAACCAGAAAAACAAACACTAAATAAATACAAATGTTTATTATAAATGCAACAGGAAACAATTTAACAATGACTGCAGTGTGATTGTAAAGTAGGATTTCTGTGACATAAACCTCATGATGTTTTTTTTTATATATATATATAGTCATTTCAACTTGTAATTTCATCAAAATATGTAATTGCCTTTAATGTTATCAGGACAGAGTCATTTCTAAAATATGAATTTGAGCACAATAAGTGGAGAGCTTCTACTTGTGCAAATGTCTTTTGACTTTGATTCGTGGACATTTTTAATGATCCGTTCATTTATTGTTAAAATATAAAATGAAACAGCTTTTTAAAAAATAATAAAATAGTTGCTGTTCAAAGAGCCTTTTATTTAGAAGCAGGTGATGTTATGCTGGATTCACGGGACCAGATGAAGATCTCTTCTGCAGCTTTGAATTCTGGTGGTGTTGCTGAAGACACTTTTGTCCTATTTTGAAGAGCAGAGATGTTTTCTTTCGACTGGACTTCACAGTGTTCAGCTCATCAGTGGAAGTTTGGTTGTCTGCACAGCAAATGTTCCTGATTGGGACAAATAAAAATATTTCTTTAAATATAAAGAAACACTAAACAGTTTATATATAAAAAGGGGGAAAAAAATGGAAAAAAAAAAACAATGGAAAAAACGCCTGAAAAAATAAGTTATTTAAAGTTGAGCTTTTGTGGTGTCTGAAAAAAAGCTGTAGCTTTATTTGGTAAAAAAATAAGAAAGACTGAACCATTTACAAATTAAAGCGTTCACTCAGATCAACTGTGGTAAAAAGCTAAGCTAACATTAGCCGATCAATAAACCTTCACAGCAGTGCAGAAACATCACGTTTTACTTTATTTTATCCTCACCTCGATAAAGCTGCAGAACTAACCTCTGTTGGGCAAGCTGGGACTTCGCATATATCCAAAAAGTGGGAGATTTCAGACTGAGTGGGTCTGCTCCATCCCCCCGGCTGCCTGCCTCGGTCTGCCCAAGAATGATGTCTCGGTTCGATCGATATCCCACCAAGTCGTCAGTCCTCCCTCGGTCAGCGTCACTCCGAAAAAAAAAAGCTTCTCCCAGCAGGGTGGTGGGAGAATCGTTCTACTGCTGTTTTTTAAAGGTTTTTTGTGGTTCAGGTGACGCAAATTCAAGATGGCGATCGCTCAACTTTTTTCAGGTTGTGGAAACAGCCACAGTGTGACGTGGCCGCAATCTCTGCCCCCTTGCCGCTTCCAAAGCGACGTGTGTGACATCACGATGCATTGGAAACGCACCGCCCTGGCGTTAAGACGCGTTGGGAAGCGTTAAAGTGTCACGCTGAAGCTTGCAGTGTGAAAGGCCCTTGACACTGCTTGAATAAATCGAGCTTGCCCTCTGCCACAGTGACAAGCACAACCCTCAACCTATTAAATCGCTTGAACACAGACACGCCATATCAGTTTGTTTTAAAATTAATTACTTTAGTTAATTAATTTGGTTTATTTGTTAAATATGTGATATTATTGAATAACTAATTTTGCTATATTTTCCAGTATTTCTTTTTCTTTTTTTATTTTTATTTTTTGATAACTCTAACATCCAAGGGGGCGAGGTTGATGACGTGAGGGGGCGTCGCCCCCAAACGCACCCTCGTGGCGCCGGGTCCGGCTGGAATGGCATGTGAGTCCAGAATGTTTTTAGATCCTTACACCTCAACAGCTTTTAGAGAAAGAACTCAACCCATTTTTTTAATTGCTAATTTACTGTCTTAATTGATTAGGTTCTTATTATCATATAGACATTGTGCATTATCAGTATTATTACTTGTGCATTATGTGTGTGCATTATCAGACTGTGAATTATTATTGTTTTATTATTACTTTCTATTTTGTCATTTGATTTTTAAAATGGACCACAATGGAAATAAGTGTTTTCACTTTCTTGTGTCATCCATGTAATATATTATGTACTTTCATTGAATTTACTAAATAAAATCATGCATGCACGCAGTGGTGGGCACAGCTAACCAAAAAGTTAGCTTCGCTAACAGCTAATCAGCTAACTGAAAAGTTATTTTTTTTATAAAGCTAAACCGATAAACCACACAAAATTTATCGGAAGCTACAGCTAACCAATAGCTTTCAGTATTGTCTCCAGTACACTCTCAGCTACTAACAAGCCGATTTTGAGTTTTAATGTCATAATCACAAACCCAAACAATGAGTCACCACTAGGGATGGGTATCGAGAACCTGTTCCTTTCGGGTATCGTTAAGAAATGATTCAATCCACCGACATCAATAAGCGTTTTGCTTAACGATTCCGTTATCGGTCCTTCACAGTGGCCGTTGTTTTGGGGGTGTTTGTCAGGAAAATGATCCTTTTCTACATTGATTACAGACCCTGCAGTGGGTCCGTAATCAAATTTTATGCAGCGCGGATTTGCTTTGAACCTTGAACCAATCAAAGCAGTGGTTCGCAGATTGAAGCAGTGCCTCGATCTATTACTTCGTTTATTCTTCATTTATTACTTCGTTTATTACTTCGTTTTTTCTTTAGCTTATCTTAATTTTCCCCCAATAAAACCATAAAGAGCATTAGTCTGTGAGTATTATTTGCCTTTTTTATGTTAAACCGACCTGTCATGGTCTTCTGAAACAGTTGATAGATGTATTTTATAACTTAAAAACTGGAGCGATGCTAACGTGTTAGCATGTCTATGACATTTTCAATGTTAAAGTTAGCATTAAGCAGTTGCAGCTGTCATCACGTTTGGGTGCATTTGCTTTCTGTATAATAAGCATTTGTTGTCGTAAAAGAGTCAAATGTATTACAAATTGTAATTTTTTAAATTTATTTTTGTTTATATATTAATAATCTAATGAATAGTTACAGTAGTGTTCAGAATAATAGTAGTGCTGTGTGACCAAAAATATTAGTCCAGGTTTGAGTATATTTCTTATTGTTACATGGGAAACAAGGAACCAGTAGATTCAGTAGATTCTCACAAATCCAACAAGACCAAGCATTCATGATATGCACACTCTTAAGGCTATGAAATTGGGCTATTAGTAAAAAAAAAAAAAAAAAAGTAGAAAAGGGGGTGTTCCCAATAATAGTAGCATCTGCAAACTTGACGCTACAAACTCAAAACTATTATGGTCAAACTGCTTTTTTAGCAATCCTGTGCATCACTAAACTAGTATTTAGTTGTATTACCATAGTTTTTCATGATTTCTTCACATCTGTGAGGCATTAATTTTGTTGGTTTGGAACCAAGAATTTGCTCGTTTACTAGTGTGCTTGGGGTCATTGTCTTGTTGAAACACCCATTTCAAGGGCATGTCCTTTTCAGCATAAGGCAACATGACCTCTTCAAGTATTTTGACATATCCAAACTGATCCATGATACCTGGTATGCGATATACAGGCCCAACACCATAGTAGGAGAAACATGCCCATATCATGATGCTTTCACCACCATGCTTCACTGTCTTCACTGTGAACTGTTGCTTGAATTCAGAGTTTGGGGGTCGTCTCACAAACTGTCTGCAGCCCTTGGACCCAAAAAGACCAATTTTACTCTCATCAGTCCACAAAATATTCCTCCATTTCTCTTTAGGCCAGATGATGTGTTCTTTGGCAAATTGTAACCTCTTCTGCACGTCTTTTATTTAACAGAGGGACTTTGCAGGGGATTCTTGCAAATAAATTAGCTTCACACAGGCGTCTTCTAACTGTCACAGCATTTACAGGTAACTCCAGACTGTCTTTGATCATCCTGGAGCTGATCAGTGGGTGAGCCTTTGCCATTCTGGTTATTCTTCTATCCATTTTGATGGTTGTTTTCCATTTTCTTCCACGCCTCTCTGGTTTTTTTGTCCATTTTAAAGCATTGGGGATCATTGTAGATGAACAGTCTATAATTTGTTTTCACCTGCGTATAAGTTTTCTCCTCTCCAATCAACTTTTTAATCAAACTACGCTGTTCTTCTGAACAATGTCTTGAACGTCCCATTTTCCTCAGGCTTTCAAAGAGAAAAGCATGTTCAACAGGTGCTGGCTTCATCCTTAAATAGGGGACACCTGATTCACACCTGTTTGTTCCACAAAACTGACGAACTCACTGACTGAATGCCACACTACTATTATTGTGAACACCCCCTTTTCTACTTTTTTTACTAATAGCCCAATTTCATAGCTTTAAGAGTGTGCATATCATGAATGCTTGGTCTTGTTGGATTTGTGAGAATCTACTGAATCTACTGGTACCTTGTTTCCCATGTAACAATAAGAAATATACTCAAAACCTGGATTAATCTTTTTAGTCACATAGCAGTACTATTATTCTGAACACTACTGTATTATATACAATTTTAGAGAAAGAGACAAAAAGAACCTGAATAGAAACACAACAGAAAATATAAAACCAACTAACAATGAACATACATAAATAAATAAATAAATACATACATACATACATACAGAAATAAATAAGTGTTTCCTGTGAACACCTAGTGACTCTTATGCCTCCATTTCATCCCTGTCTTATTTAAGTTTAATGACAGTTTGTTTCGGTCAAACCATATTTTCAATGTGTTAATTTCTTCAGGGATCTCCTCCAGAACTATCTGCCAAACTAGAAAACTGCTGCATCCTTGTAAGAGCAGAATACTACTGGAATGAATTTGAATAAGTTTTTTTTTTTTTTCTCACCAAAATGGATGCTGCACTCACTCACTATGGAATAGTCTCAGATTGCATTTCAGAGCTTCTAGAATTCAAACATTTTCGTGCAGGTGGTGTTGGGGGTCATTTGGGGTTTCAGCTTTTTTTGTTTTTCACCACTTTCATCCCTGAATATGTCAATCGTGAGTCACTTTTGTGCGGATTAAAGTTACTAACTGGGAGTCCTGTCTTGTTGCGAGAAAGAAATGAGAATCGTCCTCCGTTCTGTTCACACAGCTCCAAACGCTGCGCGGCTCTCTGCCGAGTCAAGTTAGAACGATAGAGTCCAGTCGGAATTAATAACTTCAAAACGAAACACCGTTTTGTTTGTTCGTATTTATGTCCAGAGATCAAGGATACAGTGACCAATTTCATATTTATTTACTTTAAGACTCAATGAAATACATAGAAAATCTGTAAAGCCTACTTTTAGTACAAAATTCACAAGAGGTATCGATAAGAGAATCAATAAGGAATCAGATCGATAAGCAGAATCGATAATGGCATCGATATCGATAAAATCTTATCAATACCCATCCCAAGTCACCACTTCTGTCTTTGTGCACCCTGCCTACTGCTTGTTACGTATGTTGTAGCAGTGAAGAAGTTGAGATGCAATAAGCTCACCTCTACCACAGCAAAAGGAGCCTGATGGCCAAGTTTCCACAGAAAAAAGTAATTATTTCTTAACAGCAGTCTGTAGCAGTCCTCCTTGGAAAATAAAGCAATTTTGACGTATGGTTTTGATTTATAAATCAAATTAATCCAGGTAGAATAACTCCATGAATGACAATTCTGTCATTTGTACAAAGTTAAAATATAACACATATCTTAATTTTACATAATGCACTAATTCTGAAGTTTTGTAAAAAAAAAAAAAAACACACACACAGATGCCAAAGGGATTATGGGTAAAATGGGTCTCCGCTAACACTGATCGGTTGATTAATTCATTCTATGTAAAAACCAACATGTTAATGTGACATGTGTGTTGCTTTACATATAAATGTGCTTTTGTAAAATATGTCATTTTATTCATATGTAAAACAAAAAAAGCCATTTGCAAAAGCCAAAAGTCAAGTTGTGATTAGACAGCCGTCTGATATAACCGGGATCAAAATGCATAGAACACTGCCATCTACTGGCGCCCAGATGCTCAGACCCTAACTCATAATCCTTTGCGGGCCAGAGAGTTGCTGTGGTTTAAACAGCACAGAGAGAATCCATGACGGCAATTGTAAATGAACATTATGCAACCAAAATGTACATTTTTATTTCTTTTCATCAGCTGCAGCAAGAGGCTGCAACAACTCTCTGGCACGCAAAGGATAATGGGATATCTCAATACTTAGGGCGAATACTGCCACAAACACTAATGACCAGTAGATGGCAGTAGAGACCGTGAAAACCTGCCAAAACAAATATTCCAAGTAAATAATCCGTGTCTGCTACGTTTAATCTGCGTGGAATTTAATAAACGCAAACCGAATTTCAGACATCTTATATATTACTCTGGAACAAAGACGACAAACAGTGTTGCAAAGGACAATAAGCATGACGTTAAAGCGCAAACAGGAAGCAATTGCAGCTCACAGTGATTCCAGTTGAAAATAATGGAGAAGCAACCTGAGCTTTTTCTGGCATTTTTACATAAAGCAAACACAGTAACAACATCTATAAACCCAGAGAATATATTCACGAGAGTTTTAGGCACAATATACAAAGGGTTTAATGCTGCTGTCCGTGTGGAGCCTGATCAGAGCATCTTAAATGCATTTATCCTGTCGTGAACTTACCCATAATGCATTGGCACTGCCGAGGAATGTCCACACTAAAACCTTCAAAATTAGTGCAGTACTTTAAAACTAAAACATATAGCTAATATTTTCACTTTATAAAACTTTGGACATGACGTTAATTTAAATAACATGTCTGAAATTAGTTTGGTTAAAATTTTAACCATAAATTAAAACTGTATGCCTCTGGATGACTTGGGTAATATTACCGGCAAGTTAGTATGGCGTCAAAAAAAATGTATTTTTTTCCTTTTCTCCTTTCCTTTCTTTTCCAGTTATCTCTTTGACTGCAAAGGATAGAGCAGTTTCTCTTCTTGAAACTAGTTCTTCTCTGTTTGCAGAGAATAGAACTGTACATCTGCTATAAAACATTTAACAGGTAAGCACTAAAATCTTTATCAGACTTCACAAATGTTTTTAACTGTTAAAGCTTTATTCACTACACCTGCTACACATATGTTAGCGATCTAAAAATTATCTGACCAAAATTTATCAGAAGACAATTGGTCCGCTGATGGTTTTCAAAGTTATCTGAAAAGCTAATCCGATAATGAAAACATTAGCTTTGATAATTAGCGGATTAGCAGAACTGTGCCCACCACTGCACGCACGTATATATGTACACAAACGGCTTTGCTTTTAATAATGTAGATGATTTACCGCCCCCTGCTTGAATGCTGTGTATGTCCAGAATGTATTTTTCACTGCCCGTGACTTTCACTTTGCCAAGGACTGTGCCTTGAGTGCCAGTACACAGTCTGATATACAGGAAACCATGGACCTGTTCTCCAAGGCATGTGATCAATTTGGCCTCGCAGTCTCCACCAAGAAGACCGAGGTTGTGCACCAGCAACCCCCCAGGAACCCGCTACACAGAGCTTGTCATAATGGTCAATGGACAGAGACTTTTTGTGGCAGACAAGCTTGTCTACCTGAGAAGCAACCTATCACACTCTGCCAACATCAGTGAGGAGGTGGCCTATAGGATTGCCAGAGCCAGTGCAGCCTTCGACAATCTCCAAGACCGTGTTTGGGAGTGACATGGACTGAGCCTGCAGACCAAGTTGAAGGTGTATTGTGCAGTACTGCTTCCATCTTCACTGTTCACCAGTGAAACATGGACAATCTACAGTTGCCACACCAGACAGCTGAAGGCCTTCCACATGAGATGCCATTTAATGCTGCTATGCATTAAATGGCAGGACAAAGTTCCAGACACAGAGGTACACAAGCGAGCCCAGACAGAGAGCTTTCATGCCACACTCATGCACTCCCAGCTGTGATGGGCCAGTCCATATAGATGACAGCCACCTCCCAAAGCGTCTCTTCCATGGGGAGCTCACAGAATGGAAGTGATCTTAGTGTGGTCCAAGGATACCCTCAAGGCTTCCTTGCCTCCTTGGAAGAAGCTGCGCAAGACCGCCTTCCTGGTGCACCTCAGTTAGAAGAGGTGTAGCATAGTTTGAAGCACAACACATCCAAGAACTGCAGCAGAAGCGACAACGCCGGAAGGACCGGTCAAGCTCCTCTTCCCAGCCAGACATTCCATGACCACAGTGCAGCAGAAAACTCAGAGCAAAAACTGAGTTGATTGGCCATCTCCACACCCACACCACCTGGTGATACTGTGAAGTCATGGTCATGTTCGTTCATGAAGGAAGAATCATCATCAACAACCATTGTCCAGTGTTGTTAGTTAATATCCGTAGATTCTCCAAAAATATTAGTCCTATTAACATTCCGTTTTGGTGGCATTTATCCATGACCCAAAATACATTAAGCATACCAAGCAGCAAATGTCAGCTCTCCCCAGTTTGTCCATGATTGATGTCATACACACGCACGCATACACATATACGAGTACACAGGGGCCACTTGGCTTTTAGCTTATAGATGAAAGGGTTTGATAGACAAACTCATTTCAAGCTAAATGTAACTTCAGCTCAGTCATGATCTGAGCAACAGATTGCAGAAATTCCACCCAGTAACTCTTCCATAATCACAGACAGATGTGACCAGTCTGCAACATCTTTTTAAAAACGCTCTGACATACATGTAATCAATAACTTGATGTATGCACAATACACCGGAAATCAGAAGAGTTCAAACAAACCTGTGAGTGCAGCATCTACCGATATGAGCTCCAGTGAACTGCTCAGAGCATACGGTCTTAGAGGACGGCAGTGAAAGTGAAAATATGCAAAACAGTATCGTTGGTTAAAAAAAGCAAGTCAAAGAACAAAAATTAGAACACAAGGTGTGGAACGATAAAATATTTTCCTGATTGCAGAACAATAGGCTCTGATGGAAACACACACTGTATCACATCCGGAGGAGTGAGTGTTCTCAATTTTTCATAAAGTTGTGGAGGACATTTTCTATGGCATGTCAGAGAATTTAAAGTATACATAATTGTACAGGTCAAATTATGCACACTTCCACCATGTAATTTTATGCTGTCTCACAAATGAAGCATGAGTGCAGCCGTGCACGTGTGTGTGTGTGTGTGCATAGGCGGTTCGAGCTATGCACACACACACACACACACACATAGCCCTTCAGCATCCCCCCCCCCCACACACACACACTAAACCAGGTGTAACTGTGTTCTGTATTTGTTTCCACATTGGTCAATAACCACTTTACCCAACTAAAATGTAAAGCGTTCATGTCCTCACCTCATCGGGATGCATGCATGCACACGGGCTGTGCTGCACAAATGCACTTTCTACCTGCGTCAGAATACTTAAAACAGGAACGCACTTTGAGATAATGGCAAAACTTTGCTGCACTGCTGATTTGCTGAGACTCTTAAAACTGCAGGAAACACGGCACACGATGTCTGTTCTCTGCTCTTGTGCACATGTAGTATTATTAGCCATATGTCTTGCCCCCCTCCACCTCCTCGGCAGCTGGGGTGAGTCGCGGCTTTCTCTTCTTTTAAATAGGGCTGTTTCAGTGAGCGCTTCCTCAGTGGGTGCCCGCCATGAGTCACAGTTCAGTCAGCAACGAGCAGAAGATGCCCGCAAAAAATAGACAGGCCCCACTCCCCACACTGTGACCTGGTATGGATTGAGTCGATGTGCCAAGTAACAATCATAATCAAAAACTGCTTCATGCAAATGAAGGTTTTCTTTCTTTCTTTCTTTCTTTTTCTTTTTGCAAGCACTCATGCCTCCCCTTCCAAGTTGCTACCCTGGGCTGGTGACCACATTGCCAATATCAATGTCCACCACTGTGTGTGTGCATGCGTGTGGTGTGTGCATGCATATTTTAGAGTGGTCTTTGTGCATGTGTCTGCACATTAAAGTAAAAAAAAAAAAGTCTTTGCAATTAGAGGATGCCTGAAAAGACTTAATCATATTGTGACTTATTGTGCAAAGTGACGCTATTTATGTCAGGCTACATACAGTATTCATATCATATATCATAGAGTGCCAAGTGCTTCCACAGAAGTATTAGCACAAAAAATATCTGCCTAATATCCAATTACTTATACTGCACATGTGAATTCCATGACAGTTCATAACGTACTATCACATTAATTACAGTGAAGTTAGCCAGCCTATCAACGTACCTTATGTTCTCAAATAACTGCTTTAAAATTTTGCATGACATGAGTCATATTGCACAAAAGTGTTGTTTCTGCCTTTTTCAAATGTGATTGGGTTTGCCTGTTGTACATCCTCAAAGACACACGTGTAACCTGTTGTGACTGACTCTGCGTTGTGTTTGAAGAAGGAGAGTCTCAGACGTGGGTGTCTTTGGAGGTCGTCTCCATTTAATTTCTGACAAACAGTGAAATAAAAAGTAAAAATCCTCCAGTCAGTGGCTTCTACACGACATGCCCAAATACAAATTAAATGACACAGATATGTTTCAGCATATCGTAGGTACTTTATAACAAACCTAAACTAGCCGATAAACTTAAAAAAAATGCAATTAACCAAGGCTAAAACAGAAATTCCATCCCGACTGCAAGACGACTTACCTCTCCCTCGGACATCAGTAACAAAAGGGGAGAGGAAAGGCGCGAAAACACTACTTATAGAGGGCGGTGTCACATTAAAATGTGAATGTAAGGGGACAGGTGCATATTGAAGTTCCACATACTGACCTGGAGGCCCAACCTGTCAGGTATTAACTAAAATGAATGAACAAAAATAAAATCAAAGTTACACAGATTTTGTGTAATTATACCAATAACTAATGTACAACATATTTTTGCATACACACATTGTTGCTGTATAATTGACCCTGTTACACACGGGCCATTACTTTGTTCTCCGATTGCTCACCGTGCACCGTGCACACACTTGCACGGCCTGGAATGTTTGTGAAGCAGTGCTTGGGATCTTGTGTATTTGTGTTGGTAAGAAACCCTTTGACCACGAAGCCTCACAGAATGAACTTTTCTCGAGTGTCGGTTGGAAGGTGAATGGATCAGAGCTGGAGCTCAATGTAGTCATAAAAACAGTTTGTGTTGTTGTAGAAACCAATACAAGCCAACATCCAGTCTGACAATGAACACACAGGAAGATGGCAGCTGATCTGTGCATCACACCTGGAAAAAAACAAAATTAGAAATTAGAGATCTCAGCAGCTAGACAACTTGGAGGTGTGTGTGAAACCAAAATGAACTAACAAGCTCTAAAATAATTCTCAGAGACAACAAAGAAACTAAAATGAGGCTGAAGTGAGGATCTCACTCAAGGTGTGAAAGAGCCAAGTTTGAGCAGTAAACTTTTCGTCTGGGCAAGTTTGCTGTGGATCAAAGTGTTTGTGGAAGATGAGAACAACAGATGTGTTCTACACCACCAGGCTGACAAACATGTGACCCTTTGGCTCAGCGAACAAAAGAGGTGGAGAGAAAAGAAAGGAGGATGAGAGAGGCCCTGGAAATGACTTCCGAATCCATGAGATGTCAGGCGAAGCTTTAATTTTAGAATCCTCATGAAGCAAAGCGACCGACTGTGTTACAAGCAAAGACTAATCTTTTTACATAAATCCCTACATTTCCCACTTTGGCTTCTTACGAGAGCCACTGTGAGTCTAATAGATGGGACTTTTCATTTCATGAAGCTGACCCTAAAAAAGCTTCAAATAAGAGATCATCTCATCTATCATAACTGGTGTCTTCGCAATTAAACTTGTTCGCCTTTCTCGCATTTTCGGTTGAAGCAGAAAATAATGGTGACCTTCCAAAAAATAGAAAATTAAAAAAAATAAAAATAAACTGGGTTAGAAAGCAAAGCAAAACAATAAACTTCACGAAAAGTGAGAACAGTTGAACTGCCTCTTGAGATGAGCCATTCCTAAACTGAAGAAACCCAAAACATTTAAAAACAGTTTTGGCTGAGACATCAAAGGTGGGGTTATTTTTTTGGACCAGGTTTTCCTTGATCCTGACCTGTGGCCTTTGACTACTCCAAAATCTTATCATCTCTAGATATCTGTCCAGATAATATTACCACCAGGTTTGAAGGAAATCTGTCCAGGTGGTTTTTGAGTTATGTTGTCCAAAGACACACACACACACACTGATGTAAACATTCCTCTGCTTCACCACGTCACTGGCATGCAAAGTAAATTTAAGAAGCAAAAATCCAAGAATTCGGATTTATCTTGTGTGCTGACTGTTGTTTCAGTGATGCCAAATATCTTGTGTGACATTTAAATGTAAAAACTATATTACTTTTTGAGAATAAATAAACATATATGCATAAATATAGAGGGAAACCATGCACCTGATTATGGCTGATGTGCACAGTCGTGCTACGCTGTCCTTTTTCAAGCAACAGCAGCGATCACTGAAAGCAGACTTTAATTTCTTGTCCCAGTCACTTCCCAGTCACGTCTATTTCTAAACATCACAGTATGTTGATTGGTATGACTGCTACAGAAACGCACATTTCTGCCAACCACATGATTTGTTCAATCTGGCTCACTCAGTGCAGATATTATGGTCCTCTCTTTTCAACTAGATATAAAGGCCAAACTGTCACAAATGCTCCAGAATAAATAAATCCCTTGAAACATTATTGCACAATCCAGGCCTGGAACTGTATCTGGCTCATTTCTGATGATTGAGCAACAGTGACACACAACTTTACATCAAATCTGCACGACATTCCAAGAATATCACAGTCAGTCAAGGGCAAAAGCCCTATTATGAGAATATAGCAACATCTGCAACCATCCAGTGGCATCTCTGTCTTGGGAGGAAGAAAACCAGTGTAAAAAAATATTAGAGCTTTCCAGTATAGTCTTTATTTTATTCCAATTTTTATTTCATTTTCAGTTTAGTTTTGTTGTGTGAACTGGACTTCCCCAGCCAAGGTTGATCACCTTTAACAGATGGGTGAACTGGGACCATTAAATTCTAAAATAAATGTAATTATAATCCATTACATTTCTAAATTATTGGGAATTGTATTTTTACTTGAGTCCATCAAATATGGCCATCAGGTATTTGTGTCTGTCCGTCTGTCTGAGTTCATCATAAGTCCAGTTCTATTACTGCCACGGTCTTGAGATTCACAGGGAAAATTCTTGGGACACAGACCTTGGACAAGTTCAAAGATGGCTAACCTTGATCTATTTTAAGAGGTATTTTAAGAGGTTAAAAAGTCACATTCTGTTTCAATCTGTTCAGATTTTTTTTTTTTTTTTTTTTTGAGTGACGGAGGTGACAGCCAATGAGAGTAGAGCTCTGCTGTGACATCAGGGCTGGTCTGTCTAAAATCACTTAATTTCTGTTTATATAAAATGGTTCTCATATGTTATGTAAAAGCTAATGAGAAATAAACATTTCTAAAACTGAAAATGCTGTTTTTGGAACCTACTAACACCTCTGAACTTATTTACAAGACATTCAGAAGACATTAGCGTGATGACGTCACAGGCTGGTAGCAGAGCTGCAAAACTGTTTCATTTGTGTGTTAATATATCCTCTTTGTCATTAGTATGTAAACAGCTAGCAGAAATAAACACTTCTAAAAACTGAAAACATTGCTAACTCAAAGCTAACTTCCTATGGAGTTAAATTTGTCTCATTAATACCTGCAACTGCACAGACGGTGATCTACAAATATTCCTTGATTTGCACAACTTCCACTCTTGTCAAATTTTTATGTACACACAGTAAATATTGTTTATGACTTGATTGATTGTTTAATAGAGTGGCTTTACTGAACATGTACAAATTGTACGTAAGACAATAGGATAGCATAATAATTAAACAACTGGAAATTATAAAGAAGAGAGTGCTCATATGGCTGAGGGTATTTTAGCATTGCATTATATTTAGCAGATAATCTTTAACCTATTACATTTCAAAAATAACCTTCCCAACACTAGTGGGATAATGCAGATGAAGTGTTTTATCCAAGGACATGGACAGGTCACATGACTGGGAATCGACCACTCTTGGGAGGCCAGCTCCTTATTGTACTGAGCTACCTGCTCATTACAGACCATAAATTCATTGGTATTCATTTTACAGGTGAGTCATATTGATGCAATTTATAGCAACTCTGACAACCAATTTGCTGTCACCATAAAATAAGCACTGTGTAATTACAACAATAGAGAATGAGACTAATTTTGTCCAGCCGTCAGAGATTTAAAAAAAGAAAAAAAAAACACTCAACCCATGCTAATATAGCATATGGCTGTGCACTAGCATGTCTGAACAACACAATCATAAAAAAAAAAATTAAGTCACTGAGCAGTTTAATTGTCATAAAGAGCTACGGCTTTAATTATATTAGACTGAGCAAGATATATTTGAAATGTGTGTATTCCATCAACTGCAAGGATCTTGGATACTATACAACTGCAGTAAATACCAGAAAGATGTACTGCCCATAATGTCAATGTGATATGGGAGGAGCAATCTATTCATTGGTCTATTTTTTTCTGTAGCTGTTAGTCAAATGAGGCCAACGCAATCACGCTTGACAGATTTGGAACATGTTACAAGCCCTGTTTGTCACAGACTGTACCTGCCACTCATCTACCAATATAGACAAAAGAGGAAGAAAGAAAAAAAATGAACATTTTGTCACTTGCCTTTGAATATCTTTAGGTAACCTGAGAGACTAATTTTAGGCCACCCTGGGGCTAAATGGCATGCCTTGATTTTGTTGAAAAGCAACCCACGCACAAGACTGTACTAATTCCATGCTTTTTGCTAATTGCCTGTAATTGTCTGGAACATTATATAGTTTGAAAGCTTAATGATAGGTTTGCAAAACAAACTTCAAAATCACATTGTCACATGACCAAGATGCAGAAGTACTTAATATTTGTGCAAAGAAGTGGAAAAGGTGCTATTGGTTAGAATTTTTGCTGGTATGAAATATAAAGAATCTGCCCCAACACCTGCATTTGTGATTTGTTACAAATCATACACCCCCCACCAAGCATTTGCACTGCATTTTGGTTTATGTTTTTAAAAAAATCCGGAAATTGTTGGGAAGGTGTCGTGACGATAAGCCAAAAAGTAACAATTTAATGTTGTGAAGCGCACAACGAAGTACAGACAATAACAATATTGCGGAATGTCAATCATACATAAGGTGGCATGTGGCAGGCTCGAAGATAGAAGACGTCTGGTGATAGAAGAGCCGGAACCCACACAGCTTCCACCACCAACGGATCTGAAGAACACCGGAGCCGCCAAGCCCTGCGCCCCAGGTGGCCACTGTCTTCAGCAGTCAGACCCGGTACTGCTGGCAGAGAACAGAAACAGTTTGATGAGTGTGAGTTCGCACACTCAGTAATCCCACAGTCTGTGTTCAGTATAGGAGGGAGCACCTCCACCTCCAATCACACACTCGTGCAGCTCCTGAGACAACCACTTATCTGGGTGGGGTGGGAGGTGAAGCCGTCGTAGTCCACACCAAACGCCAACACAGCAGACAAGGAATCCGTCACAGGAAAACGGCTGCAAAAGAGATCAGACTATTGCTCGGTTTAGATTCAGCAGAGAAAATTACCTGTATGGTAGACTCTTCAACACCCAGGGAGGCAACTGATCCGTGCCCAGCTTCTGAAAGTTACTATCTGTCTGCTGTAGCCATGTGAAACTTGAGCATCTCCTTGGTCTTCTCCTGCCTTTGGGATGCTCATCACTGAGGCATCTGTGTGCTGGATCATCCCTAGAGAAATGGGCAGCTACATGGCCAAAACATCATAGCTTACATTTCCCCACAATGCAGCTGCTGTTATTGAGTTTTCTAAAGGAACCCTTTGGTTGACACAAAGTCATACCGCTACCCAAGGTCCCTCCAAAGAGATATAGTAGCAAAGACATCTAATTGATGGCTTAGGTCACTGGCTACCATATACATCTCACAATTGAAATCAAACTCAAAGTCAGCTTTATTGTCAGTTCTTCACATGTACCAGCAGCCCAGTCTCAAGTTTTTTTTTTTTTTGTGTTCCCATGACGAAATGAGTCAAATTTTCATGACAAGGATTTTTAACTCACTATTCCTAACCCTACTCCTACCCCCGACCCTAACCTTAACCATAACCTAATCTTACTTTTTCCCCCCACCCTAACCATAACCACCCCTGACCCCCCGCTTCACTTTTAATTTCGTGCAGCCATCACAGAATGAATTAGAATGAATTCATGCTGCCGTGACGAAAATTTTGTCCAAGTACTTTTCGTGACAATATGAAGAACCAATAGATTAATGTATATTTTGTGCTGCTGATTCATGACTTGCTGTGAGACCAGGTTGGTACCAGACATACAAAACAATCGAAATTATGTTTCTCACCATCCCACGGTGAACTATTCCTGACAATAAGGTAGTCAATAAGACAAACATATCTAGCATTCAAGTAAACAATAATAAGTAAGAAGGTGATGAAGGCACAAAATGAAGACAAAAAATATTTTTGCAATGAAGAACTAAGAGCACACTGTTCATTGTGATCAATCAATCAATCAATCAATTTTTTTATATAGCGCCAAATCACAACAAACAGTTGCCCCAAGGCGCTTTATATTGTAAGGCAAGGCCATACAATAATTATGTAAAACCCCAACGGTCAAAACGACCCCCTGATAAGTGGCAAGGAAAAATTGAAATTGTGCAGAGACAGTCAAGGCAAATAGTGGCAGCTGAGGTATTTCTGTTTGACCTAAGTGTGCAAGTGGCATAGTAGTGCAAGTACAGTCAGGTATAGCCCAGTCTCACGTTTTTTTTGTTGTTGTTTTGTTTTGTTTTGTTTTTTTTCATGCTCCCAGCACGAAATGAGTCAAATTTTCATGACAGGGCTTTTTTTTCATTCAATATTCCTAATCCTACTCCAACCCCCAACCCTAACTTTAACCATAACCTAATCCTACTCCTTCCCCCCGCCCTAACCTTAACCACCCCGACCCCCCGCTTCACTTTTAATTTCGTGCAGCCATCACGGAATGAATGAGAATGAATTCGTGCTGCCGTGATGAAAATGAGGCACTTTTTGTCACAATATCACGAACCAATAGATAAATGTACATTTCGTGCTCCCGAATCAGAAGTGTTTTCTTGTTTTTAAACATGAAAACAAAAGTGTTGAAGTGGCATAATAGTATGAGACAGTCATTGTGTGGGTCAGAGGGTTTAAAAGTCCAGGATGTTTGTAAGTGGGGGTGGAGAGGGGAGTGAGTTTAGCCTCCTAACAGCCTGGTGGATAAAGCTGTTGGCAAGTGTGGTGGTGCGGAAGCGCAAGGTACAGTACCTCTTCCCAGAGGGCAGGAGGTTGAACAAATTGTGAGCGGGGTGGCTTGCATCACTGACAATTGCGATCGCCCTGCGGGTGAGGCAGGTGGTGTATATGTCTTTCAGGGATGGGAGTGGGGCACACAACCTCAATGTGGACTGAACAGCTTTATTGGTGTTGGAGCATAATGCTCTAAAACTGAGTAACAGCAAGAAGGAGACCAGTGAGGAAAGCCACCATGACAATTCTGAAGGGCCTGTAGGCTCCTGTGGCTGTGAATGGTGAAGCTCTACATAGTGCAAATTTTGCCAGTTGCGCAACGTCACAGTGGAAATAAAATAAATATTGAGTCTTGGCATAGTGGTTAGCACTGTTGCCTCACAGCAAGGAGGTTATGGGTTTGATTACCACCTGTGGCCTTTCTGTGTGGAGTTTGCGTGTTCTCCCCATGTTTGCGTGGGTTCTCTCCGGGTGCTCCAGCTTCCTCCCACATCCATAGACATGCAGGTTAGGTGGTTTGGAAACTTTAAATTGTCCTTAGGTGTGCGTGTAGGTGTGAATGTGTTTGTTTGTCTATACGTGGCCCTGCGACAGACTGGCGTCCTGTCCAGGGTGTACCCCGCCTCGAGCTCTGTGACTGCTGGGATGGGCTCTGCCCCCTGCTGTAGGAAAGCATCATTTACCCTGACAGGATACAGTGGTCCAGCGATGAGGCAGAGGTGTTGAAATGGAAAGCAGGTTTGAATTATAGTTTTACCTTCTAAATAAAATTATTCCGGATAGAATAACTACATTAATGTAAACTCTTAAAATGTACATAGTGATATATAACACATATCTGTTAATTTAAAAATAATGCACTAATTCTGAAGATTTGAACATTGACACACAGAAGCCCAAAGGGATTACGGGTAAAATAAGCCTCCACTCATACTGATTGGTTGGTTGATTCATTCATTCATTCTATGTAAAAACCAACACAAGTGAATCAATGTAACCGATCGGTTAGCGGCTCAGTGCAGTGTTATAACAGATCAATCAGTCGCTCCGTGAGGCGTCATAACATCAAGCCTGGTTCACATGGCAAGATATCGCACCCGATCTTCCCCTTAAGACAATCTTAAGGACGCCCCGACAATCGTGATGACACTAAATATAATCTTATCAGATATTCCTGCCGTGTGTGGTTTGTAAGAGCACTCTGATCTCCTCAGAAGGATGTGAGGAGCTAAAGGTGACATGCAGCCAATCAGAAAGCAAGGTGTTTGACCTGGGAATGTTCGTGTGTGAAATCTGTTTGTGTGTGTTGCTTTACCATGTGGCTGACTCCACACACTGTACAACTAAACCTGTCAGATCTATGATTTTTTTTTTTTTTTATCTCCACGTGTGTGGTCTCTCAGGTTTTGGAAACCTACAGATAATTTTAAAATCCTGCGGTCGACAACACTGTGATATAACCGGTCGCCAGTAGATGGCAGTGTTCTATGCATTTTGATGCCAGTTATATCACACAGCCTGAATCACAATTTAACAGACTTTTCGTCTTTTGGAGAAGTAACCTGGGCTTCTTCTAGCATTTTTACATAAACAGACACAAGAGCAACATCTATAAACCCAGATAATATATTCACGAGAGTTTTAGGCACATTATACAAAGAGTTTAATTCTGTTGTCCATGTGGAGCCTGATCAGAGCATCTCAAATGCATTTCTTCTGTCGTGAATGTACTGAGATACCCATAATGCACCTACAGAATGTCCACACTAAAACCTTCAAAATTAGTGCATTACTTTAAAACTAAAACATATATCTGATATTTTCACTTTATAAAAGTTCAGACGTAATGGTAATTTAAATAACTTGTCCGAAATTAGTTTGGTTAAATTTTTAACCAAAACTGTATGCCTCTGGATGACTTGGGTGATATTGCCAGCGTGTCAGTATGGGGTCAAAAGAAATTAGCTTTTTTTTCTTTTCTATGACCAGTTCTCCTTTGCTTGCAGAGGATAGAGCGGTTTCTTCTAGAACTAGCTCTTTTCTGTTTATATACTGTGCATCTACTACAAAAAGCTACATCTGCAAAAATGTTAGCAGACTAAAAATTATCAGACCAAAACTTATCAGAAGATAATTGGTCCAATGACGGTTTTCAAAGTTATCTGAAAAGCTAATCCGATAATGAAAACATTATCTTCGATAATTAGTGGCTAGCAGATTAGCTGAACTGTGCCCACCACCGCTTACGTACTAACCCTAATTCCCTTGGTAGGAAGAACTGAGTGACAAAGGTTCTAATTACCTATGGGAATGGCTACTCAAAAGCATACACTTCTATTTGTGCTTGGCACAGACTCATCCAGCGCAAGATCAAAGTAAGTGAGTTGTCTATGGGGATGAAAATTCTAAAGTCTACAAGGCCAAAGATCTGACATCCCCATTTCAACAGTTTGTAAATTTATCAAGTTTCACAGTAATAAAACTGTGAAGACGTTTCCAGGATGTGGCAGTTAGCAGAAAGTCAAAGAGAGAAGTCTGTGAAGGTTGGTGTAGATTGTGAGGACAAAGGTCAACAAGTCACAGAAAGAACTCCAGCTTGACCTGGAGCAATCTGGAGTGGTGGTTTCAGCCTGTACCGTATGCTCTATACTGTTCCAAGGTAGGATTAATGGATGAAGGCCAAGAACACTATAAAAGAAATACAAAAAATGACTGTGTCAAAGGGATGATGACAGCTGGAACTTACCAATGTATTATAGAGCAAAATGTGATGCTGAGTGTCAGAACATTACTATGTTGGAAGTGAAGGTCTTAGGTCTTTCAGCAGGAGGGCAACCAGAAGCACATTTCCAAAAGCACAAAAGCAATATTTCCACCTGAGAAATATAGCGAAGGTTCATCCCACCCTGTCTATAGGTAATGCTGAGACCCCGATTCATGCATTTGTCTCTTCTAGATAGGAGGACTGCAATGTTCCATTTTCTGGTTTATCGCAGTCCAGTTAGGGGTCTTCAGTTGGTTCAAAATGCTGCTGCCAGATTTTTGACAGGAAGCAGAAAGTTTGACCACATTACACCCATTTTGGCATCCCTTCACTGGCTTCCTGTTCCTGTGAGATCAGATTTTAAAATTCTGCTACTAGCCTATAAAATTGTTCATGGATTGGCACCTCCCTACTTAGGTGACCTAATTAAACCCTACGTCCTGGCCCGGGCTTTGCATTATCAGGGTGCAGGACTACTCTGTGTCCCTAGGGTGAATAAAAAGTGTGCAGGTCACAGAGCTTTCTCTTATCATGCCTAGTGATGGGTATCGGGAACCGGTTCTTTTCGGGTATCATTAAGAAATGACTCGATCCATCGACATTAATAGCCTTTTTACTTAACGATTCCCTTATCGGTCCTTCAGAGTGGCCGTTCTTTTTGGGGGTGTTTGTCAGGAAAATTATCATTTCTCTACATTGATTACAGACCCTGCAGAGGGTCTATAATCAACCGTTTCTGCGGCGCAGCTTTGCTTTGAACCTTGAACCAATGAAGCAATGCTTCGATCTGCTGCTTCATTGGTTCTTTGTTTTATTTCGCTTTATCTTAATTTTTCCCCGCTAAAACCCTAAAGAGTATATGTCTATGAGTTGTTGTTGTTCATTCGGCTGCTCCCGGTATGTTTGGGGTTGCCACAGCAGATACAACCAGATCCGCATTGGTACTTGGCACAAGTTTTACACCGGATGCCCTTCCTGACGCAACTCCAGTTTTACCTGGAGAGTATATGTCTAAGAGAAATATTTACCTTTTTTATGTTAAACTGACCTGTTATGGTCTTCTGAAACAGTTGATAGATGTATTTCATAACTTAAAAACGGGGCAGATGCTAACACGTTAGCATGTCTATGGCATTTTCAATGTTAAAGTTAGCATTAAGCTGTTCGCATCTCAACACGTTTGTGTGCAATTGTGCTCCATAATAATTAATGGCTCAGCGTTTGTTGTCGTAAAAGAGTCACATGTATTCTTGTAGTATTATTATATATATTACTTTTATTTATATATTAATAATGATAATAGCAACAACAACTATAATAGCAATAATAACTAATAATGCTACAATACAATTTTAGAGAAAGAGACAAAAAGAACTTGATAAAACAAAACAACAAAAAAGATAAACCCAACTAACAATGAACATAAATAAATATAGAAATAAATGTTTCCTGTGAACGCCTAGTGACTCTTATACCTCCACTTCAAACCCTGTTTTATTTACATTTAATGACAATTTGTTTATGTCAAACCATATTTTCAATTTATTAATTTCTTCAGTGATTTCCTTCAGAACTATCTGCCAAGCTTGAAAACTGCTGCATCCTAGTCAGGGCAGAATACTACTGGAATGAATTTGAATAAGGAAAGTTGTTTTGTTTTGTTTTTTTCTCACCAAAATGGATGCTGCACTCACTGCAGTTTATTTTCTGAAATAGCCCCAGATTGGATTTGAGATCTTCTAGAATTCAAAATTTTTTCATGCAGGTGGTGTTGGGGGGTCATTTGGGGTTTCAACTTTTTTGTTTTTCACCACTTTCATCCCCAAATATGTCAATTGTGAGTCACTTTTGTTCGGATTAAAGTCACTAACTGGGACTCCTGTGTTGTTGCAAGAAAGAAACGAGAATCGTCCTCCGTTTTGTTCACACAGCTCCAAACGCTGTGTGGCTCTCTGCCGAGTCAAGTTAGAACGAAAGCGTCCAACTGCAAACAATCGAAATGTTTTTTTCCTCCTAAAATGAGACATCCTGCAATGACATGCAGCAGCCGTTTGAGCTCAGCTCAGAGGTATCGAGTGACATTCATGCCAAAATGTCTGAAAGGAAATGCTTTTGACAAAAACTACAGATTTTATTTATTTGTATTTATGTCCAGAGATCAAGGATCCAGTGACCAATTTAAAATGTTGTTGACATAGAAAACCTGTAAAGCCTGCTTTTAGTACACAGAAAATTCACAAGAGGTATCAATAAGGGAATCGATAAGGAATCGGATCGATAAGCGGAATCGATAATGGCATCGATATCGATAAAATCTTATCAATACCCATCCCTAATCGTACCCCTGTTTTGTGAAATGATCTCCCTGCATCAATAAAACAGTCAGATTCTGTAGAGACTTTTAAGTCCAGACTTAAGACGCACTTATTTTCCCTTTCGTATGGCTAGCATACTGGCATAGTATACGAGGGCTGTCAATAAAGTAGCGGTCCTTTTTATTTTTTTCAAAAACTATATGGATTTCATTCATATGTTTTTACGTCAGACATGCTTGAACCCTCGTGCGCATGCGTGAGTTTTTCCACGCCTGTCGGTGACGTCATTCGCCTGTGAGCACTCCTTGTGGGAGGAGTCGTCCAGCCCCTCGTCGGAATTCCTTTGTCTGAGAAGTTGCTGAGAGACTGGCGCGTTGTTTGATCAAAATTTTTTCTAAACCTGTGAGACACATCGAAGTGGACACGGTTCGAAAAATTAAGCTGGTTTTCAGTGAAAATTTTAACGGCTGATGAGAGATTTTGAGGTGATTCTGTCACTTTAAGGACTTCCCACGGTGCGAGACATCGCTCAGCGCTCTCAGCCGCCGTCGTCAGCCTGTTCAAGCTGAAAACCTCCACGTTTCAGGTTCTATTGATCCAGGATGTCGTGAGAGAACAGAGAAGTTTCAGAAGAAGTCGGTTTCAGCATTTTATCCGGATATTCCACTGTTAAAGGAGATTTTATTTAATGAAAGACGTGCGGACGGGTCCGCGCGTCGGGACGCAGCTGATGCAGTGCGGCGGCACAGGAAAAACACCTCCGTGTTGATAACCATTTGTAAAATCCAGGCGGCTTTTGATGTGTTTCAGTGGAGTGAGTATATGAGAAATTGTTTAACAGCAGGACATGTTCCAACTTGTCCTTAAGGCTTTCAACAGAGGTGTTTTTCCTGTGGCGGAGCGTCCGCACGTCTTTCATTAAAAAAATCTCCTTTAACAGTGGAATATCCGGATAAAATGCTGAAACCGACTTCTTCTGAAACTTCTCTGTTCTCTCACGACGTCCTGGATCAATAGAACCTGAAATGTGGAGGTTTTCAGCTTGAACAGGCTGACGACGGCGCCTGAGAGCGCTGAGCGACGTCTCGCACCGTGGGAAGTCCTTAAAGCGACAGAATCACCTCAAAATCTCTCATCAGCCGTTAAAATTTTCACTGAAAACCAGCTTAATTTTTTGAACCGTGTCCACTTCGATGTGTCTCACAGGTTTAGAAAAAATTTTGATCAAACAACGCGCCAGTCTCTCAGCAACTTCTCAGACAAAGGAATTCCGACGAGGGGCTGGACGACTCCTCCCACAAGGAGTGCTCACAGGCGAATGACGTCACCGACAGGCGTGGAAAAACTCACGCATGTGCATGAGGGTTCAAGCATGTCTGACGTAAAAACATATGAATGAAATCCATATAGTTTTTGAAAAAAATAAAAAGGACCGTTACTTTATTGACAGCCCTCGTATTACTATGCTTTTTACTCTTTTAATTCATTTTATTAGGAATATTTTTTGCAATTTTTGTCACTATTTGTGTCGGTAGCATGGCCCAAGCAGAGGGTCACACCTTTGAGTATGGTCTGCTTGAGGTTTCTTCTTCTTCAGGAGTTTTTCCTTACCACTGTCACCTGTGTGCTTGCTCTGGGGGTTGGTAAGGTTAGATCTTACTTGTGTGATGTGCCTTGATGCAACTTTGTTGTGATTTGGCGATATATAAAATGAAATAAATTGAAATTAAAGGATGAACAGTTTTAAACCGGGCAGCAATGAATTCTGACCTGAGTCCTATTTGAAACATTTGGCAAGAGCTCTCCACATCTCTGCAATCTGCCAATGCACAAAGGAGTCTTGCAGAAAGTTTCTAGGTGGATACAAGTAACTTTTTAAACTTGTCATTGTTGCCAATGTTTCTGCCAGAAAATATTAGTAGAATGGTGTTAATAGTTGTCCACTGGAGACAAGGCGCAGCCTTGTCACCAATACTGTTTGTGATATTCATGGACAGGATATCGAGGCATAGTCGGGGGTAGGAGGGTTTCCAGTTTGGTGGGCTCAGGGTCTCATCACTGCTTTTTGCAGATGATGTGGCCCTGTTGGCTTCATTGGTCGGTGACCTCCAACACTCACCAGATCGGTTCACAGCCAAGTGTGACGTGGCTAGGATGAGAATCAACACCTCTAAATCTGAGGCCATGGTTCTCATCAGGAAACCGATGGATTGCCTACTACAGGTAAGGACTACAGTCTTGCCCCAAGTAAAGGAGTTCAAGTACCTCGGGGTGTTGTTCACGAGTGAGGGGACAATGGAGAGTGAGATTGGCCGGAGAATCGGTGCAGTAGGGGCAGTATTGCATTCGCTCAACCATACTGTCATGACGAAAAGAGAGCTGAGCCAAAAGAGAGCTGAGCCAAAAGGCCCAGTTCCCAGGACTAGGTGGAGAGATTATATCTCCACACTGGCCTGGGAACATCTCGGGATCCCCCAGTCAGAGGTGGTCAATGTGGCATGGGAAAGGGAAGTCTGGGGTCCCCTGCTGGAGCTGTTGCCCCCCCGTGACCCGAACCTGGAAAAGCAGTTGAAGATGAGTGAGTGAGTGAGTGAGTGAGTGAGTGAGTGAGTGAGTGAGTGAGTGAGTGAGTGAGTGAGTGAGTGAGTGAGTGGGTTGTCCACTGTACATTCTGTTTTTGTAACATTTTTACTGTTATGCAAGTTTTTTTTCATTCAGTAAACTCAACATCTTATTTAATATTCCACTTTTACAAAATATATAAATTTGCATTTTTTATGGAGATATTCTGAAATATGTATCAAGACCGAATGGTTTCCTTTAAAGCAAATGGGTTCTAATTTCTATTATCCAGTTTATTTTGCCAATTTCAACGTCTGAATTCATCGATATTCAAAACTATGTGTTTTTGCTTTAATATTTACCCATTAAGGTCTAGTCTTACTCATACATTGATTTGACAAGTGATATGGTGTTGTGTAGCACCATAGGGGGAAAAGCTTGAAGAAAACAACTGGAATTTGGAAGACAGAGGATCGATAGTGTGGTTCCATTTTCAGAAAATTAGACTGCCCAAGGCATTTTCTGTTAAAAGATGACAACAGAGGGATTCTTGGATATTTTTACCTGCTGAATTCAAAAATTGCTGTTTCTATACTCATTCCAGTTGGCAAGCTGTATCTACTCATTCACCCCTACTTTGCATAGAACAACACGGACACCTGTTTTTATTATATTTTGCACACGTTCGCTTGTGCAAAAAAATGGCAGAGCAATAAGGCGAGTAGTGCAGGCCACAGTTCCACTTCCTACTGACTGGAAGGGAGTTCTGTTAGTACCCAAGAACAAGGCCGACTTGTGTGGGTTGTTGGCAAGAAGTTTGGTTGAGCAGGTTGTGGTTGCTGCTGGTGGTTGTCAGGATGAAACATTTGTGCTGTCAAACAACAATGCTGTGAACTTTGAACCACTGAACGCTCACCATGAAGAGGCTGATACACAGCTTGTGCTTCATTGCATGAACTCCAACACCAGGGTCATTGTTGTGTCTGCGAGAGACTCAGATGTCCTGCTGATGGCACAATGTCAGCAGATGGGAGCCAAGACTACCTTCATGAAGGTTGGTACTTAAAAGAAGCCAAAATACATCCCAATCAAAGATGGAATCCAAGCCAATTCCCTGAGTGATGATGATG
Organism: Thalassophryne amazonica; assembly: GCF_902500255.1. Lineage (NCBI taxonomy): Eukaryota > Metazoa > Chordata > Actinopteri > Batrachoidiformes > Batrachoididae > Thalassophryne > Thalassophryne amazonica. The sequence goes on from NC_047113.1 coordinate 56,849,353, forward strand.
TTAAGCTGTTGCTGCCCTTCCATGCACTCACTGGAAGCAATCCAACGTCCTACTTTGATGGACACAGAAGACAGCTCTAAAAGTTTTCAGTGAGCACAAGGTGCTCCTTGCAAACCTTGGACAGGAATGTCTCGCCAAGGCTACACAGACAAAAAGTAAGTCCGTTCGGCTGCTCCCTTGTTTTGCACTTGGGGTCGCCACAGCAAATCCAAGGTGGATATGCATGTTGAATTAACACGTTTTACGCCGGATGCCCTTCCTGACGCAACTCCACAATACATTTACATTTTATAAGAATACTGACATTTGTTTCTCACACACAATGTTGATTCATATGTACAGTTGTATGTAAAAGTTTGGGCATCCCTGATGATTTCCATGATTTTCCTTTATAAATCATTGGTTGTTTGGATCAGCAATTTCAGTTAAATTTATCATATAGCAGACGAACACAGTGATATTTGACAAGTGAAATGAAGTTTATAGGATTTACAGAAAGTGTGCAATAATTCTTTAAACAAAATTAGGCCAGTGCATAGATTTGGGCACCCCAAAAGAAAAAAAAATACAGCAATATTTGGTAGATCCTCCTTTTGCAGAAATAACAGCCTCTAAATGCTTCCTATAGCTTCCAATGAGAGTCTGGATTCTGGTTGAAGGTATTTTGGACCATTCCTCTTTACAAAACATCTCGGTTTGTTGGTTTCCGAGCATGGACAGCCTGCTTAAAATCACACCACAGATTTTTAATAATATTCAGGTCTGGGGACTGAGATGGGCATTACAGGACATTGTACTTGTTCCTCTGTATGAGTGCCTTAGTAGATTTTGAACAGTGTTTAGGATCGTTCTCTTGTTGAAAGATCCTGCCCCGGCGCAACTTCAACTTTGTCACTCATTCATGAACATTATTCTCAATGTTGGAATTAACCAAACAAGTGGTGGAATTACAAAGGGCTAATGAGGAGAAGGATAGAGTATTGAAATCTATGGAAAATCGAATTGCTGATCTAGAACAGCAGTCTAGGTCAAATGACCTTCTTATCACAGGATTGGATATTAAGCCTCGAAGTTATGCAAGAGCGGTGGCTCCAGGAGAGGAGCCCTCTGAAATGGACAACCTATCTGTAGAGGAACAGCTGATCTCTTTTTTGAAGGACAAAGGTATTGTAATAAATTCTGATGATATTGACAGTAGTTACCTTTTCCCGAGGAGTGGTCAAAATCGACCTAAAGTTACACTATTGAGGCTTAAAAACAGGAAACAGAAGATTGAAATCTTAAAACAAGCTAAGAACTTAAAAGGAACGAATGTATATATAAATGAATATTTGACCAAGAGAAATTCTGACATAGCAAGAAAGGCACGATTGTTAAGAAAACAAAATAAGATACAGGCTACATGGACACTTAATTGTAAAGTTTATATTAAATTAAATGGAACTCCTGAACAAGCTAAAATCTTGTGGATTAAAGATAAGAATGATCTTGATGTGTTTAATTGATGTAAGTGTGATGAAATGCTTAATAATGATATGTATTGGTTGATTGTGATGACGAAATAATCTTAATATAATTTAATGATCACGGTTAATAATCAGGTTACCTCTGTAAAGGAGCTTTGTTTGGAAACATTTGATCATAGTCATTTTGCCTCTCGCCATTGTGAATTTGAATCAGATCCAGATTTTTTCTTTAATGATAATATCGATCGACAATGTAATTATTTTACAGAAGAACAATTTAAGGACTATAAAATTAATGATGGAGATTTTTCAATAATACATTTTAATAGTAGAAGTCTTTCTCAGAATTTTTCAAGAATAAATGATTGTTTAGACACAATTAGCAAAAGTTTTTCAGTGATCGCTATATCTGAAACCTGGTTAACTAAGAATAATTATGATTTTGTGCAGTTGAATGGCTATCAATTGTTTTCTGTAAATCGATCGAAGAGAAGAGGCGGTGGTGTGGCATTATATGTTAGGTCTGATTATGACTGTGAATTGGTTTATAATATGTCATTTACAATTGATAATATCATGGAATGTGTTACAGTTAAGATCACATCTATAAATTCAAATAATAGGATTGTTAGTTGTATATACAGAGCTCCTGGAGCAAATATTGATAATTTTGAAGAAGTAATTATGAATATGTATAATAAAATAAATACGAATTCTCATTTATTTATCTGCGGTGACTTTAATCTTGATTTTTTAAATCCTCATAATCATTCACAAACTATTTCATTTATTAATTCGTTATATTGCATGGGATTATTTCCGACCATCATTCATCCAAGTAGAATAACTTCGAATACTGCAACCCTTATTGATAATATTTTAACTAATGTTATAACTTGTAATCTTAATGCGGGAATATTGTTAAATGATATTAGTGATCATCTGCCTGTATTTACTGTCCTTGCATCTCAAGATCGAGTGCTCCAAAAGGATTGCAATAGAAGGAGTAGGAATGTAACACCAAGGACTGTTGATAATTTTAGGGAGGATTTATTATGTCAGAATTGGAATAATGTTTATGTTGAGGATGTTGATGAATCTTATGATGGGTTTATTTCTATTATTTCTAAGTTATATGATAAACATTGTCCTCTTGTAAATAAGTTAGATAATAATAGATTTAGTAATAAACCATGGATGTCTAAGGGTCTTCAGAGGGCATGTAAAAAGAAGAATCGATTGTATATGCAATTCATTAAATTGAGAACAAATGAAGCTGAAAGTAAATATAAAATGTATAAGAACAAATTAATTCATATTATGAGATCTAGTAAGAAAGAATATTACGGTGAGTTACTTGTTAAAAGCAAGAATAATATAAAAAATACATGGAATATATTAAATGATATAATTAAAAAGAATAAAAAAGGTAGAGATTATCCTTCTTATTTTCTTTTTAATAATACTGTGATAGATGATAATGTGATGATTGCTGATCATTTTAATGAATATTTTGTTAATGTAGGTAGAAATCTTGATACTAAGATTGATCCAATGAGTGATAAATTCATTGTAAATAAGATAATATTTAATAAAAATGTGTCAATGTTTGTTGGTGCAACGAATGAAAAAGAAATTATTGATTTGGTGCAGAATTCAAAAAGTAAGAAATCTACGGATTTTAATAATTTGGATATGGCTCTTTTGAAAAAAATTGTTGATTGTATTGTAAAACCTTTTACTTACATTTGTAATAAATCCTTACGTTTAGGTAAATTCCCTTCACGAATGAAAATAGCCAAAGTAATTCCTTTATTTAAGTCTGGTGACAAACATATTTTTTCTAATTATAGACCTATTTCACTTTTACCTCAATTTTCAAAAATATTGGAGAAACTTTTTGTTAAAAGGTTAAATAATTATTTACTTAAGTATGAGATATTGTGTGAAGAGCAATATGGGTTTAGAAAATCTAGGACTACTTCACATGCACTGATGGATTTTGTGGAAAATATTGCGACTGCAGTTGATAATAAGCAATATACTGTAGGTGTTTTTTTTGATTTGCAGAAAGCGTTTGATACTGTTAATTATGAAATTCTGAAAAATAAATTGGTGAAATATGGAATCAGAGGTTTAGCATATGATTGGATTGATAGTTATTTACATGGTCGGTATCAGTATGTTCAATATAATAGCATTGATTCTGAATTCAGGGAAATCATGTGTGGGGTGCCTCAAGGTTCGGTGTTAGGTCCTTTGTTATTTATTTTATATATAAATGATATTTGTTTGGTTTCACGGGTATTGAGGTGCATTCTTTTTGCTGATGATACGACTGTGTTTTGTAGCGGGGATAATCTTGAACAGCTTTTGGACATAATGGAAGATGAACTGGGGAAATTTATGGCTTGGTTTAATGCTAATAAATTGTCACTTCTTCTTGGAAAAACTAAATGCATGATTTTTGGAAATAAATTTATGTCCAAATGTAAAAATGTTACTATCAATAATATCGAAATACAGACAGTATCTGAGTATAAATTCTTAGGTGTTATAATTGATAATAGACTTTGTTGGAAACCCCATATAAATTATATAAAGATAAAAATGTCCAAATCTATTGCTATTATGTATAGGGTTCGGGACATATTGTCCCAGGTTGGGTTACTTACATTATATCATGCTTTAATTGTACCATATATGATATATTGTATTGAACTTTGGGGTAATACCTATAAATCTAACACTAATCCTGTATTTCCTCTACAAAAACGTGCCATCAGAATTATTGGTAATATACATCATTTTGAGTCAACACATTCCATGTTTAGGAATTTAAATTTATTGAAATTTAGGGATTTAGTGGATTATATTCTGATACAAACTTTGTACAAAGCTAATAACCAGGCTTTGCCCTTTTATGTCCAGAACTTGTTTAAGAGTAGGGAATTGGGATATAGATTACGTGGTTGTATGGTATTTAAGAAGCCTCCTGTACGTACTAATGTTAAGGGGTTTTGTGCTTCAGTTAGAGGGGTGAAGATTTGGAATGAATGTCCTGTGGAAATTAAATTATGTGGTTCATTGGCCTGTTTTAAGAAGTGTTATAAAAAATTAATAATTTCTGGTTATAATAATGGTGAATAATATATTTGTTTCTTTTTTGCCTTTGTATTTTGGTTTGTTAATAGTGCTACATTTGTATTGTGTGTGATTGTGTTTGCATTTAAATATTGTATGATGTACGGGGTGGGCGTTTATAAGCTTCTGCTTCTGCCCACACCCTTTCAGTTGCATTGTTGGGTTATTTGTTTGTTATTTGTTTGAGTTTGTTTTATATGTTTAAATTTTTTGTGTTTTTTGATGTGTCATAAATTACAGACTCTGTTGCTGTTGTAGTTGCTGCAGTTGCTGCTGATGCTGCTGCTGCTGCTGCTGCTATTTCTGTCGCTGAATAAAATAAAATTCAAATTCAATTCAAGAATCTGCTGATATTGACTGGAATCCATGTGACCCTCAACTTTAACAAGATTCCCAGTACCTGCGCTGGCCACACAGCCACACAGCATGATGGACCCACCTCCAAATTTTACTGTAGGTAGCAAGTGTTTTTCTTGGAATGCTGTGTTCTTTTTCAATGATGCATACCGTCCCTTGTTATGTCTAAGTAACTCAATTTTAGTTTCATCAGTCCACAGCACCTTATTCCAAAATGAAGCTGGCTTGTCCAAATGTGCTTTAGCATAACTCAAGTGACTCTATTTGTGGCGTGTATGCAGAAAAGGCTTCCTCTGCATTACAGAATAATACAGCATCTCTTTGTGCAAAGTGCGCTGTATAGTTGAACGACGCACAGAGACACTATCTGCAGCAAGATCATGTTGTAGGTCTTCGGAGCAGGTCTGTAGGTTGACTATGACTGTTCTCACCATCCTTTGCTTGAGCTTATCTGAGATTTTTCTTAGCCTGCCACTTCGGGCCTTAACTACTACTGTGCCTTTGGTCTTCCATTTCCTCACTATGTTCCTCAGTGGAAACTGACAAATGAAATCTCTGAAATAGCTTTTTGTATCCTTCCCCTAAACCATGATGTTGATCAATCTTTGTTTTCAGCTCATTTGAGAGTTGTTTAGAGGCTTCCATGTTGCCACTCACTAGAAGAGATGCAAAGAGGGGAAACATTTGCAAATGGCCACCTTAAATACCCTTTCTCATGATTGGCTTCACCTGTGTAAGGAGGTCAAGGGTTAATGAGCTTACCAAACCAATTTTGTGTTCCAATAATTAGTGCTAAATGTATTCAAATCAGTAAAATGACAAGAGTGCCCAAATTTATGCACCTGCCCAATTTTGTTTAAATAATTATTGCACACTTTCTGTAAATACTAGAAACTTAATTTGACTTGTCAAATATCAGTGTGTTTTTCTGCTATATGATATATTTAACTGAAATTTCTGATCTAGACAACCAATGATTTATAAAGTAAAATCATGAAAATTATCAGGGGTGCCCAAACTTTTGCATACAACTGTAAACATTTTTCCCATATTTTAAGCTTTGACAGACATGCATATTTATCCTAAAAAACATGTCTTTAATTACAAACTGTCAGTCTAATATATGTATTAACTTTAGATTTATTTAAATTTTCTACTTGTATAAAACTGACAGCAATTATTGCCTTGGAAAAATTGGCATCTCTAGCTGCTCTACTCAAGACCTTGAAATGAAAACATCTTAATCAGGCAATTGTGAAAATATCATATGGGATTTTCATATAACTGGAGGCATAACGGTCTTGAAAATAGTAATATTGATTATGTATATTGGGAATAAAGGATTGCATGTACAGCAATAGTTAATTTGCATGTACAGTACATATAGTTATTTTGCAGTTAATCCCACCAAAATACTTGAAATTTTTAATTTTATTTCTGGAACACATACAAGCAGACTAATAAATAAAATGAGTGGTCTTGACGCTTTATGCAAATTAGGGGCAAAATCTCAGTCACATGGGGTGTGCAGCCAGTACACTCTGACTGTCAGTCCCAAGCCCAGATAAGTGAGTGGGGTTGCGTCAGGAAGGGCATCCATCATAAAACAAGCCAACCCAACAATGCAGACTAAGAATCAAATTTCCATACCAGATCTGGTGGTTGGCTCTCACTGCGGTATTGTATCACTTCCTGTTCCGGAGCACAGCAGTGTTTTTCTATATCTGTTAGCTGTTTAATCTGCGCAGTTAGATTGATCTAGTTATCTAGATTACGATTTGTTTCCCAGTGTAATCTTTACGTGCCTTAACTAAAGCACTCCTTCTGCTGAATCACCTCTAAATTATTTACACATTATTCACTTTGCCTGTTTTTAGGAATCTGCTAGCTTAGCGTAGCTACTAGCTCTTAGCCGATTTAGCATGGCGGCTTCTCCTGTCTCTCCCGCACTTTTCTGCTCTGGGTGTGAAATGTTTAGTTATTCCTCGGCCTCCTTTAGCAGTAATGGTACTTGTAATAAGTGTAGCTTATTCGTAGCTTTGGAGGCCAGGCTGGGCGAATTGGAGACTCGGCTCCGCACCGTGGAAAATTCTACAGCTAGCCAGGCCCCTGTAGTCGGTGCGGACCAAGGTAGCTTAGCTGCCGTTAGTTCCCCCCTGGCAGATCCCGAGCAGCCGGGAAAGCAGGCTGACTGGGGTGACTGTGAGGAGGAAGCGTAGCCCTAAACAGAAGCCCCGTGTACACCGCCAACCCGTTCACATCTCTAACCGTTTTTCCCCACTCGACGACACACCCGCCGAGGATCAAACTCTGGTTATTGGCGACTCTGTTTTGCGAAATGTGAAGTTAGCGACACCAGCAACCATAGTCAATTGTCTTCCGGGGGCCAGAGCAGGCGACATTGAAGGAAATTTGAAACTGCTGGCTAAGGCTAAGCGTAAATTTGGTAAGATTGTAATTCACGTCGGCAGTAATGACACCCGGTTACGCCAATCGGAGGTCACTAAAATTAACATTAAATCGGTGTGTAACTTTGCAAAAACAATGTCGGACTCTGTAGTTTTCTCTGGGCCCCTCCCCCAATCGGACCGGGAGTGACATGTTTAGCCGCATGTTCTCCTTGAATTGCTGGCTGTCTGAGTGGTGTCCAAAAAATGAGGTGGGCTTCATTGATAATTGGCAAAGCTTCTGGGGAAAACCTGGTCTTGTTAGGAGAGATGGCATCCATCCCACTTTAGATGGAGCAGCTCTCATTTCTAGAAATCTGGCCAATTTTCTTAAATCCTCCAAACCGTGACTATCCAGGGTTGGGACCAGGAAGCAGAGTTGTAGTCTTATACACCTCTCTGCAGCTTCTCTCCCCCTGCCATCCCCTCATTACCCCATCCCCGTAGAGACGGTGCCTGCTCCCAGACCACCAATAACCAGCAAAAATCTATTTAAGCATAAAAATTCAAAAAGAAAAAATAATACAGTTAAATGTGGTCTATTAAACATTAGGTCTCTCTCTTCTAAGTCCCTGTTGGTAAATGATATAATAATTGATCAACGTATTGATTTATTCTGCCTAACAGAAACCTGGTTACAGCAGGATGAATATGTTAGTTTAAATGAGTCAACACCCCCGAGTCACACTAACTGTCAGAATGCTCGTAGCACGGGCCGTGGCAGAGGATTAGCAGCAATCTTCCATTCCAGCTTATTAATTAATCAAAAACCTAGACAGAGCTTTAATTCATTTGAAAGCTTGTCTCTTAGTCTTGTCCATCCAAATTGGAAGTCCCAAAAACCAGTTTTATTTGTTATTATCTATCGTCCACCTGGTCGTTACTGTGAGTTTCTCTGTGAATTTTCAGACCTTTTGTCTGACTTAGTGCTTAGCTCAGATAAGATAATTATAGTGGGCGATTTTAACATCCACACAGATGCTGAGAATGACAGCCTCAACACTGCATTTAATCTATTATTAGACTCTATCGGCTTTGCTCAAAAAGTAAATGAGTCCACCCACCACTTTAATCATATCTTAGATCTTGTTCTGACTTATGGTATGGAAATAGAAGACTTAACAGTATTCCCTGAAAACTCCCTTCTGTCTGATCATTTTTTAATAACATTTACATTTACCCTGATGGACTACCCTGCAGTGGGGAATAAGTTTCATTACACTAGAAGTCTTCAGAAAGCGCTGTAACTAGGTTTAAGGATATGATTCCTTCTTTATGTTCTCTAATGTCATATACCAACACAGAGCAGAGTAGCTACCTAAACTCTGTAAGGGAGTTAGAGTATCTCGTCAATAGTTTTACATCCTCTTTGAAGACAACTTTGGATGCTGTAGCTCCTCTGAAAAAGAGAGCTTTAAATCAGAAGTGTCTGACTCCGTGGTATAACTCACAAACTCGTAGCTTAAAGCAGATAACCCGTAAGTTGGAGAGGAAATGGCGTCTCACTAATTTAGAAGATCTTCACTTAGCCTGGAAAAAGAGTTTGTTGCTCTATAAAAAGCCCTCCGTAAAGCTAGGACATCTTTCTACTCATCACTAATTGAAGAAATAAGAATAACCTCAGGTTTCTTTCAGCACTGTAGCCAGGCTGACAAAGAGTCAGAGCTCTATTGAGCTGAGTATTCCATTAACTTTAACTAGTAATGACTTCATGACTTTCTTTGCTAACAAAATTTTGACTATTAGAGAAAAAATTACTCATAACCATCCCAAAGATGTATCGTTATCTTTGGCTGCTTTCAGTGATGCCGGTATTTGGTTAGACTCTTTCTCTCCGATTGTTCTGTCTGAGTTATTTTCATTAGTTACTTCATCCAAACCATCAACATGTTTATTAGACCCCATTCCTGCCAGGCTGCTCAAGGAAGTCCTACCATTATTTAATGCTTCAATCTTAAATATGATCAATCTATCTTTGTTAGTTGGTTATGTACCACAGGCCTTTAAGGTGGCAGTAATTAAACCATTACTTAAAAAGCCATCACTTGACCCAGCTATCTTAGCTAATTATAGGCCAATCTCCAACCTTCCTTTTCTCTCAAAGATTCTTGAGAGGGTAGTTGTAAAACAGCTAACTGATCACCTGCAGAGGAATGGTCTATTTGAAGAGTTTCAGTCAGGTTTTAGAATTCATCATAGTACAGAAACAGCATTAGTGAAGGTTACAAATGATCTTCTTATGGCTTCGGACAGTGGACTTATCTCTGTGCTTGTTCTGATGGACCTCAGTGCTGCTTTTGATACTGTTGACCATAAAATTTTATTACAGAGATTAGAGCATGTCATAGGTATTAAAGGCACTGCGCTGCGGTGGTTTGAATCATATTTGTCTAATAGATTACAGTTTGTTCATGTAAATGGGGAATCTTCTTCACAGACTAAAGTTAATTATGGAGTTCCACAAGGTTCTGTGCTAGGACCAATTTTATTCACTTTATACATGCTTCCCTTAGGCAGTATTATTAGACGGTATTGCTTAAATTTTCATTGTTACACAGATGATACCCAGCTTTATCTATCCATGAAGCCAGAGGATACACACCAATTAGCTAAACTGCAGGATTGTCTTACAGACATAAAGACATGGATGACCTCTAATTTCCTGCTTTTAAACTCAGATAAAACTGAAGTTATTGTACTTGGCCCCACAAATCTAGAAGCATGGTGTCTAACCAGATCGTTACTCTGGATGGCATTTCCCTGATCTCTAGTAATACTGTGAGAAATCTTGGAGTCATTTTTGATCAGGATATGTCATTCAAAGCGCATATTAAACAAATATGTAGGACTGCCTTTTTGCATTTACGCAATATCTCTAAAATCAGAAAGGTCTTGTCTCAGAGTGATGCTGAAAAACTAATTCATGCATTTATTTCCTCTAGGCTGGACTATTGTAATTCATTATTATCAGGTTGTCCTAAAAGTTCCCTAAAAAGCCTTCAGTTGGTTCAGAATGCTGCAGCTAGAGTACTGACGGGGACTAGCAGGAGAGAGCATATCTCACCCGTGTTGGCCTCTCTTCATTGGCTTCCTGTTAATTCTAGAATAGAATTTAAAATTCTTCTTCTTACTTATAAGGTTTTGAATAATCAGGTCCCATCTTATCTTAGGGACCTCGTAGTACCATATAAACCCCATTAGAGCGCTTCGCTCTCAGACTGCGGGCTTACTTGTAGTTCCTAGGGTTTGTAAGAGTAGAATGGGAGGCAGAGCCTTCAGCTTTCAGGCTCCTCTCCTGTGGAACCAGCTCCCAATTCAGATCAGGGAGACAGATACCCTCTCTACTTTTAAGATTAGGCTTAAAACTTTCCTTTTCGCTAAGGCTTATAGTTAGGGCTGGATCGGGTGACCCTGGACCATCCCTTGGTTATGCTGCTTTAGACGTAGATTGTGGGGGGTTCCCATGATGCACTGTTTCTTTCTCTTTTTGCTCCGTATGCATCACTCTGCATTTAATCATTAGTGATCGATCTCTGCCCCCCTTCACGGCATGTCTTTTTCCTGTTTTTTTCCCTCAGCCCCAACCAGTCTCAGCAGAAGACTGCCCCTCCCTGAGCCTGGTTCTGCTGGAGGTTTCTTCCTGTTAAAAGGGAGTTTTTCCTTCCCACTGTGGCCAAGTGCTTGCTCATAGGGGGGTCGTTTTGACCGTTGGGGTTTTTCATAATTATTGTATGGCCTTGCCTTACAATATGGAGCGCCTTGGGGCAACTGTTTGTTGTGATTTGGCGCTATATAAGAAAAAAGTTGAAGTTGAGTTGATGGATATGGTATATGGTATTCGTGCTGCACTGAACTGCACTCGAATGCCTCATACAGCATTCCTACAGTACTCATGCTGGAAAACATCCAAATGGCGGTGAAGTCAGTCGTACCGTATTCTATTCATACTGCCGTAGGAATGGACATACAAATGTCAGTCGTGCAATTCGACCTGCAGTCAAACTGCATTCAAGCTGCATTCGAATTCCTCAGACAGCATTCATGTGGCACTTAGGGAAATACGCCAAATTGGCAGGCCAGCAGGAATGTAGAGAACAGGCACACTTCTGTAGTACTGCATTCGAACTGGGAAATATTCGTACACTGGTCATACTACTGTGTGACTGCTAGCTCGAATGGCATACGAACTGGCATACGAAATGGCAACCCGCCAGCATTCGGAGCAATCTGATCATGTCAGCACATCTCGATTGTGCCCCCGATGAACTGGGAACCCCCCCGCATCCTGTTTGGGTACTCAAAGGAAATCTTGTAATGTGCAAAGTCTGTGGCACACAATCATCATGTGCACTAGACATGAATATTGCGCAATCACCCCAAATACACCGTGTGTCACAGCAAGTCAGCGCATCCAGTCATTCATTCATTCATTCATTCATTCACGTCAGCATTTACCACAGACATCAGTCGATTCTTCAGCATTCTGCACGTGATGAAAATAAATCCCATGATCCACCAAGACAAAAATAAAATGAATGAATAAATAAATAAATAAATAAATGTTAAATTACTCTGTGTGGCAAAGGCCGTGTGACAGCATATGCTTACAATTGCAGAATTTTTGCTTTTGCATTTATGGCAGTTTTTACAATGCTCTTGTACTGTGATAAATGTTCTGATAATGTCATACTAGTGCTTTACCTTTTCAGAAGCATTTATATTGAAATTTTAAGAAAATCTAATATACCATGATATATTCTGTTACTGTCTGTGCTTCAGATTATCTTGTGAGATAAATTTGAGGCCATACCACCCTGCCGTAGGCAAAAGAATTAGAAGTGGGCTGTGTGGAGAAAAAATCAATCTGAAATGATGAACAGAAAGAACCTCATGCTTTCAGCGAAATTGTCATTCATTTGGGTTATTTTCAAACCAACTATTTTGAAACAAATGGACCGACTGACCATCCTGAAGTTCCACGTGTTTATGCATGCAGGCTTTTTCAAAAATCCTCAGCTCAAGTGTACGAGGTCTGTCCAAAAAGTAACAGACCTTTTTTTTTCAAAAACTTTATGGATTCGAATCATGTGTGATTGCATCAGCCAAGCTTGAACCTTCGTGCGCATGCGTGAGTTTTTTCACGCCTGTCGGTTGCGTCATTTGCCTGTGGGCAGACTTTGAGTGAGCACTGGTCCACCCCCCCTCGTCAGATTTTCATTGTCAGGGAAATGTCTGAATGATTTGGAGCTTTGCTGCATCAAATTTTTCCAGAAACTGTGAGAGACAGCCAGGTGGACACCATTCACTAAATTCAGTTGGCTTTCAGGGATGATTTTATGGGGATCACACAGATTGAGGAGTGTTACAGCCGGTTTAAAGACCGCCCACAGTGGCTGAGGGCGCACCGCGTTCCGAGCGGCGATTGACAGGCTCAAACGACCAGATCATTTCCAAACTGAACGCTGTGTTGATCCGGGATGTTGTCTGACTACCACAGAAATGGCAGAAGATGTGGACATCAAGACTTTTTCGGCACATTCCACTGTTACAGGAGTTTATGTCATGGAAAGAGGAGCGGAGGAATGCGCCACCGTGCCGCGAATGGCACAAAACCACCTCCGTGTTGGTCTCACAGGATGGCTTTCAGATGGCTTTCAGACGGCTTTCGGTGGCTTTTCAGTTGTGTGACTATCCGAGAAATTGTGGTTTAGCTGGACATGCCAGAACATGTCCTGAGAGGCTTCATCACGGCGTTGCTTTGCGCCATGCAGCTCCGTCCCGACGCGCGAATCCCTGTGGTTTTGTGCCACGCCATTCGCGGCACGGTGGCGCATTCCTCCGCTCCTCTTTCCATGACAAAAACTCCTGTAACAGTGGAATGTGCCGAAAAAGTCTTGATGTCCACGTCTTCTGCCATTTCTGTGGTAGTCAGACAACGTCCCGGATCAACACAGCGTTCAGTTTGGAAATGATCTGGTCGTTTGAGCCTGTCGATCGCCGCTCGGAATGCAGCGCGCTCTCAGCCGCTGCGGGCGGTCTTTAAACCGGCTGTAACGCTCCTCAATCTGTGTGATCCCCATAAAATCGTCCCTGAAAGCCATCTGAATTTAGCGAATGGTGTCCACCTGGCTGTCTCTCACAGCTTCTGGAAAAATTTGATGCAGCAAAGCCCAAAATCATTCAGACATTTCCCTGACAATGAAAATCCGATGAGGGGGGTGGACCAGTGCTCACTCAAAGCCTGCTCACAGGCGAATGACGCAACCGACAGGCGTGAAAAAACTCACGCATGCACACGAAGGTTCAAGCTTGGCTGATGCAATCACACATGATTCAAATCCATATAGTTTTTGAAAAAAATAAAAAGGTCCGTTACTTTTTGGACAGACCTCATACATGAAGTACCAGAAGGTAGTGAGTGAGTAGTCCTCTGCTTTTTTCTACGTTCTCTTCAAATACTGTGCAACAGGATGAGTTCAGGAGCTCAGGGTTGGTCACAAGGTCCAAAATATGTTTGCCCAAAGCCCCAGTTGGCTCTCCCCTATTATTTGGACCAGGTACTACAAAAATCATCCTTCCATCCTCAAGACCATGCCGTGTTTCCATCGTATTCTCTATCTTATAATCCAGCCCATCCATCCTGTCCACATTAAAACTGGCTTTTCTCTGTGCCTTATCAACTGTCAGCCAAACCTGCATCCTCTGATTTATGCACATCAATGCACCACGCCAATGAAAATCTATATATCTATGTTTAGATGAATGAATATATTTTTAAGCTCATTATCATATTTCTGAAGTTGTGTGTTTTTCTTGCAATATGCACTGTCACTTGCACAGCTGTTTGACTAACAGCTTGAAAGCTAAATTGTTGTCTTTGTAAATGGCTGCACTTAGCTGGTTAATCAGTGTGTGTGTGTGTGTGAGGTACTTACATTTGAGGAAAAATAACAAGCGTCAGAAAATATATGTAATGCACATAATAATCAGTATTGGTTTGTGCCGATGCATTACACAGTTCACACACATTTATTTGTATGCATGTTATGTTATAAATAAAGTACAGTATATCCTAACTTTCATTTTATGCTGTAACTGTCTTTTGCTTGTGGAAACTTCATGAGATTTGTAATTAAATATATGCAGTACAGGACAAAAACATGTTAATTATGATTTATATTCATTTAGTTATAAAGGACTCATTTGTTGATTTGTATATGTTATCTTATGATGGATCTGCAAAATTATAGCATTTATTTTGAGCATTGAAAACATTTTAAATGAGACAAATGCACTTTCTGCACAAAGTAAGCTTGGCTACCAGAGGCTAACCAGAGATAACATATTTCATCTTGTACTTGCATTCTTTATATTGCAAAATCTAGATTTGTTATTTTGTTATTTGCTAGACTACATGTTCAATATTTTATTGATAAAGTTTTTAAAAACAGCTTAAAATACAACATCCATATGCAAACTCTGCAATGAAGTATCTAACTGAGTTGATATACATTTACTTCAGAGAGTCTCATAAAATTATGATAGTTTGACTTATGAATGGGGACTAATTAGAGAAGTGACTGCTATCTATAGCATTTATTTTGAGGATGAAAAACTTGGTTTAAACAAGAAATACATTTTCTGCAGGAAATGACTAGAGAACTGCATAACTGAAATTAACCAGAAATTATAGAAAATCTGTGAAACTTACTCTGCATTTGGGGCCCACCAATTGTGGCCTATAGAGCCCCAGTAGACTGACTGTGGCTTGGGAACATTTCCAAATGCCATTCTATACGGAGACAGACCCATGACTAGATTTTGATGAGCCATTTCTATTTTAGTCTTTGAAACTTTTCATATAATGGTACAGCACATGCAGCTTTTCCAGTTTTTGTTACGGGAGCCAGTGTACATACTCAGGAAACACACAGGCCAATCACGTGCCTTGTAATTCATCCCATATGATGCTACTCAGCTGGTCATAAAATTTATTCAGAGCAATGTTGCGAGAAACAGACACTTTAAAATGAGAAAATAGAGAACAGAGCTTTTAATCCAAAATGTGCATGCTCATATATGTTCATACTTCCCACAGGGAGGTCAAAACCAGTTTGCCTCATCTGTTCTGAGACCATGGCTGTAATTAAAAGCAACAATGTGAAGCCAGACAAAGCACGTCTTTTGAGAAATCATGCCCACTCACATCCAAAATGAATAACTTAATATAAGTCAGATCAGACAGAAAAGACATCCCCCGACCTCAAAAACTCTGCTTAAACAAGTCTGACACAGCAATCAAAATAACTGCCCCCCACACACATAGACACACATGAATTCAACAGGTTTTTTGTGTGTGTTTTTGTAAATATAATATACATCATGACATATGGATGCTCAGCACTCATGCAGCAGTGAGTGCCGCTCCAACCGCTTATCGTCTGAAGACAGCCAAGACACTGGAGAGAGTTTAAAACACAGGACGAGACACAATCACACTGTGGCCATTGACAAATAATCACTGAAGGAAAAAAAACACTTTCAAAAATGACTTTCAAGCTGCACCTTGGAAATAAATTTGTCAAATATAGCCTGGTAATGAAATGAAGCCATCCAGTGCTGCTCCTGTTCATCCAAACCAAACTCCAGCCAATTTATTATTTTTAAAATACCTTCTAAAAAACATTCTAAAGGGCCCCTTCACACATAGTGAGAAGTTTGGACGAAGTGTGCACTTAGTGCGCATGACGCAGGAATTGTGTGCAAACCATGTGAAATCGTCCCTGCCTCAAATGCCTCGTACACCTTCTGCTACAACAATTTGTGCACACCAGCGGCTGAATGACAGATTGTGCGCTGAGCAAACCCATCGCACCCTCTCGCTGCAGGTATCAGCCAAATTCCAGGTGACACACAGTAACATCTAACATCTAACCACGCTCGCTTAGCACTTAGAAAATGTGATGCCAGTCACACTGTTGGCACGACAAGAGACTGCAGACTGTCTACTGTCGTACTCGCTGTGAAATTCGTCTAAGTTCCCCACGACTGTGCAGTTGCCGAGATGTGGCGTGCCGGTGGCTGCCCCCACAACATGTGCATGCGTGTGGTTCGCGAGCCCCCCGCAGGCGAGGTGCATCTCATCTGATCAGAGCGTGACCCTTTGGTCTTTGTGCTGAACAGATGGTGGCGTGGCAGTTGTTGACATCTCTGGTCCTGGACAATCAGAGCTGCAGAACACGCACCATGTTTTGATGGACACATGCATGTGTCTGCGCTTGCTGTACTCACATCGAAAACATAAAAAAATATATCACTTGCGACAGGCTGAAGAGCGTGCACAGTGACAGGCTGTTGCAGCTGGACCGGACCATCAGTTTATGTGGACACGCAGCAGGCGATCTGAATGTCACCTCTGTCTGACAGGACAGTGACAGGCCAACAGTACGACAAATATGCCACTTTCAGTCACATATCAGCACTTTTTCTCTTTTTTTTTTAGAAAATATGTTTCTCTGCTTGTTGATTAGAGCCATTTCACACTCCTGTTATGAGACAGTGATTGTGGTTCAGTAGTAGTGTTGCCATCTGGTAGTGAGGAGGTGTGGGTTCAAATTTTGAGTGGTGTTTTTTTTTTTTATACCAGGGTTGTTTTTCTGTATTGTGTCCCCCTTTATGTATTATTTATATCAATCCAGTGATATTCAGATGGCTTTTATTTCATTTTCTTCAAAATCAGCAGCGCGATGTGTTGCAGCTTGACCCATGGAACACAATGCGAGCTGCTGCAGCAGCGTGAGCTGCTGTTCCTGCTCGACAGGCACTGTCACATGCACGAACCATCACACCGGCTTCGGTGTTTCGTGGTGTGCAAATTCAAAGTTTTTTGCGCTGTTTCCCCGTATTTGTCCAGATGTCATCCAAACTTCGCACTATATGTGAAAAGGCCATAAAGGAGTACAGTGGTGCATGTTGCGGAAAAATTTTAAATTCATAACCCTCTGAAACACTACACATATTGCCTGCATTTAGAAGGCCAATTTTTGTGAAGTAAAGCCATAGTTTGTTTGTTTTTATCTTTGTCTTTGCCTTACTTTAAAGCAAAAAGAAACAAGGTATCAGGCCAAAACATGGAAGCGTGTAGAAATGTATGTGTCAGGAGCAATGAACCAGGTGTAGAGACCTCTGGCGCCCCCTTTGGGTTGCCCTGGATGCGTTCAGTAATTCTGCTCAACAGCATGTTTGTAAAATAAAAATAGTAGTCTATCATTCTGGGAGGGGGATTGGTCCATCCCATCAGTCTTTTAGCTATCATTATTAAATACTAATACTTCATTAATTTGCTGTCAAATGTCAATATAATACTAGTATTAATATGTTGCATAACTAGACAATCAGGTAACCGCTCAAAAAATGGTTTGTCACAACACTAACCCAAATCAATATTAGACTGATTCGAAATAATCAATTCTGAATCTTAAGAATCTGAATCAAATTGATTCTTGAAATTTGAATCAGTACCCAGCCATACTAACCACTAAGCCATGGAACCGGCTCAAGATACACTAGCTATGGGTACCATTTAACGCTCATATAAAATGATATCACTTATTTGTCATTTGACCTTTGACCTATAGTGACCTTGAATTGTCTGACTCATTTAGATGGACTATTTTGAGAAATTGGTTAAAGATGAATAAGACGGGCGAAGATGACGAAGAAGAGGAGGAGAACATTTCCACAAACAGCGGGAGAAGAAGAAAACTACAAGGGTGGAAATGAGAGTGGGGACTTTGAATGTGGGTAGTATGACTGGTAAAGAGAGAGAGCTGGCTGATATGATGGAGAGGAGAAAGGTAGACATATTGTGTGTGCAAGAGACCAAGTGGAAGGGAAGTAAGAGCAGGAGCATCGGCGGTGGGTACAAGTTGTTGTACAGGAAGAGAAATGGTGTTGGGGTCATTTTAAAGGAAGAGTATGTTAAAAGTGTGTTGGAGGTTAAGCAGGTGTCTGACAGGGTGATGAGTGTGAAGTTGGAAATTGAAGGGGTGATAATGAATATCATCAGTGCATATGCCCCACAGGTAGGTTGTGAGATGAAGGAGAAAGAAGATTTCTGGAGTCTGTTAGATGAGGTGGTGGAGAGTGTGCCCAAGCACGAAAGAGTGGTGATAGGAGCGGACTTCAATGGGCATGTTGGTGAAGGGAACAGCGGTGATGAGGAAGTAATGGGTAGATATGGTATCAAGAATAGGAATAGGGAAGGACAGATGGTAGTTGATTTTGCAAAAAGGATGGAAATGGCTGTGGTGAATACCTACTTTAAGAAAAGGGAGGAGCACAGGGTAACATATAAGAGTGGAGGAAGGTGCACACAGGTGGACTACATTCTTTATAGGAGATGCAAGCTAAGGGCCCTGTCCCACTGGCGTTTAGGAGGATTTGCAGATGGAATGTGCACAAAAGTGGCCCACATCCGCCAAACAACCGCAATAACTGTGTAACATTCCTGTATGAGTCGGCCGCCAATCCGAACACGTCCGTGATCATCCGCAGAGGCACGCATGTCCACAGCAAGGATTTTTGAGCGGCTCAAAAATCCTGCTGCGGATGAGATCCGCATCACTGCTTGAACACATACTGAAGACATATGCAGGACATACACAACCAATGCGCCGCATATCCCCTGTCATTCGCTGATATCCGCAATCGACGGGTTGGCGCGGCTTGGCGGCAGACCGGGACAGCGGACCGGGACAGCGTGGGGACGGATGGAGCGAGTGCATCACGGCTGCTGTGCCCCTCATGGGGGCGCCTCCGCGGTCGCCTTCGCTTCTGTTCCCTGTTATATCCGCTTTTCTTTCTCATGTATTCGCTGATCCACCCCGGGACATTTGTCATTTCTGCCCACCTTTGTTGAGGATGCTCAGCTTTTGTCTCCTCATTTCAAGCACAAATCCTCCTAAATGCCAGTGGGACAGGGCCCTAAAAGAAATCAGAGACCGTAAGGTGGTGGCAGGAGAGAGTGTCGTTAGACAGCATAGGATGGTTGTTTGTAGGATGACTTTAGAGGGATAGAAGAAGAGAGTGAGAGCTCAACAAAGGATCAGATGGTGGAAGCTGCAGGAGGAAGACTGTTGTGTGAAATTTAGCAAGCAGGTGAGAGAAGCACTGGTTGGAGGGGAAGCAATTTTGGACAACTGGAAAAGTACTGCAGATGTGGTGAGAGAAACAGCTAGGACAGTACTGGGTATGACATCTGGACAGTGGAAGGAAGACAAGGAGACTTGGTGGTGGAATGAAGAGGTCCAGGAAAGCATAAGGAGAAAGAGGTTGGCGAAAACGTTTTGGGATAGTCGGAGAGATGAAGAAAGTAGACAGGAGTACAAGGAGATGCGGTGTAAGGTGAAAAGAGAAGTGGCAAAAGCAAAGGAAAAGGCATATTGCAAGCTGTATAAGAAGTTGAATAGTAAGGAAGGAGAAAAGGACTTGTACCGATTGGCCAGACAAAGGGGCAGAGCTGGAAAGGATGTGCAGCAGGTTAGAGTGGTAAAAGATGCACATGGTAATGTGCTGACAAGTGAGGAGTGTGTGCTGAGAAGGTGGAGGGAATATTTTGAAGAGCTGATGAATAAAGAAATGAGCGAGAGAAAAGGCTGGATGATGTGGTGAGAGTAAATCAGGAAGTACAAGAGATTAGTAAGGAAGAAGTGAGGGCTGCTATTAAGAGGATGAAGAGTGGAAAGGCAGTTGGTCCAGATGACATTCCAGTGGAGGAATGGAAATGTCTAGGAGAGATGGCAATAGAGTTTCTAACCAGACTGTTTAATAAAATCTTGAAAAGTGAGAGGATGCCTGAGGAGTGGAGACGAAGTGTGCTGGTTCTTATTTTCAAGAACAAGGGTGATGTGCAGAGCTGCAGTAACTACAGAGGCATAAAGCTGATCAGCCACAGCATGAAGTTATGGGAAAGAGTAGTAGAAGCTAGGCTTACAAAACAGGTGAAGATCTGTGAGCAGCAATATGGTTTCATGCCGAGAAAGAGCACTACAGATGCAATGTTTGCTTTGAGAATACTGTTGGAGAAGTACAGATAAAGCCAGAAAGAGTTACATTGTGTGTTTGTGGACTTAGAAAAAGCTTATGATAGGGTGCCAAGAGAGGAGCTGTGGTATTGTATGAGAAAGTCTGGAGTGACAGAGAAGTATGTTAGGGTAGTGCAGGGCATGTACAGGAATAGTGTGACAGCGGTGAGATGTGCAGTCGGAATGACAGACCCATTCAAGGTGGAGGTGGGATTACACCAAGGATCAGCTCTGAGTCCTTTTTTGTTTGCAGTGGTGATGGACAGGTTGATGGATGAGGTCAGACAGGAGTCCCCATGGATGATGTTTGCAGATGACATTGTGATCTGTAGTGAGAGTAGAGAGCAAGTTGAGTCTAGTCTAGAGAGGTGGAGATATGCTTTGGAGAAATGGGGAATGAAAGTCAGTAGAAGCAAGACTGAGTACATGTGTGTGAATGGGAGGGAGCCCAGTGGAATAGTGCAGTTACAAGGAGTAGAAGTGGTGAAAGTACACTCAACAAAAATATAAACGCAACACTTTTGGTTTTGCTCCCATTTTGTATGAGATGAACTCAAAGATCTAAAACTTTTTCCACATACACAATATCACCATTGCCCTCATATATTGTTCACAAATAAATCTGTGATAGTGAGCACTTCTCCTTTGCTGAGATAATCCATCCCACCTCACAGGTGTGCCATATCAAGATGCTGATTAGACACCATGATTAGTGCACAGGTGTGCCTTAGACTGTCCACAATAAAAGGCCACTCTGAAAGGTGCAGTTTTGTTTTATTGGGGGGGGGGGGGGTACCAGTCAGTATCTGGTGTGACCACCATTTGCCTCATGCAGTGCAACACATCTCCTTCGCATAGAGTTGATCAGGTTGTCAATTGTGGCCTGTGGAATGTTGGTCCACTTCTCTTCAATGGCTGTGCGAAGTTGCTGGATACTGGCAGGAACTGGTACACGCTGTCGTATACGCCGGTCCAGAGCATCCCAAGCATGCTCAATGGGTGACATGTCTGGTGAGTATGCCGGCCATGCAAGAACTGGGACATTTTCAGCTTCCAAGAATTGTGTACAGATCCTTGCAACATGGGGCCGTGCATTATCCTGCTGCAACATGAGGTGATGTTCTTGGATGTATGGCACAACAATGGGCCTCAGGATCTTGTCACGGTATCTCTGTGCATTCAAAATGTCATCAATAAAATGCACCTGTGTTCTTCGTCCATAACAGACGCCTGCCCATACCATAACCCCACTGCCACCATGGGCCACTCGATCCACAACATTGACATCAGAAAACTGCTCACCCACACGACACCACACACGCTGTCTGCCATCTGCCCTGAACAGTGTGAACCGGGATTCATCCGTAAAGAGAACACCTCTCCAACGTGCCAAACGCCAGCGAATGTGAGCATTTGCCCACTCAAGTCGGTTACGATGACGAACTGGAGTCAGGTCGAAACCCCGATGAGGACGACGAGCATGCAGATGAGCTTCCCTGAGACGGTTTCTGACAGTTTGTGCAGAAATTCTTTGGTTATGCAAACTGATTGTTTCAGCAGCTGTCCGAGTGGCTGGTCTCAGACGATCTTGGAGGTGAACATGCTGGATGTGGAGGTCCTGGGCTGGTGTGGTTACACGTGGTCTGCGGTTGTGAGGCTGGTTGGATGTACTGCCAAATTCTCTGAAACACCTTTGGAGATGGCTTATGGTAGAGAAATGAACATTCAATACACGAGCAACAGCTCTGGTTGACAATCCTACTGTCAGCATGCCAATTGCACGCTCCCTCAAATCTTGCGACATCTGTGGCATTGTGCTGTGTGATAAAACTGCACCTTTCAGAGTGGCCTTTTATTGTGGGCAGTCTAAGGCACACCTGTGCACTAATCATGGTGTCTAATCAGCATCATGATATGGCACACCTGTGAGGTGGGATGGATTATCTCAGCAAAGGAGAAGTGCTCACTATCACAGATTTAGACTGGTTTGTGAACAATATTTGAGGGAAATGGTGATATTGTGTATGTGGAAAAAGTTTTAGATCTTTGAGTTCATCTCATACAAAATGGGAGCAAAACCAAAAGTGTTGCGTTTATATTTTTGTTGAGTGTAGATGAGTTTAAATATTTCGGATCAACTGTTCAAAGTAATGGAGAGTGTGGTAGAGAGGGGAAGAAGAGAGTGCAGGCAGGGAGGAGTGGGTGGAGAAAGGTGGCAGGAGTGATTTGTGACCGAAGAATATCAGCAAGAGTAAAGGGGAAAGTTTACAAGACAGTAGTGAGACCAGCTATGTTGTACGGCTTAGAGACAGTGGCACTAACAAAAAGACAGGAGGCAGAGCTGGAGGTGGCAGAGCTGAAGATGTTGAGATTCTCTTGGGAATGACAAGAATGGACAAGATTAGGATGAACATATTAGAGGGACAGCTCAGGTGGGACGGTTTGGAGACAAAGTCAGAGAGGCGAGATTGAGATGGTTTGGACATGTGCAGAGGAGGGACCCAGGGTATATAGGGAGAAGGATACTGAGGATGGAGTCACCAGGCAGTTAGGAGAAGAGGGAGGCCAAAGAGGAGGTTTATGGATGTGTTGAAGGAGGACATGCAGGTGGTTGGTGTGACAGAGGAAGATACAGAGGGCAGGGTGAGATGGAAACGACTGATCTGCTGTTGCGACCCCTAACGGGAACAGCCGAAAGACTAAGAAGGTTAAAGACGAATAAATATGAAATTGTGTCAACTTTCTGGTCGTCACATGACCCTTGGCCTTGGCTGGGCTGAAAGGTCAACTTCAAGGTAACTCAAACAGTTTGGAGCCAGTAGACATGATGAAAGGGTTTGGTGTTAGTTCAGGATAAAGTATTTAACACAGAACCACAGTAAATATTTACTGTTTACAATGAAGAGGTAAGGAAAATTTGTTTTTGTAGTCACAGGTCCAGTTATACATACAGTAGTGTTCAGAATAATAGTAGTGCTATGTGATTAAAAAGATTAATCCAGGTTTTGAGTATATTTCTTATTGTTTACATGGGAAACAAGGTACCAGTAGATTCAGTAGATTCTCACAAATCTAACAAGACCAAGCATTCATGATATGCACACTCTTAAGGCTATTGAAACTGGGCTATTAGTAAAAAAAAGTAGAAAAGGGGGTGTTCACAATAATAGTAGTGTGGCATTCAGTCAGTGAGTTCGTCAATTTTGTGGAACAAACAGGTGTGAATCAGGTGTCCCCTATTTAAGGATGAAGCCAGCACCTTTTGAACATGCTTTTCTCTTTGAAAGCCTGAGAAAATGGGACGTTCAAGACATTATTCAGAGAAACAGCGTAGTAGTTTGTATAAAAAGTGATTGGAGAGGGGAAAACTTATACGCAGGTGCAAAAAATTATAGGCTGTTCATCTACAATGATCTCCAGTGCTTTAAAATGGACAAAAAAAACAGAGACGCGTGGAAGAAAATGAAACACAACCTTCAAAATGGATAGAAGAATAACCAGAATGGCAAAGGCTCACCCATTGATCAGCTCCAGGATGATCAAAGACAGTCTGGAGTTACCTGTAAGTGCTGTGACAGTTAAGAACGCCTGTGCAAAGCTAATTTATTTGCAAGAATCCCCCGCAAAGTCCCTCTGTTAAATAAAAGACATATGCAGAAGAGGTTACAATTTGCCAAAGAACACATCAACTGGCCTAAAGAGAAATGGAGGAATATTTTGTGGACTGATGACAGTAAAATTGTTCTTTTTGGGTCCAAGGGCCACAGACAGTTTGTGAGACGACCCCCAAACTCTGAATTCAAGCCACAGTTCACAGTGAAGACAGTGAAGCATGGTGGTGCAAGCATCATGATATGGGGATGTTTCTCCTACTATGGTGTTGGGCCTATATATCACATACCAGGTATCATGGATCAGTTTGGGATATGTCAAAATACTTGAAGAGGTCATGTTGCCTTATGCAGAAGAGGGACATGCCCTTGAAATGGGTGTTTCAACAAGACAATGACCCCAAGCACACTAGTAAACAAGCAAAATCTTGGTTCCAAACCAACAAAATTAATGCCTCGCAGATGTGAAGAAATCATGAAAAACTGTGGTTATACAACTAAATACTAGGTTAGTGATTCACAGGATTGCTAAAAAAGCAGTTTGAACATAATAGTTTTGAGTTTGTAGCGTCAACAGCAGATGCTACTATTATGGTGAACACCCCCTTTTCTACTTTTTTTTTTTACTAATAGCCCAATTTCATAGCCTTAAGAGTGTGCATATCATGAATGCTTGGTCTTGATGGATTTGTGAGAATCTACTGAATCTACTGGTACCTTGTTTCCCATGTAACAATAAGAAATATACTCAAAACCTGGATTAATCTTTTTAGTCACATAGCACTACTATTATTCTGAACACTACTGTATGTGCATTGCATAGAGTGTTGCTTCCACAAAATAAACTGATTTGGTAATATTCAGCCAGAGCTGAGGCTGTGCCATCAAACTGCTGTATGTGTATTGATCTCAGGTCAAGCGCATCATAGTCTCTATGTGCTTACCGGTGTGTGAAGACTGGAGGGGATGAGAACATCCTGCTACTGCTCACCCCTTCCCAGCATGGCCACCACAATTGATCAGTGAAGGAGGACACAGGTGTAGGTCTGGAAGTGTCACCATCAATGTTCATACAGAAAGGAAACACTCTGGCCCAAGCAACAGAAGCCCACATTTAACCAGGGTGGAAATGCCAGCCAAATGTGTTTTTTATTTTTTATTTTTGTTCGTGGTGATTCTGTGCTCCACTCTCATAACAATATCACAAGCCATTCTGCAGCTGAAGAGTGGCCTATATTGAACAGGCAGGCCAGACAAATAAAGCAAAGTGTGGCTTAGCCACCTGTGAACCAGCTGGAGAGTGGATGGCCATGATGTTCGCATCAAGTCGCAACAATTTATTCTGATGAGTAAAAATGAATCATAACACAGAAGTACCAAATGTGCTGTCACAGAAGAAAATTATACAGGCAATTTATGAGAATTAGTTGCAAGTGATAGTCCCACTGGACATGATGCTTATATCGGGTTGGTATTCAAAAATACCAGAGATTTTTTTTTTTTTTTCAGTTTGAAAGTGGTTTAATCTGTAAGTTAATGTTTAAATACAGCAAACACATTTTATTAGAATCTACAAACATGTCAGTACACTTATTTCACATTTATTTCACTACTGGGAAGGATGTTTATGACATCAAGAAGATGGCCCACTCTGTTCACAGAACTGTGCTCATAGCTGGGACGCACCAACACCTACTTTCCTCACGCATATTCTCTATTTGTTAATGCCCAGGCACATAAGGTCAACACATGCTGGAAAGGAAGAACCAATAAGGGAACTTCATGCATAAGCCATTTCAGTCATGCTTTTTACAAAACAACACTGGAGAAAACAAAGACAAGACTCTCCATCTGCATTGTCTCAGTCCACCAAGCTGTAAACAGGTTCTAGCCATGGTTGGGGAAGTAACCTGAGATCGACTGGTGTCTCATCCAAGACAAGTTGTAGACTTTCATTTGCTTCACACTACCATATTCTGGGACCAGTCCAATGGGCGTCAGGTGTGTGGTTACCCAAGTATTTGGCCAAAACAGTTTAGCGGCAAAGATTTATGGAATGGGTCATGCTAAGGAAGATTAATACATGAGTTGGAACTACACCTAACCTTCACCAGTGGACTCTCATATTAGGTGTTTGTGTCTTGCTGAAAGACATTTCAACAAACAGAGGAATAGGCAGAGACCAAACCACTGACCCAAAAGCTCCCATAACCAGTAGAAGAAAGTCAGTCATGTACAGGCCCTGAGGCCTGGTCACAGGCCAATGGGCCAATATGGTAATGTGAAGCAGATGAGCATCTACTGCTTGTCTTGGATAATGCAGCAGTCCATCTCAGGTTACATCCCAAATAACCTGAGTAACCTTGTGCCAGGGCAGTTGTCTGGATAGTGTAGCTAAATAATCTATGCTATAACAGATTATTTGGTAAAATCACTAAATGGGATGGTGTGGTGGTGTGGTTAGCACTGTTGCCTCACAGCAAGAAGGTCCTAGGATTGCTTTCCACCTGGTCCTTTCTGTACGGAGTTTGCATGTTCTCCCCATGTTTGCGTGGGTTCCCTCTGGGTTCCTCCCACATCCAAAGACATGTAGGTTAGGTGAAATGGTGACTCTAAATTGGCCATAGGTGTGAGTGCATGTGTGAATGTGTTTGTCTATAATTGGCCTTGCGACAGACTGGCATTCAGTCCAGGGTGAATCCCCACCCTATAGCTATGGAGTAAGCCAGTATAGAAAATGAATGAATGAATCACTAAATATGTGAGCAGGCTATAGGAGGTTTGGGTGCATGCTTTAGTGCTACACCTTGGTGCATCCACTACATGGAAATGCTTTCAGTCCTGCCTTGAAACCTGCAGTCCATCCTCATTTCCTGAAAAACATCTGTCTGATGCTGCCAAGCAATGCATGGCTATCCCACTGGTTTGGTGCAGTCGCTAGAATCCTCACCAATAAGGCACCTCAACACTGGACCATTCTCAGGAAAAGACACCACCTGGACATTTTGTCACAGCCGGCACTCCCTCATGATGCCTGTAGGTTCATGTGGCTCTATCTAAAGCCCCAGTCACATAGAAAGAAGACGACGACTGCTGCAAAGTCACTCTGGTACAACATATGTACCATAGGTTCATCATTGTTGTGGGACAGTTGTGCATATGTGTCAGCAATTTATAAGACTGTCTTCTGGTCTTTAGAAAATCATATTACTGTGGTAGGACTGTGGCAGGACTGCCATGCATATGTCATATAGCTGGTACCTCCACAATCACTGCGACAGTCACAGTACACACCACTGTGGCACACTCCTTTATAACTACTCACCGCATTTTAGAGTCACAGGACTCGCAATGGATTTTTAGCCAACACCCATTTTGAGAGAATGTAGCGCTCACACCTATTTTGTATTGGACCTTTGGCAGGATGGTAATAACCCCCAAGTGTGACTGGGCCCTGCGTAACACCCCATTTGACACAATGTTATTGCATTTACACCCACGAATTCCCCAGGCAGCCCCCCAAAGATGTTACTCAGTGAATCATAATGCATTATTTGTTTACAAGCTTTTAAATAAGCTAATATTCAAGCCAAATATAAAATACCTGGCCAAGCTAGTTTGCGTGATAGGACACGATGGAGACTGTACTTGTTTAGATTGATCACTAATGCCCCCCCAAGTTATTTCACACAGAACAGGTATGCCATTACTTGATGGGAATGTATGTTTATGATTGAGTCTTGTATTACATTTACCTGGAAATTATATGTGTATTTTTGGAACAGTTCACAATTTGGTTGGTTAATATGATGATGGATAGTTTCATGCATAGCCTCATGGGTCAGCATTATCCACACAGCTGGTGATTGAAATTTGAGTGTCAAACGCCACAAAAATTAAACTTGACAGAATGTATTACTGAATATTTGCCTCCTTGGGCAAATCTGTGCAAATATGTGGATCAAAGCAAATTAATTTAAATTTACTTCTAAGTTGTTGCCAAAATGCTCTTGTGACCGTCCCCTAACTAAATGAGCTCTTTTAATCAAATTTTCATTGTAATGCTTTGCAAAGTTGAATAGCTAAGTTGCCCTTGCAGCAACACCAGAAGTTTCTTATGTTAAGTTTGTTTTGTGAAACAACAAGGGAAGCAAACACCAGCGTAGTCTGAACTGTTCATTCCTGAATGCTAAATATCTGAGCAAAGATAAATAAAAGGTACAGCGCATCAGAAAAGTATTTTTCTACATTACTTATTTTTTTTCACATTTTATGTTACAGCCTTATTCCAAAATACAGTAAATACATTTTTCCCTCAGAATTTTACTCACAACACCTCATAATAACATGAAAAATGTTTTTTTTTTCAAATTTATTAAAAATTAAAAAATAAGAAATTACATGTACAAAAATATTCACAACCTTTGCTCAATACCTTGTTGATGCACCTTTGACAGCAATTACAGCCTCAGGTCTTCTTGAATATGATTAAAAAAAAACAAAGGCGAGATCCGCACAGCCAGTTAGCTCCCAAACAAACCTTTAATGACACACCAGAAGTGACGTTTCGGGCCTCGCTCTTAATCAGAGCGAGTCTTCTTGAATATGATACCACAAGCTTGGTGCACCTATCTTTGGGCAGTTTTACCCATTCCTCTTTGCAGCACCCTCAAGATCCATCAGAATGGATGGTGAGCATCAGTGCACAGCCATTTTCAGATCCCTCCAGAGATGTTCAGTTGGATTCAGGTCTGGACTCTGGCTGGGCCACTCAAAGGCATTCACAGAGTTGTCCTGCTTAGGGATATTGTCCTGCTGAAAGATGAACCGTTACCCCAGTCTGAGGACAAGAGTGTTTTGGAGCAGGTTTCATAAAGTTGGATGGAGAGTGTTAGTGCACAACCATTTTCAGATCTTTCCAGAGATGTTCAATCGGATACAGGTCTGGGCTCTGGATAGGCCACTCAAGGATATTCAATATTCACAGAGTTGTCCTGAAGCTACTCCCTTGATATCTTGACTGTGTGCTTAGGGCCATTATCCTGCTGAAAGATGAACTGTCACTCCAGTCTAAGGTTAAGAGCGTTCTGGAGCAGGTTTTCATCGAGGATGTGTCTGTACATTGTTGCATTTATCTTTCCATCAATCCTGACTAGTCTCTCAGTTCCTGCCGCTGAAAAACATCCCCACAGCATGATGCTGCCACCACCATGTTTCAATGTAAGGATGGTGCATGGTTTCCTCCAAACGTGATGCCTGGCATTCACGCCAGAGTTCAATCTTTGTCTCATCAGACCAGAGAACTTTGTTTTCATGGTCGGAGTGTCACTCAAGGGCCTTTTGGACTCCCCAGGAACCTACACCAGGATTGTGTTTGTGGACTTCAGCTCTGCTTTCATCCCGGCCCTGCTGCAGGGCTATCATATCCTTCTCCATCACCGTCTGCTATGCTGCTGTCACTGCTAAGGATAGGAGCAGACGGCAGCATATCATCCACGCAGCAGAGAAGGTGATCGACTGCAATCTGCCATCCCTTCAGGACCTGTACACCCCCAGGGCCCTGATGTGAGCAAAGAAGATAGTGGCCGATCCCTCTCACCCAGGACACCAACTTTTTCCTCCCCTCCCCTCTGGCAGACAGCTGAGCTGCCTCAGGACTTAAACCTCAAGACACAAAAACAGCTTCTTTCTGTCTGCAGCTAGACTTATAAATGATTCCAGAGAACCCCATTTATCCTGCCCTCCCCCACTCCCACAAAGTGCAGACTGATCATCCCTAACTGTTCATCTGCATGCCTAGACACCGCCCCATTCTGCTATATCGATTGACAGTAAACTTAGTTTTGCCCATTTGTCTATTTAACCTCCTTTACTTCTTACAGAAGTATTTTTTTCCTTTTCTTTTTACTGTTGTTAATGCACCTATTACTTCTTACAGAAGTATTTTCTTTTATTGTTGTCCATGCACCAATTTTCAATTTCATTTATTTCATTTATAAAGCACCAAATCACAACAAAGATGCCTCAAGGCGCTACACAAAAGTAAGGGTCTAACCTTACTAACCCCTAGAGCAAGCACACAAGTGACAGTGGCAAGGAAAAACTTCCTCTGATGATTTGTGGAAGAAACCTCAAGCAGACCAGACTCAAAGGGGCGACCCTCTGCCTGGGCCATGCTAGCAACACAATCGACAAAAGAGTTTACAAAACGAATATACAGGAAATTGTCCGGTGCACGGGACGGGAAGGTTGCAGAAGTAGACACCTGGGTGGAACTGCACCTCAACAGAGAGAAAAAAACAGAATCAGGCATCAGAAAGACAACAAATACAGTATAATTTATCAGCATTAAGCAACAACAAAAACACAAGAAATACTAAGGGGAGGGGAGGTGATGATCTAGTGTTTAAAAGCATTGGGCTTAAGAGCAGAGGCTCTTCAGTTCAAATCCCAGTCTAACTGGAAAATCACTAAAGGCCCTTGGGCAAGGTCCTTAATCACCTAGTTGCTCCTGATGTGTAGTGAGTACCTTGAATCGAAGCACCCTCACTTCGGGGTGAATGTGAGGCATTATTTTGTAAAGTGCATTGAGCATCTGATGCAGATGGAAAAGCTCTACATAAATGCAGTTCATTTACCATTAAGGTGATCACCAGCCACTAGCCCTAAGCTTCACTAAAAGACCCAGACTTTAGCTAAAGGTGAGGCCATGGCCCGCTCCGTTTCCTAATAAAATGAATTTAAATGGTAAAAAGCATAGTAACATACTATGCCAGTATTCTAGCCATATAAAAGGGAAAATAAGTGTGTATTAAGTCTGGACTTGGAAGTCTCTACAGAATCTGACTGTTTTATTGATGCAGGGAGATCATTCCACACAACAGGGGCACGATAAGAGAAAGCTCTGTGACCCACAGACGTTTTATTCACCCTTGGGACATAAAGTAGTCCTGCACCCTGAGAACACAGAGCCCGGGCCGGTACGTAGGGTGTAATTAGGTCAGCTAGGTAGAGAGGGTGCCAGTCCATGAAACAATTTTATAGGCTAGTAGTAGAACCTGAAAATCTGATCTCACAGGAACAGGAAGCCAGTGAAGAGATGGCAAAATGGGTGTAATGTGGTCAAAATTTCTGCTTCCTGTCAAAAATCTGGCAGCAGCATTTTGAACCAATCGAAGACCCCTAATGCTGGACTGCAGTAAACAAGAAAATAAAACATTACAATAGTCCAATCTAGAAGAGACAAACACATGAATCAGGGTCTCAGCATCAGCCGTAGACAGGATGGGTGAATCTTCGCTATATTCGCAGGTGGAAAAAGCAGTCCTCATAATATCTCTAATTTCTCAAAGGACAATGTAGGATTAAAAATTACCCCAAGGTTCCTCACTTTGCCAGTGTGATGTATGACACACAACTCCAGGCTAAGTGTTAGCTGGTCAAATTGATGTCAATGTCTTACTGGACCAAGAACCATCATTTCAGTCTTATCAGAGTTTAAAAGCAGGAAAGTGATTAACATCCAGCTTTTCACTGATGCAAGGCAATCTTCTAAGGATTTTATGTGGATGAGACTACCAGCAGTTATCGCCATGTATAACTGAGTATCTTCAGCATAGCAATGAAAGCTAATCCCAAAACACCACAATATGTGCCCAAGGGGTGCTATATAAAGGGAGAAAAGCAGAGGGCCTAAGGTCGGACCCCTGTAGAACCCCAAATTTCATGTCACTACGGCTAGAGGTAGTTTTATTGTACAAAACACAGTGAGAACGACTGGTCAGGTATGATGTCAACCATCCAAGTGCATTCCCAGTAATCCCAAAATGATTCTCCAGCCTATCGAGGAGAATATGATGATCCACAGTATCAAACGCAGCACTAAGATCGAACAGCACCAGAACTGTAGTGGTGTCCAAATCCATTGCAAGCAAAGATCATTCACTACTTTAGTGAGAGCCGTCTCTGTGGAATGATATTTTCTAAAAGCAGACTGCAGTGGCTCTGTTGTGTGGGCTGCTGAAGAGGAGGTACTGCTGGCCCAGCACCACCAGATGGCGCCCTGCTTGGAGTGCGGGCTTCAAGCACGAGAGGACGCCGGAGCCACTGGGAGTGACAGCTGTCACTCTTCATCAGCACCAGCTGTCACTCAGTCAACTCATCACCATCACCATAAAGGCCGGACTGCAACTCCACCTCCTCGCCGAGAAATCAGCTACCTTGGAGGTAATTTTCTCTGCTGAACAAAACCTTGTGTAATAGTCTTCTTTTGCAGCCGTTTTCCTGTGGTGATTGCCTTATCTGTGGGATTGGCGTTTGGTGTGATCAGCGACGGCTTCGCTTCACACCCCAACCAGATAAGTGGTTAGACAGGAGCTGCACGAGTGTGTGATTGGAGGTGGAGGTGCTCCCTCCTTACTGAACACAGACTGTGGGATTACTGAGTGTGCGTACTCACACTCACCTGTGCTGTTTCTGTTCTCTGCCAGCAGTACCAGGTCTGACAGCTGAAGACGGTGACCACCTGGGGACCCAGGACTTGGCGGCTCCGGTGTTCTTCAGGTCCATTGGCGGTGAGGGCCGTGTGGGATCCAGCTCGGTTCTGGACGGGCGTCTCCTATCCTCAAGCCTGCCCACACGTCACCCAACGTGTAATTGACTGTAGTCCCAAACTGATTGTTGTCTGTATTCCGTTGTGCACAATTTACAACATTAAATTGTTACTGTTTGGCTTATCCATTGCCCGTTCTTTTACGCCCCCTGTTGTGGGTCTGTGTTCCTACACTTTCACAACAGGCTCAAAAAGATTATTCTCAGTAAGGTGGTCCACAAGCTATCGTGAAACCACCTTTTCCAGAATTTTAGAGCAAAATGATAGATTTGATATTGGCCTATAGTTTTTCAGTACACTAGGTCAAGATTAGATTTCTTAAGTAATGGTTTAATTACTGCAGATCTGAAACATTTAGGAACAGATCCAGAGGTTAAAGAAAGATTAATCATTTCCAGCACAATAGTCCAAGAATGGGCCACAGGTCCTTAAACAGTTTTGTTGGTATAGGATCAAATAAGCAGGTAGTGCTTTTTGTAGACATTACGAGTTTCATCAGCATGCCTAGTGAGATACTATGAAATTCTGTAAATCTAGGTAATACCTCAGTAATGAAACCCACCTCAATAGCAGGGTGTAGTAGCTGGGTTAAGGCATGCTGGGATATTTTTAAGCTAAAGTTGTCTATTTTCTTCTCCAAGTAATCTCATCGCTGTGAAAGGAGAGCGACTCACAGGTGGTTGACCATGAATTCGTGTTGCCACCGTGTCAAACGAGAACTTAGAGTTATGCTTATTTTTGTTGATAAAATCAGAGTAATAGGTCTGCTTTGTAGCCAGTAGTGCATGCTTATAGTCTAAGATAGTATCACGCCACGCGAGGTGGAATACTTCTAATTTTGAACGATGCCACATCCGTTCTAGACCTCTTACCTTATGCTTGAGGTCATGCAAGTTATCACTGAACCAAGGTGACTGCCTTTTGGGGGGGGTGTGGTTTTAATATAAGTGACGCAATCATGTCGAGTGTAGTTTTGAGCGCTGAGTTTTAACTATCCACAAGCCTGTCTACTGATTGGGCATTTTCCAAAAATGAAGCTAAGATATCAGGCAGTCTAGCTTCGAGTTCAGTCGTGGTTGAGGAGTTGATGCATCGCCGCAGTGATAAATAAGGTTGTTGTTCCACTAAACATGGCAGTGAAACTGCAAACCTAGTAAGTGAGTGATCAGAGACCACTGATGCAAGAGGCATGATGTCAGTATTTGTGACAGCAATACCACGTACGAGAACCCAATTCAGAGTATTTCCACTAATGTGCGTTGAATCCTGAATGCATTGCTGGAATCCTAATGCATCCACAGTTTCCATAAATAATTTGCAGAGGGGATCTGACGGCTTATTTACATGAATGTTGAAGTCGCCATTTCTGTTCCAGATAACCAATGATTTATAAAGGAAAATCATGAAAATTATCAGGGGTGTCCAAACTTTTACATACAACTGTATCTGACTAAATCATTAAATGCTTATAAACAACTTTCACTATATATATGTTTAGATGTATAAAGCTAAATGTTTATCTAAATACTTAGATAACTGTGCAAATATTTAATTAGATATTTAACTGTATATTTAGCTCAACATTTATAGTATATTCTTATGTACTTTGTCAAACACTTAAACTGTTTTTCTCAATATTTTATGACATATTTAGCAAACATCAATGTCAGCATGTTTTATTTTACAGTCTTCCATATCTTGTACATATTTTGTGCATGTGCCCAATAAAAATGCAACTCATTATACAACAGTACATTTTCTTCTACTGTCTCTTAATGAATGATTTCAGCTTTACTACTAAATGTCATGATTAAAAAAAAAACTAAGTCCCTTCGGCTGCTCCCTTGTTTGCACTCAGGGTCGCCACAGCAAATCCAAGGTGGATCTGCATGTTGAATTGGCACAGGTTTTACGCCGGATGCCCTTCCTGACGCAACTCCACATTACATGGAGAAATGTGGCAGGGGTGGGATTTGAACCCGGAACCTTCTGCACTGAAGTGCGTTAACCACTTGGCCACCACCCCTGCAAATGTCATGATTAAAAAAACAACTGAATTATTTTGCATTCATGATGGCTAAATGCACAAAAGCTAAGCAGTTAATTTGAACATGTATTAATTTGTAGTATACAAATAATGACTGTTTATGAGTTCAAAGGTATGAATATTTTATGAGGTGAAAGCTGGAACATACCATTCAACGAGGCAAAGCTGAGTTGAATGGTATGTTCCAGCTTTTTTTACATTGAAAGAATGTAAAAACATTTATTTGTTTTATATAATGACTAAAATAGATCCTTGTCATTTTAGCAGTGGTGTCAAAAGTACACACATTTGTTACTTAAGTAGAAGTATAGATACTGCAGTTTAAAAACACTCTGGTAAAAGTTGAAGTATCAACGTGACCTCTTTACTCAAGTAAAAGTGAAAAAGTATGTGCTCCAAAACCTACTTAAAGTATAAAAGTATAAAGTAACCTTAAAAAAAAGGGGGGGGGGGGTAGATGCCACTATATGAATTGAAAGCTTAATTTAAAAACTGATTCATTCTACATGTGGCCCAAGACCTAAAACCCCAAATTACCCCCCAACACCACCTGCACGAAAATGTTTCAATTCTAGAAGTTCTGAAATGCAATCTGGGACTATTCCAGACAATAAACTGGAGTGAGTGCAGCATCCATTTAGTGAAGGAAAAACAAAAACAAACAAACAAAAAAAAACCCACAACTTTCCTTATTCAAATTCATTCCAGTAGTATTCTGCTCTTACTAGGATGCAGCAGTTTTCTAGTTTGGCAGATAGTTCTGGAGGAAATCACTGAAGAAATTAACAAATAGAAAATATGGTTTGGTAACAACTGTCATTAAATAAGACAGGGATGAAGTGGAGGTGTAAGAGTCACTAGGAAACACTTATTTATTTATGTATGTATGTATTTATTTATGTATGTTCATTGTTAGTTGCTTTTATATTTTCTGTTGTGTTTCTATTCAGGTTCTTTTTGCCTCTTCCTCTAAAATTGTATATAATAATCATTAGATTATTAATATATAAACAAAAATAAATTTAAGAAATATTACAATTTGAAAACAAATGCACCCGAACGTGATGAGAGGTGCAACTGCTTAATGCTAAGTTTTAACATTGAAAATGCCATAGACATGCTAACGCGTTAGTATCGCTCCATTTTTAAGTTATAAAATACATCTATCAGCTGTTTCAGAAGACCATAACAGGTCGGTTTAACATAGAAAAGGTAAATAATACTCACAGAAGTATGCTCTTTATGGTTTTAGCGGGGGAAATTAAGCGAAAGAAAGCAAGAATAAACGAAGCAATAGGTCGAAGCATTGCTTCAATCTGCGAACCACTGCTTGGATTGGTTCACGGTTCAAAGCAAAGCCGTGCTGCAGAAAAGTTGATTACAGGCGCACATGACGTGAAATATATATATAAACATTAAACTGAAGCCAAGAGTAACGAGGCTGTTTGTTTTAAAAATGTAAGGAATAGAAAGTACAGATACTTGTGTGAAAATGTAATGAGTAGAAGTCAGAAGTAGGCAGAAAAATAAGTAATGGAGTAAAGTATAGATACCTAAAAAGTGTACTTAAGTACAGTAACGAAGTATTTGTACTTCGTTACTTGACACCTCTGCATTTTAGATTATATTAATTTACAAACAACAGAAAAGGGACTTACATTTTGGTACCTCCTTAGTGCAGCAAAAAAAATAGCGACAGAAATTAATCCAGCTTTGGTGTGTCACTGCTGCTTTGACATCAACAATCCAACATGAACTTTAAATAGGAGTCCAAAAATAATTCTGACGATGAAGTCTGCCATTCTGTGCATCAAATCGTCGTCCGTCAGCAAAACAAACTCTGCTTGTGTGAGCATGTGCGGTGCGCGCTCACACGAGCGGGAAAGCGCTTGTGCACGCATGTACTACCAAAAAAAAGACTTTGTATTTTCTCAGTGCAGCAAAAAAAAAAAAAACACGTCAGACGGCTTACAGCGCAGTGGATTTATTTTGTGTGTGTGCACATGTGTTGTGTGTATGTGCGCGCATGTGTGTGTGTGTGTGTGTGTGTGTGTGTGCGCGCAGAGTGCAATGGTATCAAATGTATGGAACCAAATTTGCACTCTAAATGGAATTAAATTGAACTCTATATGCAATGCAACACAAATGGGACGAATAATCCACGTCACGTGACATACAAAGCACCAATCAAATGACAAGGATCCACTCAGCCGTTATATAAATGTGCCTATTCATAGTAGACGTTTTGATTCAAGTGAGCATTGTGGCATTTACCATGCTTAAATACACAGTTTTGACATTGCATACCGCACGACAACAGCGTGTTATTTGAATTATTATCACTTACTGAGATACAAACACGTAACGCGTACATAAAAAGTTGGCTCACTTTAACTTTTGTCGTGTCGGCTGGCGCGCGCTGCTCTCCAAATGTGGCAGTGCATCCTCATCAAGCTGGCTGCTTTGGCTGCTGTTCACTGTCGTACTATCCATGAGAAAATCATCCGGAATATCCATATTGGGACCAACACACACTTCTCACCTTTTGATCTTTTCCTCTGCAGACAGTTTTTTGTTTTTTCCTCTGCGGACAGTTCTTGGGCTGCGCGCTATGATGTCATTTGTTTACGCACAGCGGGCGGGTACAGCCAGGTAGCGTCGACGTAAATCTATGATACCGGCCTAGCAACGCCTCGGTAAAGTGATAATAATGCACAATACTACCTGTATAGTCATCATTCTCCATCCCAAAAACATCGAATCAACAATTCCTTCCTTTCAGACAATCACCAAATGTGAACACTATTACTTTAATCACATATATGAGTCCAACTATTTAATCAATGATAATCCATTCACACTAACACACTATATCCAATTATGTTCTCTGCACTAACGTCATTCCACACTGTGCACCACGTTAGCACTGATCAGTATTAATCTAATCACTTATAGAATCATTTGACAGGCCAAAGGCTATGCAAATCTAGCACTAACTAAGCTCTGTAAAACATGTCATGCATTGTAATGAGAGTACTTGATAACATCCCACAGACGGAGCCATTTGTATGGCAACAAGGGCAGACGGTTTAAAACATTTAACATTCAGTTGGAGGAAACCACCATGGATGGCACTGCTCCTAATAATATATTTCTGAAACTACAGGGTCACGCTCTCCTGAGAGCGGACTTACCTCGGCCCTGATGCACATTCTCAGAAACATCATATCCTTGGTAAAATCGGCTGAGCTGTGATTGCATTCGGCCTGATATTCTGCAGTTCATTAACCTATAGCTAAAAAAAACTCCCCAGACAGTTGATCTAATAGCGAGGACACAGTGCTCTATCCCTTCTGCTCCAATAAGTAAAGAGTAAAGATAATTAGGGCCCAGTTAACAAGAGGAGATGCTGATTCTCCTTTCCACGTTATAGTTCAATTATAATTTGCTCCCAGTGGGCTTAAGATTCTTGGGAATCGTCTCTCTGTATACCTGAGGGTCATCCAAATGCGTTCTGTCTGCCTATATCGGTTGACATTTTCACAGTAAGGCTGGTGTAATCCTTTGGTTATTGCCTCTCAATAACCACAACTCAAATGGAATCCTTCATTTAACTCACACTTAACACAGCGCTGGGGAAACCTGGCCCTTCTAATAATAAGAGAAGAGTATAACAATGCCTGTGCATAATGGATTATCCCAGGTTTGTTGTCGTCTGAATCAGGGGCGTAGGTTTGCATATGGACCATAGGGACAAGTCACAACCAATATTTTGGGATGGCAAAATAGTCCCTACCAATATTTAGCATTTTTTTATATAACAAAATCATTCACTATTTTTTTGCGAACTCGATACTATAATTTTAGTCGTCACGTTTTGTGTTTTCGACGTGCCAGAGTGACAGGGTTACCCATGTTGCAATTTCATTGGCTCACGTTCTTCTCACATGGACGTAAACAAAGCGCATCTCGTGGTGGCAGGCAGTGCTTAATTTGTAAAGTGGGAGGTCCCGGAGCGCAGAGGATGGGTGGCTCCGGTGCAGAAAAACAAGAAGGGCGGGGGGGCTTGCCAACAATGCTGTGCGCCACACTTAAAATAAACTGCACACCCACACAAACACGCACACACACATTCACAAATGACACTAACACCCTGCCTTTTCCTCAAAAATTAGTACATTTATGTTTGCTGTCTGTCTCTGTACTTTTCTGTCACTTTTGCGCTCTTTTTCATACTTTTCCCTCGTTTCAAAAGTCACCGAACGCATTTTACCGTAATATATGCAACATATAGCATACTGTTGGAAAGCACAGGTTCTTGGCTTGCTGTCAGTGTTGAAATTTTTCAGAGTGAGGGCTTACATGAGAACTTACGGTAATGAGAATCAGCGGCGCACTAGTGTGAAACTTCCGTGTTTTTCCTCTGCGTTATGACATCACAGGCTTACGTTTACCGTAATACACCATATATATCATTGGAAATCTTTTTTTTTTTGGCAAATTAGGTTGCCAGATATCTACAACTGCATTATTGATGAAGAGAATAGATTATACATCTTGGTTGCAAAAACTTGTTTTTTTTTTTTTTTTGTTAGCTCCACAAGTATTTTTTTGTTGTTGTCTTGTTCTCTCAGGTGTAGGCCTATAGAATAGATTTGTGATTTTGGGTGCAATTTTGTTATTTAAGCTATTTGTTTGTTTGCCTACACACTTAATATTGTAAATAAAGTGTTAAATTATTCAGCATTATGTCGTCATGTGTTATGTATTATGCTGTACTTGTGCATCTAATGGTATGAGTGGGTTAGGGGGTGGTGGTGGTGGGCAGGGGGGCCGGGGGGGTGGTATTGTCCCTACCAAAGCTGAGACCAAACCTACACCCTTGGTCTGAATATCAAGCAGGTTATTCAGTGTGCACAGGCCACCTGAGCTCTGTTACAACAGAGTTGTTAAGGTGGGAATAAGCTCGGTGAACACCTTCCCTGACACCCACTTTGACACACATGATATAGATTAATGAATCATGCTAATGAGACTCCCGTAGGACGCCCAACAACAAGGCAGTAAGCCCAACAACACGGCGCCATTCAACTTTATTATGAAATAGAAAAGAATGGCACAATATTTTGCCTGAATAGTGAATAAAAAAACAAGCAGCGGTAGCCTTGGTGGCAACCAGATGTAGGTTTGGGAAAGAAACTCTGGGAGAGAAAAAAAACTTTACACTTGCTCCTAATTTCTACCATGCATGTGAGGAAAAGCTTATTCCCTTCAGTAACACAGATGTGTTCACCAGGTGACAGACAAATATGTGATATACAACCATACTGACCTGAATATAAGACCGTATTTTTATTTTCTTAAAAACACATCTGAAAAAATATGATGTCATCTCATAAACGCATGAAACCCTGCTCTAGATCTCTCTTGACCTCACACTAGGGTGACTGTTCATCTTTCATCAGCACAATGACCCTAAGCACACAGCCAAGATATCAAAAGAGTGACTTCAGGACAACTAGGTGAATGTCTTTGAGTGGGCCAGCCAGAGCCCATACTTGAATCTGATTGAACATCTCTGGAGAGATCTGAAAATGGCTGTGCACCGACGCTCCCCATCCAACCTGATGGAGCTTGAGAGGTGCTGCAAAGAGGAATAGGCAAAAGGATAGACTTGAGGCTGTAATTGCTGCCAAAGATGCATCAACAAAGTATTGAGCAAAGGCTGTGAATATTTATGTACATGTGGTTTCTTAGATTTTTTTAATATTATATTAATAAATTTGCAAAAATTAAAAAAAACATTTTTATGTTGTCATTATGGGGTGTTGTGAGTAGAATTTTGAAGAGAAAATGAATTTACTCCATCAAGGCTGTAACATAGCAAAATGTGGAAAAAGTGAAGGACTGCGAATACTTTCTGGATGCACTTTACAAAGACAGCAACAGAATTGCACCACTCTGCTTTTTTTTTCTGCAGGGGAAACAGGAGTGGCACTTTCTCAATATTCTGCAGCCAGATTTTCACTAAATTTGTTTCAAACAACTGAAACACCTAAAGAACCTTTAAGTGTTTTAAAATCTACATAATCATTTTCAATGTCCTTTCACAGGAATCTCTGAGGGCCTGCGGGTCACTTGCCAGAATGAAAAGTCCTTGGAGTTCCACCCTTATTACATGAGGACATGACATGATGATGTGAGGTGCAAAAGGTTGGCCAGATGAAACTATCTGTTGCACCACTTTACTGGATTACTGCTTTATGCAATCTAGCTTGTTTCTTTCCTGTCTGCGTGCTTTTATTTGCATTCTTTTCAAATAAAAGTATGTTCTTTAAAAAAAAAAATAAGATGTCATCTTCAGACACTATTTTTCTGAAAACACAACTTGAAAAGAGGTCGTCTTATAATTAGGGCCATCTTATATTCAGGTTAATATGGTATATAGGCAAAACAGAGTTGTTTTAAATGGTGATTCTGTTCATCAAAGTTAACTTCATTCTAACATTCTAATCTGTTTATGGTCATTATTTGCCCTTTTAATATGCAGACTTACCAAATGACAGCATTTATTGTTTTTTTGCATTTATTTTTATGTCGTTAGTCTAGAGGATGGAATTGTTGCATTTTCCAGGATGTATACCTCGGCCTTTGCCAAAGCCTAAGAATATAATTATCATCATACGTAAACATTTTAAAATGGTACTACTTTCTATTTGTGTGTATAAAGCTTAGAATCATTTATAAAACTGATTCTGTTACAGTGCCGTGGTTAAGCCGGAAAAACTGATTAGTTGGTGTCACAACATTGGTATTCTCACTGACTGCAGCCAAGATGTTCACATAAATACGCAGATGTTGAATGGGTGGAGGATGTCAGAGTGAAAAGTTACTGCAGCTGGTGCCAAGATACACAGCATTTGGAAATAGACACAGGTACACATAGCCGGTGCTGCCACAAGGTACTGGCACATGCTGAAGTGGACTTGGCACTCAGGCTGGTGAACAGATGTTAATCCAGGACAGATAATTACATCAGTGAATGAGCAGACATTTTTCCACTTAATTTTCGTCTTTTCAAAGTGTGAGTACTCCCCAAAGGCTCCTGCTAGAGAGACGCCCCTGAACCCGGTACCTGGGACAAACCCCGGTGAGAGTCCTGATCACCGTGTCTCAGCGTGACCTTGTCCTCAGTGAGACAGTCGTCACTTTCACACCAGTGATGGAGTGTTTCTGTCAGTGAT
Organism: Thalassophryne amazonica; assembly: GCF_902500255.1. NCBI lineage: Eukaryota > Metazoa > Chordata > Actinopteri > Batrachoidiformes > Batrachoididae > Thalassophryne > Thalassophryne amazonica. The sequence goes on from NC_047113.1 coordinate 56,891,365, forward strand.
GGGAGCTGAGCTGTCAGCTAATTGTGTTTCTTCTCCGAGATTTATAAACACTGTCACAATGTTCAAGCTAATTACACGCTAAAAAAAGCATTCTGTCAGTTTAAGATTTTGTCTAACAGTTCGTAGTCAAATTTCAAGGAGAAACAAAAATCAAAATAATAATAATCATGTTTGGACTGTGTTTAGGCCTGGGTTGGGGTACAGGTGTGAAACAAGAAATCTGCCCTTCACTGGTAATTGTTTTCTGAGACATGTAGCAATTTCATCCATTTTTAAGCAGAAATAATGATGCCACTGCAAAAATCCACAATCTTACGAAGTATAATGGCCTAACTATTCATCAAAATATGTAACTGCTCTTAATATAAAGCCATAGACTGTACTAGCCAAACATTCTGTACTTCACCACAAGGTTTTCTGAACAGCAGGTTTGAAGCTTAAATTGGCCAGCTCCAAATGCCCTCTGTTCATAGAACCTATATGACTTCATACTTGTGTTTTGTAGAAGCCCCAGGTTTATCTTTAACCAATTCCTCAAAGTAGCCATTCTAAATATCCCCCGTCTATAAGCATTGCACCTACATATATATTGATTTTGGCTGGTGACCTTGACTTTTAACAGATTTTTGTCTCAATCACGTTGCATCTCTGAGACCAATACCCCTGCATGTGCTACTGTTGTGTGTACAGGTGCAATAATAAGCAGATGCAGAAGTAAGTCTTATATAAGCCCTGAAGGTCCATTGATGCTGGTGCTTATTTCTGGATTTTGTAATGTTATGTTGAATGAGAGTTTGCGTCTCCCCTTGGATGGGATCCCAGTCCAACACAGGTTACTTCCCCAGTCAATACTGGTACCCATTTACTTCTGAATAGACTGGGACAATGTAGAAGTGTCTTGTTCATGGACTCAGACAGTTAATGTGTACAAGAATCGAGCCCAGGTCTATATATTAATAGCAAAATTCCTCATCCCACTGAGCTACCTGCTTTACTGTAATAAAAAATAAAAGTAGTAATCATTTTTAGGTCCTATTTAAGGTTATCCACTGAGTCTATTGTCCTTATGGGGACTCTTCAAAAAATGATGGCTTATATCATGAAAGTTCACATCATCATATTTCTTTACGCAAAGTAAAAAGACATTTACCTGGATCTGGATTGGTTGTACACCCTCCATTGATTATTATGAAATTCAATTTGTAATGCAGCTTCCCCCATTTTTCTTCCTTGCCTAGTTAAACAGTCAAAAACATCTCTACGTTTAGCAATTTACTTCCCACTCAGCCACAGTCCTTTTGGGCCAACAGTGAACTTTGATGGCAAATAACTTCAGTGTGCTCCACCTCAGTGTCAAATGATTCTTCATTATTGTCTATATGGAAACCGGTAAGTAGGTTAGAAGAGAACACAACAATTTTTCAGTGGCTCTTACTTGCAATTTAGCAAAGCCAGATCCACATTGGACCAGAGTTGAGCTTTGGGACAACAGCTGTCTGCAGCCGACACCTCGATAAATCTCACTTTAAATTAAGTTAGCATGTTCTGCTACATTGCTTAATGAGCTGAGCTAGTAAGCAATTTGGTGTTTTTGCTGATTGAATGGTGACAGGGCGGCAGAGGTTCTCGCAGGAAATGTCCACATTGCTTAACTCTCGTGCATGAATGCAGAGATACGGTTCCGTTTGCACTAAAGCCAAATGATTGTTCCTGCAAAGGGTGACTTCAGGGGGTGGTGCAATGCTGAAATGTAGTGTGTGCTCATGTTTGTAGGTAAGTGCAGAAGAAGGGCGAAGAATTGCATTAGGAAAATTTACAGTCCATAAGACATTAGATAATTCATGGTGTGGAACCGTGCGATAAATAAAAGCTCATGCGCGGGTAAATAGTGTGCAGCAGCGAGTGTCACGCTTGAAAAAGACCTTCCAAAGACCTTCTTGCCTTTGACAAACCAAGTGGGCAACAACAACCCCTCCCTCTCACCCCCTCTCGGAAACACTTCCATCTTCTGCCTCGCTTTGTCTCTCGTCTTTGTGTCTGCGCTGAAGCGTGTCCGTCTTCGTCTCCTCATTGACAGCTCCTTTATGTAACAGTGCAAAGTTTGGATTTAAACCGTTCCACGAGGTATAATTAAGTGCAGGAGCTGCTGCGCTGCGTGAAATGAAGTGTGCAGCATCGAGCGGGTGGTGATATCCAAAAAGGCCCTTTCTCATCGATCCATGGGAGAACTTAGTTTAATGTCCTTGAAAAGTGCGGCAGGTAATCTATTGAATTATTAAAGTGTGAAGAGCCTGGGAATGCTGAAGCAAATTGTAATTCCGGTGGGAATTCTTGCTGTAACACAACATTCCCCGCTAAATTCCTGTGCAGGCTTTTGGAGTTAATAGACAGCAGTTTCTCTTCTGACCTGAGTTTTGGTTTTTATTTTTTTAGCTTTTGAAGCTTTTGTGTGTGTGTGTGTGTGTGTGTGTGTGTGTGTGTGTGTGTGTGTGTGTGTGTGTGTGTGTGTGTGTGTGTGTGTGTGTGTGTGTGCAGTGGTAGTGGTGCTGGGCGGGGGTGGGGGGGGCATGAAAAGTACCAGTGAAGCGACTTAGAATCCTGAGGGAATAAATTTGTTATAACATTCATCCGACACAAGAACGTGACAAAGGGACGTGTTATACACGCCGATACACTTCCACTCGTGTCTGGTGTAAATGAGAAATCACCAGGATAACACTGTGAAGTTTTAAAAAAAAGCATTCCATTGCTCGAGGGCCTGTCTTCCTGTCACAAAACTATGCATTAACACAAGGCACAGCAGTTCATGCGTAATTCAGATTGTGCGATTTTTGACACCTCTCTTCTGATCGCCTTCAAACCGTCGAGCTCACATGGAGGTGGCGCTCAACCGGGCAGCTTCCTGGCCTTGGATATGTGACAAATTCTTTTTTGAAAAAAAAAAGGTGCAGGTGGCAGATGAGCCCAAGCAATTGAGATGAGCACAGATCCCTGAGCTGGCTGTCGGGGTCTCGTTGGGAATGCCAGTGTGCACCATATGTGTTTAATCACTCATCAGGGAGCAGCACTGATGCTCGCCCAGATCTGGCCAAGTTTTCCACCACGTTAACACTACAATCAAGTAGGGAATAGCAAATGACCAGCAGGAGCAGCTGAGAGAGTGAAAGAGTGCAACGATACGGGAGGACGGAGGTTATGAGCTTGAGGTATGTACAGCAGATTGTAGCCCTCAGTCTCCAGGGTCAGTGTCGCGGTTTCTTCATCTTCTGCCAAACTCCCAGAGGAATTCTAAGCTTGGCAACAACATGGCTCAATTACAGCCAGCCATCGCTCCTGCTATTCTCCGGTGGCATGTAAGGAGGAATTAAAAAGCTGTAATATCTGAGAAATCGCACACATGGATGCATTGACCTGAGGTGAGACATTTTAGATTTTCCTGTTCTTATAGACTAAAAATCAAACAATAAAACAAACAAACATGTTGGATAAAACTGCTTACACTGTCAAGACAAGCTAGACCAGGGGCGACGAGGGCTGAGACACTGCAAGGTTTCCTTGCAACCAATTATGTCAGCAGGTGGATTGCTGATGAGCTTCTCACCTGAACATAAACACCTGATCATCAATGAAATCACCTGCTGAGGTGAATGGTAGCAAGGAAATCCTGCAGTGTCTCAGCCCTTCCCTGAGCCAGACTGCAGCAAAGCAAGAAAAGGTGAAAGATTATAGGCCTCTATCTTGAGTGGTGCAAATGCTTCTATCTATCTACCAATTGCAAAGCCGGGCGTTCGGTACAAAGATGATGGACTCACCATGTCCATGGACCATGTCTTAAGTTTTGTGCCAAGGTAACAAATTAGCAACATCTTTTCAAGGACCACCAAAGCTCTCTGAAGCAGTAAGATGAGTGTTTGCTTTTATTTGGTTTAGTGGTTGTTTTCTATAAAGTTTGATTGCGATGTGAAGGCATATGTTGTTGATCTGCATACGGCTGCTTTTCTTGGGGATGAAGGGGTGAAATACTGGGAGTCATTTTTAACCATGATCAACATTACTGCACTTTGTAACCTCACATTATGCACAATGATGGCAAATTCGCATGTTAGTGAGGTGCTTTTAACATGGCTGCATACTAATATCATAATATGTATATGTCACCGACATGAATGAGCGAAGTTCTTCAGCATCTCATCGTGTTATTTAGGTCCTTCAGACCTTTTTCACTAAATGCTTCAGGAGAGCATGGCTAAAACCCTTCAGCCCCCCCCCCCCCCCCCACTCCCCAACTACAGCCACCTTAACTCCCCGCCACTTTAAGCATTTTTCTTTATTTGCATCTCAAATCCCTGGAAAGTCCTCACCATCTCATTTAGGTCCATCAGACTTCATTTTCAGTAAATGCTTCTGGGGAGCATTAGCATGGCTAAAAACCTTCATGCAATTTACACACTAAATAGTCACTGGCTGACCTCATGTGCTGTCAACGTGTGTGCTGCCTCCCACTTTAGTGATCCGGATTCAGTATCATCTCAACATTTAGCATTTCCCGTTTCAGTGTCGACCGTGCACTGGAAAACTTTGCTCGTACTGAACGCAGTGCTTTTGAGAAGAATACAATGAACAAAGCTGACATTATTTCCCTGTTTGCCATCACTGGATGTTTGTATGAATCACCAAGTTCACACAGATCATTAAAAAATAAACAGTCTTACAGACCACTTACACACACACACACATGTAGCGGAACACACGAAATAGTCTATATTAATATTTTTATTGAATATGACTGCATGCAGTATCTGACACTTTCTCACTGCAATTCATAAAAATAAATTGGTCAGTCAAACAACCTCTCTCTCCCTCTCACACAGTCACTCAGTCACACACACACACACACACACACACACACACACACACACACACACACACACACACATACACAGAGGCAGTCTTGCACACACATGCACACACACAAGACACAGACATACCTTAATCAATATTGTTTAACTTTGTGGGGAAAAAAATGCCAAGAATGTTAGGTAGTTAAATAAATAATTGAAAAAACTCACAGTTTGATAATAAAATTTAAAAAAAGGAAGTTGTGTTGAGTATGACAACTCTTGTTCGTGCATACTTAATAGTTCATATTTCCGACTACATTGAATGTCAGTTCTGAGGCTGTTCTGTTATTGATTCATACACTTAAGAATATTCATGTTCTGAGTTTATTAAAAAAAAATTCTGTAAAATAGTTCCTTTACTATTGTGATCAAAAACATATTATGTTCTGAGTTTATTAAAAAAAAACTTGTTCTGTAAAATAGTTCCTTTACTATTGTGATAAAAACATATTCATGTAAAGAGTTTATTTAAAAAACTTGTTCTGTAAAATAGCTCATTTACTATTGTGATCAAAAACATTGATTTAATCTCAATTTTGAGGCTGTTCTGTAAATAGCTTTCAAATAAACTATAAATATAGCAACTTCTGATCAATCCATATCAATTTCAGACTTAATGTACTGATTTAAGACCAAGCCATTTGGGGTTAAACCACGCCCTCTTCTGGTTTAGGCCACGCCCACTACGAGTACAGATTCGGATACAAATAATGTAGATGGTTGAACAGATACAGATACAGATAGTGGTGTACTCGCTTATCCCTAGTTAACACCCAAGTCTTCACCAACTGTAAATGGTAATCAAACCATTCCAATCGTATCTTTCTGAACGCTTCTGCATCAAACTCCATCGTGTCAATATTTACAATGCTCATAAACTTTAAGTTTATTACGGCCACTCTTAAAACTTCAGTTAATATTCATATGTCGCGGACATGAATGAGCAAAGCTCATCAACATCTCACCATGTCATTTAGGTCAGACCTTCAGACTTTATTTTGAGTAAATTTATTTGCAGTAATGTGCTGAGGTTTGGGACAACAACTACAAAACCTCATTAAGTTTATTAAGTATCCTACAGAAAAGAGCGATACGGATCATTCACAAAGCTGGTTATCAGGATCACACAAAGGCATTATTGCTAAAGTCACAATTACTCAAGCTTATTGACATTGTGTAATACCAAACAACACAAATAATGTTCAAAGCAACAAATAATTTATTACCGGGTAATATTCAACAACTAGGGTTGCTCTATATTGCCTTTTTTGCCGATATTCGATATGCCGATATTGTCAAACACTGAATTTCTGATTCCGACATAAACTGATACCGATATAAACTAATACACATCATGCCTGTCATAAAGTTTAAGCATGACCCACCTTCACTATGATGCCACACTATATGTATTTCACAAAGTACCATTGTAAAGCATAAGAACAGCACTTCAACTATAGGAAAATGGCAATGCTATATTTATTTTCAACATTTTGCCTCAAACAGTTTGGTAAATGCTCTTCCTGAGCTTAACCTAACAATGCCCATTCAAACAAGGGAAACATCTTTTTTTTCTTCACAAATAGCAAAAATATTTACCTGTCCGGTACAACTGTATTGCACATAATTTAATGTAAACAAAAAGAATTTGCAGTGTAGGTTATCCTACTATACAAAACACCGTTATAATATGAGGTATAAAACACTTTAAAAAGTGCAAATTTCTAAAGAGCAAATATAAAACAAAAGTGCAAAAGTCTCAATGCTTTGCCCAATACCTGGGCTAAATGTACAAACTGGGCTCATTATATCTTGTATGAAACAAAGAATCAAGAACATAGAAATTAAAAGGCACCCAATAAAAAACAACTTAAGTTGAAATGTTCTTTTTTTTTCTAGAATGAACTTAAAGTCCATTCGTTGAACAAATAAGGCTCCTTTAAATCATACAGTTCCACACCACTAATGTATGAGAGGAAGATTTTTCTGGACAAAAATGAGCATCTCTGCATTGTCGCAAAGTATACGATTCCTCTTCTCGTCAATGACATGAGAGACAGCACTAAACAGCCGTTCGCTGTCTACACTTGTGCAGTGAGGTACTTGCGTGCAACATGGGCTAAAGCAGGGAAACGGGTTTTGGTTGGAATTCCAGTACATCAATGGGCATGCTGTCTTGAGGATGGTGACCTCTCCAAGGTATACCTGCACCTGTCAATAAAAAAAAAAAAAATCAAAAATAGAAATCTGTTAACCTTTAAAGCACATTCAAATGTTTATTTTATATTATTACTATGTATATTATATTTACTGGCTAATAATAAGACAAAAAAATAGAATAGAAATAAAAATAGAATTAAAGCACCCTCAATTGTTTACTTTACATTTACTAATTACAAGTTAATATGGCATACTCAGCTATAAAAAAAAAATGTTTGCTCATATGTCATATATATACACAATGAAAAAATGAAAATATACACAGACCTGTGTGTATATTTTCACTTTTTAATTATTAACTCACCTGTGAAGCAGTTACACCTGTAGCAGCTTGTTGTACAACATCATTCTTTGCAAGGATTTCTTGGTACATGTCCTGCAGACTTTCATTTCGGGCTTTCTTTAGTGGTGGGGTCCCGTCCTCCCGGCTTGGTTCATTTGCAGTGGTACCAGCAGCAGCCTCTTCCTGTTGATCATCACCGCCACCAGCCATTTCATCCACAACACTCTGTAGCATAGTCCGTGCATTTCCCTTCTTGTCAGAGTCAAAATAACGGTCTTTGTACCGAGCGTCAAGCATTGTTGCAATGGCATACAGTGGTTCATCTTGCACACCATTAAAGTGATTGCAAACAGCTTCTAGTAGAGTGCGTTTGGCTGTTTGCACACCTTTGTCTGTTTCATCAACCTTGGCCAGCAGTCGTTTGAGGGACATCACAGTGAGGATGACATCTGCAACAGTGGCCTTAGCAAAGCTGATGTCTTTGGTGAGCTGCTCAAAGGGCCCCAGTAGAGTGGTCATCTTTTCTAAAATTCCCTATTGAGTTGCAGTCAGTGTTGCAGGGAGCTCATAATCAGCAGCATATGCACTCAATTCCCTCTTCTGCTCCACCAGGCTTTGCATCATGTAAAATGTGGAATTCCATCTGGTAGCCCCGTCCTGTTGTAGACTTTTCACCGGCATGTTGAGTTCTTTTTGTATATCCTCAAAATGACTACAGGCAAGAGGTGAGGGTTTGAAGTGTCCTACGACCCACCTCCCCACAGCAAGTGCATCAGCTATGTTGCGTTGAGACAGGGCACCTCCGTTTACTGCCAGCTGCAAAGTGTGTGCCATACAGGGCAAACTAGGCACACCAAACTCCGACGTAGCTTTAGCCTGTTGCGTGCATTGTCCCTTATGACAACATGCACTTTCTCCTTGGAGATTTTCCAGTTTTCAGACATGCTTTCAAAAGCAGACATAATAGCTTGCGCTGTATGAGATCCACGGCACTCCTGGGAATGAAGCATAGCCTTCTTCAGCCCAAACTCAGGATCTAGCCATTGCGCTGTCAAGCTCAACATACTAACTTGGCTAATACTTGAGGACCAAATGTCTGTCGTGAAACTAATAGCTACAGTGTCGTTATGAACGACACCATAAAGCTCAGGGAGGCAAACATCAGAGAAATACTTGCGAGGGGGCATGTCAAAGCGTGGCTCGAGGAATTCCACAAGCTTTCTGAATCCGGAATCTTGCACTATGGAAAAAGGCTGATTGTCTAACGCAATGCACTCCGTGATTTTCCGACAGATCATTTTAGCTCTCGGGTGTTCCTTGTTGTATTTCTGTTTCTTCTCGACTGAGTCTTTAAGAGACAGTTGCGCTGTTTTTTTGAGTGACTTCCCTGGTTGTTTGGCTTTACATTGCTCAACAAACGCTGCGTGTATCTCCGTGTGGTTCTTCCTCAAGTGAGAGATTAAATTAGAAGTGTTGAATGACAAAGTCATTGTTCCCCCACGCATGACAAGGGCCTTGCAATCATTGCAAATCGCAAACTTCGATTCATCATTTGAAACTTTAAAAAAGCTCCACACCACAAACATATTCGTTAGAAACATGCTAGTTTGCTGTTAGCTTAGCTGATGCTGCTGGCTTGTTTTGGTTTGCCTTCAGGCACAGTTTGATGATGTAATCGGCAAGCGTCGTGTGTTTGCTCAAGCACTTGTATCAGTATATTCATTCTATTTATGTTATCGGGGCTTCATTATCGGAGGAAAAACCGATAATAATCCAGACAGATATTATGTTATTATGCAAATATCGGCCGATAATATCAGCCGTCCGATATTATCGGACATCCCTATCAACAACTGTTCAAAAATCATGAAGGCGATTATAATCTAAGGAGGAAATGCAACTTTAAAGAACCAAGATTTTGTACAACCAGGAAACGTTTTTGTCTATCAGTCTGCGGGGTGAGACTTCTGAAGGGATTTAGTGTTAATGTTCAAATATGAGACAGTTCAAAATGCTGTATAAAAATAAGATTTTCAAACGGTATGAGGATGAAGGTGTGGTCAGTCACCAGGTGTTGTAGGGGCAAATGTCTAGTTATTATTATTATTATTATTATTATTATTATTATTATTATTATTATTATATATTTACTTGTTGTTTTTTTGTTTTTTTGGGGGGGTTATTTCTACTCAGTTCTCTTCTTTCCTTGCTTTGGCTACCCTTGCTAGTCTTTTTGGTCTTCTTTGTGGTGTTTCTTTGTATTATGTTTATATGGTACATGTGGATTCATATGTGCGACTATACATGTGCTGATGGATGAATGTACTTGATTATGTGTGTATGTTTATATGTATTAATGCATATATATATATATATATATACATATATATATATATATATATATATATATATATATATATATATATATATATATATATATATATTTATATCATGTGTAAGTTAATTATGTTATTTACTTAAGGACAAGGGGTGGGAGTAAATAAGTTTTACTTCTCACTCCTTTTTGAATATCCATTGATTATAGTTTTCTTTATACTTTATATTATTATTGTTGTTATTTATTTTGTGCTTTGATATTAAAATCAATCAATCAATCAATAAATACTCCAGGGGAGCATTAGCATAGCAAAAACCTGTCAGGTTTTTAAGCATTTTTCTTTTTTTGCCTCGCACATGTCTGGAAAAGCTCCTCGCCATCTAACCATGTCCTTTAGGTCCTTCAGACTTGTTTCAGTAAAATTGTTCTTGGGAGCATGAGCATGACTAAAGCCTTTCAGCACCTTTTTAAGCATTTTCTTTATTTTGCCTTTCAGCTTCTGGAGGTGCTCTGCCCCCCATACCCCCACCTTTTTAAGCATTTTTCTTTTTTTGCTTTTAAATGTAGATGTAAATTAATATTCAAAGTTGTCAGCGAGTTGACAGTAGGGCTGTACAATATGGCCAAATTATCGTATCTCAATATTGTCATATAAAGTGTCATGTAAATGACAAATCAAATCAAATCAATTTTATTTATATAGTGCCAAATCACAACAAACAGTTGCCCCAAGGCGCTTTATATTGTAAGGCAAAGCCATACAATAATTACGGAAAAACCCCAACGGTCAAAATGACCCCCTGTGAGCAAGCAGGGGACAGTGGGAAGGAAAAACTCCCTTTTAACAGGAAGAAACCTCCAGCAGAACCAGGCTCAGGAAGGGGCAGTCTTCTGCTGGGACTGGTTGGGGCTGAGGGAGAGAACCAGGAAAAATACATGCTGTGGAGGGGAGCAGAGATCAATCACTAATGATTAAATGCAGAGTGGTGCATACAGAGCAAAAAGAGAAAGAAACACTCAGTGCATCATGGGAACCCCCCAGCAGTCTAAGTCTATAGCAGCATAACTAAGGGATGGTTCAGGGTCACCTGAGCCAGCCCTAACTATAAGCTTTAGCAAAAAGGAAAGTTTTAAGCCTAATCTTAAAAGTAGAGAGGGTGTCTGTCTCCGTGATCCGAATTGGGAGCTGGTTCCACAGGAGAGGAGCCAGAAAGCTGAAGGCTCTGCCTCCCATTCTACTCTTACAAACCCTAGGAACTACAAGTAAGCCTGCAGTCTGAGAGCGAAGCGCTCTATTGGGGTGATATGGTACTATGAGGTCCCTAAGATAAGATGGGACCTGATTATTCAAAACCTTATAAGTAAGAAGAAGAATTTTAAATTATATTCTAGAATTAACAGGAAGCCAATGAAGAGAGGCCAATATGGGTGAGATATGCTCCCCCCTTATAGTCCCCGTTAGTACTCTAGCTGCAGCATTTTGAATTAACTAACTAACTAACTAACTGTGTAAGCAAAAGATCAACTGACCATGAAGATTTAGACATGATGACTGTAAAAAGTATAATAGAAATTGTTATTGAACCATTTACTTATATTTGTAATCTGTCTCTGTCAACTGGGGTTTTTCCAGATGAAATGAAAATTGCTAAGGTAGTCCCATTATATAAAAATGGAGACAAACATAATTTTTCTAATTACAGGCCAGTATCATTGCTTCCACAGTTTTCTAAAATTATGGAAAAAGTTTTTGTAACAAGATTGGATAAATTTATTGAGAAACATCATATTTTAAATAATGCTCAGTATGGATTCAGAACAAAACATTCGACAGCTATGGCAATTATTGAACTAATAGAGAAAATATCAACAACAATAGATAATAAGGATTATTTTGTAAGTATTTTTATTGACCTGAAAAAGGCTTTTGATGTTATAGACCACTCAAGATTGCTCCACAAGTTACAACAATATGGAATAAGAGGTGTTGCACATCAGTGGGTAAAAAGCTACTTAGAAAATAGAAAACAGTTTGTTCAGATAAATAATACCAAATCAGAATTGTGTAACATTATTTATGGAGTACCACAAGGATCGGTACTTGGACCCAAACTGTTTATTTTGTATATCAATGATTTTGTGAATGTATCCAATGTGCTTGGCAGCATTTTATTTGCTGATGATACAACGCTGTTTTACTCTGGATCAGATATACAGGAAGTAGCACAAGTGATAAATACAGAGTTGGAAAAAGTTAAACATTGGTTTGATATAAACAGATTGTCACTAAATATTAATAAGACAAATTTCATATTGTTTAATGATAGAGAGAAAGAAAATAATGTGTCATTACAAATAGATGGAATGGATATACAAAGGGTAAAAGAAATGAAATTTTTAGGAGTCATGATTGATGAAGATCTTACATGGAAGTCACACATAAATTACATAAAAGGAAAAATAGCGAAAGCCATTGCTGTTTTGCATAAAGTAAAATATTCATTATCTCACCCATATTGGCCTCTCTTCATTGGCTTCCTGATAATTCTAGAATAGAATTTAAAATTCTTCTTCTTACTTATAAGGTTTTGAATAATCAGGTCCCATCTTATCTTAGGGACCTCGTAGTACCATATCACCCCAATAGAGCTCTTCGCTCTCAGACTGCAGGCTTACTTGTAGTTCCTAGGGTTTGTAAGAGTAGAATGGGAGGCAGAGCCTTCAGCTTTCAGGCTCCTCTCCTGTGGAACCAGCTCCCAATTCAGACCAGGGAGACAGACACCCTCTCTACTTTTAAGATTAGGCTTAAAACTTTCCTTTTTGCTAAAGCTTATAGTTAGGGCTGGATCAGGTGACCCTGAACCATCCCTTAGTTATGCTGCTATAGACGTAGACTGCTGGGGGGTTCCCATGATGCACTGTTTCTTTCTCTTTTTGTTCTGTATGCACCACTCTGCATTTAATCATTAGTGATCGATCTCTGCTCCCCTCCACAGCATGTCTTTTTCCTGGTTCTCTCCCTCAGCCCCAACCAGTCCCAGCAGAAGACTGCCCCTCCCTGAGCCTGGTTCTGCTGGAGGTTTCTTCCTGTTAAAAGGGAGTTTTTCCTTCCCACTGTAGCCAAGTGCTTGCTCACAGGGGGTCGTTTTGACCGTTGGGGTTTTACATAATTATTGTATGGCCTTGCCTTACAATATAAAGCGCCTTGGGGCAACTGTTTGTTGTGATTTGGCGCTATATAAAAAAAATTGATTGATTGATTAAATAGTTATGGTTTATTAACATTGTACAATTCATTGATTGTCCCATATTTAACTTACTGTGTAGAAATCTGGGGATCAACATATACAACCTATATACAACCTTTATTTATTTTGCAGAAAAGAGCTTTAAAAGTGATTAGTAACAGTGGTTTTAGAGATCCATCTAATCCATTGTTTATTAAGTATAGGGTACTTAAATTTCATGATTTAGTTGATTTGAAAATATTACAAACGATGTACCAAGTTAATAAAAATACTTTACCAACAAACATTCAAAATATGTTTGAAAAAAGAGTAAGTAGTTATAAATTGAAAGGAATAGAAGTCTTTAAAAAACCAAGATTTAGAACCAAAGTAAAGGAAAGGAGTATTGCAGTAAATGGTGTCAAATTATGGAACAATCTTAATAAAGAAATTAAAGAATTAAGGTCACTTAAATTATTTAAAAAACATATTAAATTAGATGTATTAAGTAAGTATGAAACTATGAAGTAAGTCAGTGGGCTGCAAGAAAGTAAAAAAAAAAAAAAAGTAAACTGTTAATAATGTTTGGAGTGTCTTAAGTTTAAATATAACCTGTCAGTGATGTAATCTATTAATTAATGGTCATAATTATGAAATGGGTCAGTGGTATGTGACAAGTTAAAGAAATGCAATCTGTTAAATAATGTTGACTATGATGCTGTATATTGAAAGATTGTATTGTTAAAAGGGGCAGAAATCATAAGACTTGTTCTTCTTTCTGCTCCTTTTCATTCTGGTATTGTGGTGCTTTTGTTTTTTGCTTTTCTGTTTTTCTTTTAAATGAATTAAATAAATATTAAAAAGAAAGAAAAAAGAACTGAAGGCTTTTCAGGGAACTTTTAGGACAACCTGATAATAATGAATTACAATAGTCCAGCCTAGAAGAAATAAATGCATGAATTAGTTTTTCAGCATCACTCTGAGACAAAACCTTTCTAATTTTAGAGATATTGCGCAAATGCAAAAAAGCAGTCCTACATATTTGTTTAATATGCGTATTGAATGACATATCCTGATCAAAAATGACTCCAAGATTTCTCACAGTATTACTAGAGGTCAGGGTAATGCCATCCAGAGTAAGGATCTGGTTAGACACCATGTTTCTAAGATTTGTGGGGCCAAGTACAATAACTTCGGTTTTATCTGAGTTTAAAAGCAGGAAATTAGAGGTCATCCATGTCTTTATGTCTGTAAGACAATCCTGCAGTTTAGCTAATTGGTGTGTGTCCTCTGGCTTCATGGATAGATAAAGCTGGGTATCATCTGTGTAACAATGAAAATTTAAGCAATGCTGTCTAATAATACTGCTTAAGGGAAGCATGTATAAAGTGAATAAAATTGGTCCTAGCACAGAACCTTGTGGAACTCCATAATTAACCTTAGTCTGTGAAGAAGATTCCCCATTTACATGAACAAATTGTAATCTATTAGATAAATATGATTCAAACCACCGCAGCGCAGTGCCTTTAATACCTATGGCATGCTCTAATCTCTGTAATAAAATTTTATGGTCAACAGTATCAAAAGCAGCACTGAGGTCTAACAGAACAAGCACAGAGATGAGTCCACTGTCTGAGGCCATAAGAAGATCATTTGTAACCTTCACTAATGCTGTTTCTGTACTATGATGAATTCTAAACCCTGACTGAAACTCTTCAAATAGACCATTCCTCTGCAGATGATCAGTTAGCTGTTTTACAACTACCCTTTCAAGAATTTTTGAGAGAAAAGGAAGGTTGGAGATTGGCCTATAATTAGCTAAGATAGCTCTGTCAAGTGATGGCTTTTTAAGTAATGGTTTAATTACTGCCACCTTAAAAGCCTGTGGTACATAGCCAACTAATAAAGACAGATTGATCATATTTAAGATCGAAGCATTAATTGATGGTAGGGCTTCCTTGAGCAGCCTGGTAGGAATGGGGTCTAATAGACATGTTGATGGTTTGGAGGAAGTAACTAACGAAAATAACTCAGACAGAACAATCAGAGAGAAAGAGTCTAACCAAATACTGGCATCACTGAAAGCAGCCAAAGAGAACGATATGTCTTTGGGATGGTTATGAGTAATTTTTTCTCTAATACTTAAAATTTTATTAGCAAAGAAAGTCATGAAGTCATTACTAGTTAAATACTAGTATACTCGGCTCAATAGAGCCCTGACTCTTTGTCAGCCTGGCTACAGTGCTGAAAAGAAATCTGGGGTTGTTCTTATTTTCTTCAATTAGTGATGAGTAGTAAGATGTCCTAGCTTTACGGAGGGCTTTTTTATAGAGCAACAGACTCTTTTTCCAGGCTAAGTGAAGATCTTCTAAATTAGTGAGATGCCATTTCCTCTCCAACTTACGGGTTATCTGCTTTAAGCTGCGAGTTTGTGAGTTATACCACGGAGTCAGGCACTTCTGATTTAAGGCTCTCTTTTTCAGAGGAGCTACAGCATCCAAAGTTGTCCTCAGTGAGGATATAAAACTATTGACAAGATAATCTATCTCACTCACAGAGTTTAGGTAGCTACTCTGCCCTGTGTTGGTATATGGCACTGGAGAACATAAAGAAGGAATCATATCCTTAAACCTAGTTACAGCGCTTTCTGAAAGACTTCTACTGTAATGAAACTTATTCCCCACTGCTGGGTAGTCCATCAGAGTAAATGTAAATGTTATTAAGAAATGATCAGACAGAAGGGGGTTTTCAGGGAATACTGTTAAGTGTTCAGTTTCCATACCATAAGTCAGAACAAGATCTAAGGTATGATTTAAGTGGTGGGTGGACTCATTTACATTTTGAGCAAAGCCAATCGAGTCTAACAATAGATTAAATGCAGTGTTGAGGCTGTCATTCTCAGCATCTGTGTGGATGTTAAAATCGCCCACTATAATTATCTTATCTGAGCTAAGCACTAAGTCAGACAAAAGGTCTGAAAATTCACAGAGAAACTCACAGTAACAACCAGGTGGATGATAGATAACAACAAATAAAACTGTTTTTTGGGACTTCCAATTTGGATGGACAAGACTAAGAGTCAAGCTTTCAAATAAATTAAAGCTCTGTCTGGGTTTTTGATTAATTAATAAGCTGGAGTGGAAGATTGCTGCTAATTCTCCACCTCGGCCCGTGCTACGAGCGTTCTGGCAGTTAGTGTGACTCGGGGTTGTTGACTCATTTAAACTAACATATTCATCCTGCTGTAACCAGGTTTCTGTAAGGCAGAATAAATCAATATGTTGATCAATTATTAAATCATTTACTAACAGGGACTTAGAAGAGAGAGATCTAATGTTTAATAGACCACATTTAACTGTTTTAGTCTGTGGTGCAGTTGAAGGTGCTATATTATTTTTCTTTTTGAATTTTATGCTTAAATAGATTTTTGCTGGTTAATGGTGGTCTGGGAGCAGGCACCGTCTCTACAGGGATGGGGTAATGAGGGGATGGCAGGGGGAGAGAAGCTGCAGAGAGGTGTGTAAGACTACAACTCTGCTTCCTGGTCCCAACCCTGGATAGTCACGGTTTGGAGGATTTAAGAAAATTGGCCAGATTTCTAGAAATGAGAGCTGCTCCATCCAAAGTGGGATGAATGCCGTCTCTCCTAACAAGACCAGGTTGTCCCCAGAAGCTTTGCCAATTATCTATGAAGCCCACCTCATTTTTTGGACACCACTCAGACAGCCAGCAATTCAGGGAAAACATGCGGCTAAACATGTCACTCCCGGTCCGATTGGGGAGGGGCCCAGAGAAAACTACAGAGTCCGACATTGTTTTTGCAAACCTTACACACGATTCATGTAATTTTATGTTGGACCCTCCGATTGCGTAACCGGGTGTCTTACTGCCGACGTGAATTACAATCTTACCAAATTTACGCTTAGCCTTAGCCAGCAGTTTCAAATTTCCTTCAATGTCGCCTGCTCTGGCCCCCGGAAGACAATTGACAATGGTTGCTGGTGTCGCTAACTTCACATTTCTCAAAACAGAGTCGCCAATAACCAGAGTTTGTTCCTCGGCGGGTGTGTCGCAGAGTGGGAAAAAATGGTTAGAGATGTGAACGGGTTGGCGGTGTACACGGGGCTTCTGTTTAGGACTACGCTTCCTCCTCACAGTCACCCAGTCGGCCTGCTTTCCCGGCTGCTCGGGAGCTGCCGGAGGGGAACTAACGGCGGCTAAGCTACCTTGGTCCGCACCGACTACAGGGGCCTGGCTAGCTGTAGGATTTTCCAAGGTGCGGAGCCGAGTCTCCAATTCGCACAGCCTGGCCTCCAAAGCTACGAATAAGCTACACTTTTTACAAGTACCATTACTGCTAAATGATGCCGAGGAATAACTAAACATTTCACACCCAGAGCAGAAAAGTGCGGGAGAGACAGGAGAAACCGCCATGCTAAACCGGCTAAGAGCTAGTAGCTGCGCTAAGCTAGCGGATTCCTAAAACACACAAAGTGAATAATGTGTAAATAATTTAGAGGTGATTCAGCAGAGGGATTGCTTTAGTTAATGGCACGTGAAGATTACACTGTGAAACAAATCGTTATCTAGTTAACTAGATCAATCTAACTGCGCAGATTAAACAACTAACAGATACAGCAAAACACGCTGTCTCCGGACCGAAGTGATACAATACCGCATTGAGAGCAACCACCAGTAGAGGCTAATGTCACTTATATACCATGCTGTCCATATTCTTGAGCCGCTTGGGTGGGTAAGGAAAGTTCCATGGGATAAAAAAGACCTACCATCCTGGTTCTCAAGACCAGGCACCTAAGTGGCCCGATTTTTTGTTAAGATATTTAGGTGTACCTTAGTGACACTAGTAGAGTTCCACCTTAGATTTGTAATGTATAATAGAAGATATACCTTAGCAAGGAATTTGCATATCAATAGGATATGACAAATCATATACAAAGGCGTAACAATGAAAATTAAACATTCTGAAATAAAACGGTAATAATATCACAACTCATTTTCCCACTCATCACAAGGTTAGGATACTGTGCCCTCCAAAAGTATTGGACCTTGGAATTTCACACATTTTAATTTGTTTATGCCATTTTAAATACAAGAAAAAATTGTTGTGAAAGTGTAGTGACACGGACCCACAACAGGGGGCGCAAATGAATGGCCAATAGATGAACCAAAAAGTAACAATTTAATGTTGTGAAATGTGCACAACGAATATACAGACAATCTCAGAATATGATTACAGTCAATCCACAAAGGTGACGTGTGGGCAGGCTCGAGGATAGAAGACGTCTGTCCTGAGAAGAGCCGGAACCACACGATTTCCGCCGCCACAGAACCTGGTGAATACTGGAGCCGCCAAGTCCCGAATTCCCAGGTGATCACCGTCCCCGACTGTCGGATCTGGTACTGCTGGTGAGAACAAAGACAGTCAAGTGTGGGTGTGTGTACACCCAGTAACAACAACGGTGGGAATGCCACCTCCACCTCTCACTCAATATGTTGCAGAGTACCGCAGTGATTCCTCAGGGGAAAAGAGTGCCGTCCTGCACTCACTCAGCCTCCACAGAAAGAGGGACCGGTACTCCTGCAAACACTCCAATGAAGTATGATATCTCGGCGATGAGGTGGAGATGACGTCTGGGTTTTATGGAGTGAGATGATGAAGAATGAGTGACAGCTGTCAGGAAGTAATGAGTAACAGCTGTCACGCCAGGCTGTGTCCGTGGCGGCAGCGCCCTCTCGTGCCTGAAGCCCGCTCTTCAGGCAGGGCGCCCTCTGGTGGTGGGCCAGCAGTACCTCCTCTTCTGGCGGCCCACACAACAAAAATAAAGAATAAAAATTTCTGAAATTATCTTCCTCAAACTCAAACTGAAAGCAAAGCTCTAAAACTTGATAAAACCTGTAAATAATAATCAGTTTTATTGCCAGTTTTCTTTAGACAAGTTAGGAGATGGAAACATGAATATTTCGAAGGGCCCTTTCCCACTGGCGTTTAGGAGGATTTGCGTATGGATTGAGCACAAAATTGGCTCTTATTCACTTAACATCCGCAATATGCATGAAACATGCTTGTATGAGTCGGCCGACACCCGCACACATCCACAGTTATCTGCAGAGGCACGTTTTTCCGTTTCCAGGATTCAGGATTCAGACGGCTTTCGGTGACGATCCTATGAGCATCACACAGACTAAGGAGCGGTATAACCCGGTTTAAAGATGTCTGCACAACGGTGGAGAGCGGGCCACGCTCCGGTCGGCCATCAACATGCTGAAATGACAAATCATTTCCAAAGTGAACGCTGTGGTGATGCGGGACCATCGTGTGACTATATGAGAAATTGTGGAAGAGGTGGACATCAGCACTTTTTCGGCACATTCCACTGTGACAGAAGATTTGGCCATGAAAAGAGTGGCAGTAAAATTTGTGCTGAAGCTGCTAATGGTGGAGCAAAAGCACCTCCGTGTTGAAGTCCCACAGGACATGCTGGACTCCAAAAAATGATTGGCTGTGATTGGAAAAATTGTGCATATAGTGCATGTTTTGCATTTTGTATCCCCACTTATACAGCTTCATGATAAAGTGGTATAGAGGAGGGTTTTACTAAAAAGAAGACATTAAAGTTCAGCTACAATCTGCCACAAGATACATCTGAGATGCCAGCCTAGATTTAATGTTTTGCTGAAAGAAAATCCTTTTTAAAGATGGGGACCACCACCCCAGTTTGCCAATTCAGAGGTACTGTCCCTGGCTTCCATGCAATATTGTATAACCATGTCTGCCATGACAGTCCAACAACATCCAGAGACTTGTACTAATACGCTATTGCAGGTATATGGCCTAGATCAAGCCCGTGAGCTTGTATTTTACAGCCAACGGTACACATTTTTAGATCCACATGCTGGATTGGATAATTTCTGTGGTGGACGTGAGACGGACTCCGCTGTAGGAACAGATCCAACAAGGGCTCGATGACCCCGGCTCCCAACGACTGTGGACTGGGCACCTCCATGACTCTCGTCAGTTGTTGTTGTGTTGTGTTCTGTTCTTTATTGTAAACCTTTTTGGTAAAATGGCCTCAGCAGAGGGTCACCCGTTTGAGTCTGGTCTGTTTGAGGTTTCTTCCTCAGTATCATCAGAGGGAGTCTTCCTTACCACTGTCTCCTGTATGCTTGCTCTAGGGGTTGGTAAGGTTAGTTTGTTCAAAGTAGGCGCAGTCAGGTGAGCTTTTATTACAATATCTGTAACATAACAGCACCCTGTTTACATCATTACAATCCACACGCACACCAGGCTGGAGGTATCACAGCCATATCGTACAGATAAATGTCATTCTCTCCTCAGTGTCTTTCTGAAAAAACATTGTGCTACCTGATAAGGACCCAGAGCTTGTCTGCACTGTAACACTGTCATTTCCACCAGTTAAATGCAAATCAAGCATTATCACCGAGTGCACACACACACACACTATCCAGGAAAGTGATGCCTTTGTGTTCTCAAGCAGCAGCAGAAGGTGGACATCCCTTTTTTTGGTGGTGGAGATGGATGGGGGGGGGGTGAAAGAAGAAAACAACCATTTGACAGAAAACTGCACTTGTGACTGAAAGGGACTTGTCAATCAAATGAACAATACCCATCTCTCAGCCTGTAATTATGGGTTTCATTACGGAACCATAGAGCTCTTTCATTGTGCCACTACACGTTTCTCCATGTCTGTAGAAGTGCCATGTGTCACAGAGGCAGACAAAGCATAGCCACAAACAGGATACATGGTAAAACTGGCTGTTTTTTTTTTTTTTCTAATCTTCTTAAGGAAATGTACACATCATAACAACAACAAACAAGCAAATCCCTTTGCTTTATCCTTCTTTTGGTGTTGTGAGGAAAAATAAAACATTTTTAACGTAAAGAAAAGCAACATCACTGCAACGGAGAAATGTCAAAGGAGATTTAAATCACAGATTGTTTCGGGTGCCTGCAGAGAGTTACAGCTGCAAGGCTCCATGCACTCAGTGTTTTTACTAATTTAAAAGCCAAATCCTTACATGTGCAGTCGGCACCAACTGTCTCAAATCTCACGAGGAACATTCCAGTGATTAAGAATTAAGTGCTCTTGTGGCTGTGGCAAAATACGTGTTTTCACGAGGAAGTCCTTGTTCACTCACTTACAGTAGAGGCCATAACTTTACAGACATCTTGGCTAAAAACTCTCAAACACAATTTCATCCATCACAATACATTCCTATGTCAGATTTTCAGTCAATCGAAGGTTTGCATTCATTAAGTTGACTGTCTCTTTAAAGTAGGACTCACAGGCCCTCCTGATGGAGATCAAATCAAATCAATTTTATTTATATAGCGCCAATTCACAACAAACAGTTGCCCCAAGGCGCTTTATATTGTAAGGCAAAAGCCATACAATAATTACAGAAAAACCCCAACGGTCAAAACATCCCCGTGTAAGCAAGCACTTGGCGACAGTGGGAAGGAAAAACTCCCTTTTAACAGGAAGAAACCTCCAGCAGAACCAGGCTCAGGGAGGGGCAGTCTTCTGCTGGGACTGGTTGGGGCTGAGGGGAGAGAATCAGGAAAAAGACATGCTGTGGAAGAGAGCAGAGATCAATCACTAATGATTAAATGCAGAGTGGTGCATACAGAGCAAAAAGAGAAAGAAACACTCAGTGCATCATGGGAACCCCCCAGCAGTCTAAGTCTATAGCAGCATAACTAAGGGATGGTTCAGGGTCACCTGATCCAGCCCTAACTATAAGCTTTAGCAAAAAGGAAAGTTTTAAGCCTAATCTTAAAAGTAGAGAGGGTGTCTGTCTCCCTGATCCGAATTGGGAGCTGGTTCCACAGGAGAGGAGCCTGAAAGCTGAAGGCTCTGCCTCCCATTCTATTCTTAAAAACCCTAGGAACTACAAATAAGCGTGCAGTCTGAGAGCAAAACGCTCTATTGGGGTGATATGGTACTATGAGGTCCCTAAGATAAGATGGGACCTGATTATTCAAAACCTTATAAGTAAGAAGAAGAATTTTAAATTCTATTCTAGAATTAACAGGAAGCCAATGAAGAGAGGCCAATATGGATGAAATATGCTCTCTCCTTGTAGTCCCTGTCAGTACTCTAGCTGCAGCATTTTGAATTAACTGAAGGCTTTTCAGGGAACTTTTAGGACAATCTGATAATAATGGATTACAATAGTCCAGCCTAGAGGAAATAAATGCATGAATTAGTTTTTCAGCATCACTCTGAGACAAGACCTTTCTAATTTTAGAGATACTGCGCAAATGCAAAAAAGCAGTCCTACATATTTGCTTAATATGTGCATTGAAGGACATATCCTGATCAAAAATGACTCCAAGATTTCTCACAGTATTACTAGAGGTCAGGGTAATGCCATCCAGAGTAAGGATCTGGTTAGACACCATGTTTCTAAGATTTGTGGGGCCAAGTACAATAACTTCAGTTTTATCTGAATTTAAAAGCAGGAAATTAGAGGTCATCCATGTCTTTATATCTGTAAGACATTCGTGCAGTTTAACTAATTGGTGTGTGTCCTCTGGCTTCATGGATAGATAAAGCTGGATATCATCTGCATAACAATGAAAATTTAAGCAATGCTTTCTAATAATACTGCCTAAGGGAAGCATGTATAAAGTGAATAAAAGATCACCTTCCTTGCATGTGTTCAATCTTGCCCTGCTGCACCTACTGTTGAATAAATAAATCAGGTGTACTCAGCCAATCAAGCTTGGAAACACCAGACTTGAGCAATCAGCTGTGGTGACAGCAGGTTCACATGGAAATATGCAGGGCAGGTGATCTCCAGGAACAGGTTTTGTGATCCCTGCCTTAAACACTGTGCAAGATTTAAGAAGATTCCAGGGTTTAATGATTGGATCTCTTGTTTTATTATATCTGAAGATCCAGTGCCTTTTTATGTTTAAGAGTAAGCAATAAAAATCCAAACCAAATTCAAAACAAAGCATCACACACAAGTCACTTTCCTCCTGAAGCAGCTCTCACAATTGGCTGAGTTCGCTGCCTAGTTTTCCCAAGCAGCACCTTGGCACAGCTTATTATTGTCGTAGGGGTAGGTTGGGATGCTGCTTGGCTGAGACCATCTGTTAAACTCATGCCAGTTTTCAGCATGTTCAAAGTATTCAGGAGCTAGGCCAAACTCCCAGCCACATCGCTTGCCTCACTCTTGACTAAGAACAACCCAGTGCTGGTTTGATGCCACTCTGCATCCAACTTTCGCCTTGAGCACAGAAAAACGTACCCTGAGATATCAAGAATTAAGGATGTAGTGGTCACCAAGTTTGGCTGGAGTTGCAAAAAATTGCACCAAGCCTGCACCCAGCTGTTCTAAGAAAAATACAGAAGGGGCCAAGGCAACTGGGAGTCCACCAATTTCTGTTCCTGACTTTTTCCAACTTTTCCCAACTTTTTTGAGTGATGATTCCTGCTTGAGGGTGACACAAAAACTGTCAAATTTTGACACGACTTGTAACGCAGCATCACATTTCACTGCGCGCCATGAGAAATCAGTTTTCTGTCACGTGCGCACAATTAAACTCGGATCCAAATGTCATTCCACAATTACTGCTGAAGCTCCTCAGGACGCTCCTGCAGGTGTTCCACCTGCTGTTGTAACCGATGAGTGGGAGAACGAGTCTGAGCAACCAGAGGAGCGAGAGGAGACAGCCAGACATCTCTGCACCTCCTCCAGTCCGGCGGAGGAAGAAGCGCACACACAATTAAACCCTGCTGCATCGCATTCAGTTTGATTGCTTGACACCAAGTCGGCTAAAAGTCTAATTTCAGTGGTCTTCAGCGCGCTCCTGCAGGTGTTCCACCTGCTGCATGTGCCTGATGCCGCATGAAGCCACACATCTGGCTCTGTCCGTCTCCTCCTCTCTGCGCCACTCCATGGCACAGAGCCCAACTACGCATGCAGTCACAAAGTTCTTCTGAAAAACTGGAGCGATCTGAATTCGGTCAGATGAATATGGGTGTGTGTGTGTGGAGACAATTCACCTTGTTCACAACGTGACAGAACTTAAGGATGCACTGTTACACGCAATAGCGCGCAATAACGTGCAATAGCGCACAACAACATGGAACACTGTTCTTGACCGTGCGTAATGTTCCTGATAATTCTCCAGCAACACGTGCCATTAATCATAACGTGTGGTAACAAGTTGCAGCAGTTCCTGAGGACACCTGACGCCTCTGCCCCGAATCATCACACTCGTGATCAGCGGCCAAGAATGTGTACTTCGTGGCATTCGTGATTTGTCGTCATTATGTGTAAACGCAGCATAATCTACTCTGAATGTGAGAATGTTTTTGAAGCATCTCCAAAAGATTCAAAGTACTATACAATGTAGTCTACAAAAATATTCTACAAAAATATAAGACTTTTGTTCATTCCTGGGTGGTAACTCACCCAGGAATGAACAAAATTTAGTTTGAAAATTCCAACAAAGCCCCAGGATCACAACTAAGAAATGGATCAAGTAGTGTA
The DNA here is from genome assembly GCF_902500255.1 of Thalassophryne amazonica. Lineage (NCBI taxonomy): Eukaryota > Metazoa > Chordata > Actinopteri > Batrachoidiformes > Batrachoididae > Thalassophryne > Thalassophryne amazonica. Next base: position 56,915,881 of record NC_047113.1, read on the forward strand.
ACATCATAAATGTAACATCACTGACCTTCAAGCGAGAACTTGATCACAATGTCCTAAAAAGGTCTATACCATGGAGGAAGCCATTACTCCAAAACCAACATAGAAAGACTTGAGAAAAATTTGCAGGTCAAAAGTCTGCCATGTTAAGAGAATATTCTCTGTTCAGATGAGGGGAAAAATGGAAGTGTTTAGGAATAGTGATCAGTGCTCTATATGGAGGACAAAGTGAAGAATACCTGAAGAATACCCCACCACCACCTTTCTGGTGTGGGTTGCTAGAAAAAGAACTGATGCACTGCTTAACCCATTTTGACCTACTGGCAACATTTGTTGCCGAAGTGTATCACTCACAATAAAAAAATCTCAAAGGTACTAATGCAACGTTTTCCACTTATAAAAAAAAAATCTGGGCATAAACGGGTTAAACATAAATGGCATCATGAAGAAAGAGCATTATCTGGAAATTTTCAACACCTCAAGACATCAGGAGTTTGGTCGTAACTGAGTTTTCCAACTGATAAACGACTCCAAACATAACTGCAAAGTTATGAAACAATATCATCCCAGACAATAGAGTGAAAGTGTTTGAGCGGCCACACCAAAGCCTTGAAATGTATCCCACAGAAAATTTGTAGATTAAACTATGGGGGAAAAATGTGTTACCTCTAGGATGCTCATAAATGTGACTGATTTACAGGAGGTCCTTCATCAGGAATGAACCAAAATATTGTGTGAAACTTGTTGAAGGCGATTATCCTGCTACTCTGACTTTATGCCAAGCAATTAAAAGTCAATACTACCAAACATCAGCAAATACCTGTTCATCTTTTAAACCTGCGAAGAAATAAATAAAAGCTGAAATAAATTTATCTTCAAATCATTTTGAATAAAATCTTTAGGAAATTAAGTAGATCCTCCTCAGTCCACCCAGCAGTAAAAAGTTAGGGCCCCTTCACACATAGTGCGAAGTTTGGTTGAATATGGCAAAACAGCACGAAACGGTTCGAATTAACGCACCACGAAACATCGCACCGATGGGCAGGCGTGCACGATCCTGGTGCAAGAGTTTGTGCACCCGATGGTGTCTTTCGAGCAGGAACACAGTGCGAGGTACACCACATCGCACCGCTTATGTGGAACAAATAAAAAATAAAAACCAGGTGGTACCTGTGGGACCACATTGCGCCGCTTATGTGGAACAAATAAAAAATAAAAACCAGGTGGTACCTGTGGGACCACATTGCGCCACTTACGTGGAATAAATAAAAAAATAAAAACCAGCTGGTACCTGTGGGACCACATTGCGCCGCTTATGTGGAATAAATAAAAAATAAAAACCAGCTGGTACCTGTGGGACGACATCGCGCCGCTTATGTGGAATAAATAAAAAATAAAAACCAGCTGGTACCTGTGGGACCACATCGCGCTGTTTATGTGGAAAACAATTTTTAAAAAAACACCCACGGGACTCAAACTCATGCCTTCCAAAAGCTCTGATTGCCAGTCAGAAACTTTACCACTGAGCTACAGAGCTGTCCTTTGAAAGCTGCAGGAACCTGCCTCATATCAGGAAGGACATGGAAGTATTACAAAAAAAATTTAAAATCATACACCATATAAAAACACTGCATTTATTAAGTAAGGAATACAAATATGATCCATCTGGTCCTCTGTAGATGACTCATAGTCACTGACATACCGTCATGAAATGACATGAATGAGAAGCAGTGTGCTCTGATCATGTCCACATATGCTGGTCCGGTGCATCCTGTTGCCCCGTGTGCATGTCCTGCCTGACACGCATGTCTTGTGGCAACCTGGTCTCACAGCAAGTCGTGATTCAGCAGCACGAAATATACATTAATCTATTGGTTCATGATATTGTGATGAAAAGTGCCTCATTTTCATCACGGCAGCACAAATTCATTCTAATTCATTCTGTGATGGCTGCACGAAATTAAAAGTGAAGCGGGGCCGGGGTCAGGGGTGGTTATGGTTAGGGTTTTATGCGTTTATTGGACTACTGCAATGTTCTATTTTCTGGTTAACTGCAGTCCAGCATTAGGGCTTTCCTATTAGTTCAAAATGCTGCAGCCAGACTTTTGACACGAACCAGAAAGTTTGACCACATTACATCCATTTTGGTATCCCTTCACTGGCTTCCTGTCCCATTAAGATCAGATTTTAAGGTTCTGCTACTAGTCTATAAAACTGTTAATGGACTGGCACCTCCCTACCTAGCTGACCTAATTAAACCTTATGTACCAGCCCTGGCTTTGCATTCTCAAGGTGCAGGACTACTTTGTGTCCCTAGGGTGAATAAGAAGTCTACGGGTCATAGAGCTTTCTCTTATTGTGCCCCTGTTCTGTGGAATGATCTCCCTGCATCAGATTCTGTGGAGACTTTCAAGTCCAGACTTAAGACACACTTATTGTCCCTTCCGTATGGCGAGCATACTGGCATAGGATAGTTCTACACTTTTTACTCTTTTAATTAATTTTATTAGGAAACAGAGCATGCCATGGCCTCAACTTTACCTAAATTCTGGGTCTTTTAGTGAAGCTTAGGGCTAGTGGCCGGTGATCACCTTAGTATTTCCTGTTTTTCTTGTTGTTTAATGCTGGCAAATTATACTGTATTTCTTGTCTTTCTGATGCCTGATTCTGTTTTTTTTTTCTCTCTGTTTAATTTGCAGCTCCATCCAGAAATGGGTGTGGTATTTGTGGTAGAGACCCTTCTGTCCTGTGCACCAATAGCATTTCCTGTATATTTGTTTTGTGAATTATTCTGTAATTTGTGTCTGTAGCATGGCCCAAGCAGAGGGTCAGCCCTTTGAGTCTGGTCTGCTGGAGGTTTCTTCCTTAGAGGGAGTTTTTCGTTACCACTGCTGTTCTGGAGGTTAGTAAGGTTAGACCTTACTTGTGTGAAGCGCCTTGAGGCAACTCTGTTGTGATTTGGCGTTATATAAATGAAAATAAACTGAATTGAAATTGATCTGATGGTCCATGCGAGCGGTGTTATATGTTCGTGCGTGTCACCTGGAATTTGGCCAACACCTGCCGCGAGAGGCATCGATGGGTTCGCACAGCGCACACTCTTTCAGCCGCTGGTATGCGCAAATAGTTGTAGCAACAGGTGTACAAGGCATTTGAGGCAGGGGCGATTTTACATGTTTTGCACACAATTCCTGCATCATATTATTCCACCTCGACCAAACTTAGCAATATGTATGAAGGGGCCCTTAAAATGAAATAAAAAAAAAAATGGGTACCAGCCTTGGCAGAGAAAGAAAATGTGAGTCATCATTGTAAAACCATTTGAGCATCTGCTAGCTATGGGAAAGTGATATAGAAATGCAGTCCGTGTTAGTTTTTAGTCAAGTTCCACATGGCCACATATATGGCCATAACTGTATGTATACGTTTGTATGCACTGTATGCATACTTGAAAGATCTTTAAAGTTCTTAATGATTTAGTAAGCAGCTTACTGGAATATAGGCTGCCTCCTTCAAACTACAGAAAGACATTGAAAAAGGCAGTCTGGCACCTCCAAGGGCTGATTGATTAAATTTTGTAAGAGTGTGTATGCACTGATTTTAAGTAGAAACTTATTATGAGGTAGCGTCCAACACAAATGTCTATTGTGTTGGATGTTGGCCACATAACAGCGACCCTTTTGACATTTGACAAAGGGCCTGGACATTTTTCATAAACTATCTCTTTATAATTAAGGGACCCAGTGGCATTAGGGGAGTCTACTCAATCTTTCATTCACTCTTTTATTCTCATATGCATATGCTATAATGCTTTGGTGGAGGCCATTCACAGCTAATGAATGGATGTAATTGAGAGGCTGGAGTAACACACAATTGAAGTCTTTCACGGGTTTTATGGATCTAAGGCTAATTAATGAAAAGTAGAATCCACATTGTCTCCCATCAAATCCAATCCTTATTTCACCAGGGTCCCAATCACCCCTTCACTGGAGCCTAACGTTTTAATCATCCCTTTTAGAGCACAAGGCCAGTCCCCTCGTCGATTATTGCGATTCAATTTAGCATATTAATTATAGCCGCTGCTGAAGGGTTTGTTCTGTCTCTCCACTCGAGGTGAACCTGGCCCATGTTTTCCTCTTCGAACATGTTTGCTTTATCTCTTGCCTCATTTAGAGCATGTATGCATTGTTACAGAATTGTAATTTACTCTCCTTGCCCCAGATTCTCGGTGGAAGTGAGCGGGTTAGTCTGCAGTGAAGCTTGTAACTCTTCTGTAAAGACTAATATGATAAATTAGACCTCTTCTCCTTTTCTCGAATTGATCAAAATAGATACGTGTGAGTGAATTTGTAACTGTAACAAATTGTACTGGCTTAATTTGTTAAAACAAGATAAGATATAAGATAATCCTTTATTGTCCCACAGTGGTGGGACCTAAACACAGTTTAGGTCAGAACAGAACCAGCACAGTAAAAAAAATCCTGAGAAATTTGTTCAATTGAGTCAGTATATTTATGTGTTGTTAATTCATTTAATTACACCCACATATCGGGGCATTGTTTTGTTATGTATGTCCATCTACCTGTGAACAAAATTATCCAAAATTTGATCTGAAGGTGGTGGAATGACTACTGCTCAGCCAAAAATAGCTTGACTTTGGTCACAGATCAAAATCCAAATTTGGGTCCAATCTTATAAAGGGGACATTTTGAATGGCTATTACAAAGAATTTGTTAAATTTAAGGCTACTATTAAACACTAATATGAAGTCAGATATTACCTGTCTATTGTGCACATGACCTTTTAGCATAGGTTTCTTTAAAGGTCAAACTCAAGGACATAACTGTTTAACTCAAAATAGTTTGGAGCCAACATGGATTAAACATGGTGGAAGGGTTGTGTTGTGGTAGTTAACAATGAAATGGTCAAATTTGGGAACCACAGAGAATCATATATTAAGGTATGACTGAATAACAAAAGATTAATTTGCATGTTATTGCCACACATGTAAGGTGTAGGTGTTGCACTGAGAGCCCGTTCTTGTCATGACTCCAGTGCTGGCTTCTCTACATTGGCAGCCTATTCATCTGAGAATGGATTATAAAATTCTGCTTAGAACCTTTGCGATGTCTTCTAGAGCAGAGATGGTGCAGCCATATGTGCCTGCCCGTGCCCTTCGATCACAGGGGGGCTGGCCTGCTGTGTGTCCCAAAGGTTTGGAAGAAAGTGGGAGGTCATTGAGCATTTTCAATTCATCCACCAGTGTTGTGGGCTGCTTTACCAAATTATGTTAGACAATTGAGTTCTACTGAGGTTTTTAAAACCAGGCTTAAGATTTACAGTGCATCTGGAAAGTATTCACAGTGTTTCACTTTTTCCAAAATTTATGTTGCAGTCTTGTTCCAAAATGGATGAAATTCATTTTTTCCCTCAAAATTCTACACACAGTACCCCATAATGAAAATGTAGGACAAAAAATTGGGATATTTTTGTAAATTCATTTTAAAAAATCACAGATTTTAACTGGGAATCACAAAAATTCCCAGTCTTTGCCATGAAGCTCAAAATTGAACTCAGGTGCCTCCTGTTTCCACTGATCATTCTTGATATGTTTGTACAGTTTGGAGCCCACCTGGTGTAAATTCAGTTGATGGGACATGATTTGAAATGGCACACACCTGTCTGCCCACAGTTGACAGTGCATGCAAGAGCACAAACCAAACATGAAGTGAAAGGAATTGTCTGCAGACAAGTTTGCCAAAGGCACCTGAAAGACTCTCAGATCATGAGAAACCAAATTCTCTGGTTGGATGAGACAAAGATTGAACTCTGGCATGAATACCAGGTGTCATGTTTGGAGGAAACTATCCTTACAGTGAAGCATGGTGGTGGGGATGTTTTTCAGCAGCAGGAACTTTCAGCAGACAATGACCCTAAAATAAAACCTGCTCCAGAGTCCTCTTGACCTCAGACTGTGGCAACAGTTCATCTTTCAGCAGGACAATGACCCTCAGCACACAGCCAAGATATCAAAGGAGTCACTTCAGGACAACTCTGTGAATGTCCTTGAGTGGCCCAGTCAGAGCCCAGACCTGAATCCAATTGAACAACACTGGAGAGATCTGAAAATGGCTGTGCACCGACACTCCCCATCCAACCTGATAGAGCCTTTGAGAGGAATGGACAAAACTGCCCAAAGATAGGTGCACCAAGCTTGTGGCATCATATTCAAGAAGACTTGAGGCTGTAATTGCTGCCAAAAGGAACATCAACAAAGTATTGAGCAAAGGTGTGAATACATATGTGCATGCTTTTTCTTGTTAAAAAAAAAAAAGTAATTAAAAACAAAACTTAATTCATGTTGTCATTATGGGGTGTTTTGCGTAGAATTTCGAAAGAAAAAAATGATTTACTCCATTTTGGAATAAGGCTGTAACATAACAAAATGTGGAAGAAGTAAAGCGCGGTGAATATTGTATTTGTTGTCACGGGCCTATAACCTTAATGGACTTTTTCTTTCTTTTTGTCTTCATGTTTTAGATTTGTATTTTATTTATTGTGCTGTCAATGTGAATTTTACTGTATTTTCATTTTTTGCTGCACTTTGTGTGTATTATTGGAAGCGCTATATAAATACATATTATTATTATTATTATTATCATTATTATTATTATTATTATTAGCATCAAGTAAATAAATGGTTGATTCATGTTAAATTACCTTACACATACAGTGTGATTGGTAACAAATAATCTTCAATATGTGTGATTAGATAATATTTTGCCTGTGTGTGTGTGTGTGTGTGTGTGTGTGTGTGTGTGTGTGTGTGTGTGTGTGTGTGTGTGTGTGTGTGTGTGTGTGTGTGTGTGTGTGTGTGTGTGTGTGTGTGTGTGTGTGTGTGTGTGTGGGTCCACCATATTTTCCATTTTTGGACAGTCTCTTCTACCAGTCAATAATGTCAATAACGGTTAACAAATGGTGTCTCGTTTTTGTGCAGATTCTTATAACTCATTGTTTTCTTTTTGCTGATTGATTTCAGCCTGTCATACAGTATGCTTTGCAGTATAAAAAAGGAATTTGGTGAGTCAGTCCAGTCATGTCATTGCTTAGACTGAGTTATGTCAATGCTGACTGACATCATGACACTTTTAATTCACTTTACGCAACACAGTCAAAGCTCCAAGATGACTTAACTGAATGCAGTGGAGTCACCAAGTCCCTTTATACTGCATGTTTATACTGTGCATCTCTCCCTTTTAAAACAATGCATCTGTAGATATGTGGGATATGATATGATTCAGGAAATATAGGTTATTATGGAACACTTTGATTTGGTCAGATTAGGTGTCATACAATGCAATATTATACAAATTCTCTGTTTCAGGTTCACATTCATTTTCCATACTGAATTACAATAATCCAAAAGTGACACTGATTACCATTAAATACATATTTCATGAAAAAAGAGACATTCTTAAGGTTTTGTCACTGAGCTGCAGCATGTCACCTTTTATTCACCAACTGAGGCAGCAACACTTACAGTAGCGGAAAACAGCATAGACGAAGCCCAGGAAAAGATGCACATGGTTAGATTAGATTAGATTAGATTCAATAGAATTTAACTGATCCTTTGGGAAGACTCCCTCAGGGAAATTGAGGTTCCAGCAGCATTGTGTAGCAGCACATGGGGTAAGAAGTACCCAGAGTATCAAAAGTTAAAGTAAAAAAAGAACAACAGTTTTCAATATAAATACACAATATAAATATAAATATAAGCACTGATCAATACTGGTTTACTGGCTACTACTGTTCCTCTCTTTCCCATCCTCTGTCTTCCTGTTACTCCTCCTCCCCGAGTGAAGAGTTGTACAGTCTGATGGCCTGAGGGACAAAGGAGTTTTTCAGTCTGTTGGTCCTGCACTTGGGAAGGAGCAGTCTGTGGCTGAAGCATAAAAAATAAACAAACTTTCCTACTGTAAAGATTATATTCACAAACTGTGAACTGAAAGTAAAGTTCAAATGTTTACATTTGTCCGTTATAACCGTTAAATTAATGTTCCTGTGATCAGTCGCTTGAGAACCTTGCGACAACCTTTTTGGCTTTTATAAGAGTTTGAAGATGCAGAATTAGCCTTGAAACAAATGTAATCAATAAATTACAGTAAAACTGAGTTATCAGTTAGTTCATAGTGCTTTTACATCTCTTCAGGGGTAGTTGTATGTATTATTTTAAAATCAATTTTCAGTTTATAGCTGTTAATTGTTAAACCCCTACTTTTTACCAGGTGAGCCTGTGTAAATGAGCCTGAAAAGGAAGCATTAAAAATTATTTACCCTTCAAAATAGCGACTGAGTATTCTCTGCTATTTTTACTTAAAGGTAAAAACAGAAAAAAAAAATTAAATGAAAGGTGATAATGTGATTAATTATTTAACTAATTTCCATCGACAGTGATGAGTTCAGCAGACTGAAATAGGAACATTAGTATGAAGTGTCAACATTATGTGTCAGTTGCGCTGGCATCTGAGGAGATTGTTAAGAGCTGAAAGGTCAGTGGAAATGTCCATGTGTTAAACACAAATTGTTTCACGGGCCAATTTGATAAGAATAGTTGAGTTTTAATGTGAAAATAGATATCTGGCTGCTAAACAATAGGGGAAAGATTGATGGTGACCTATTTAAGTTAACTGGAATGAATAAATTAAGAAAAATAAAAAGGTAAAAAATGTAAGATAAATGAAAGGTTAAATATTTCTAATTAATTCATGAATATGAATTAGTGCAAAGTTTTCCATTATTGTTCATACAAGCTACTTTAACATTATTCAAGTGCCAGATTCAAATCATTCGTCAAGTTTGGAATATTTGAATTAACTAGCGGGATAAGATTGTTGGTTTGAGTTGAAGTACATTGCATCCTGAAAGTATTCACAGTGCTTCACTTTCTATGTTACAGTGTTATTCTAAAAATAATGAAATTCAATTTAATTCCTCAAAATTCTATGCACACAATACCCCATAATGACAATGTGAAAAAGTTTTGTTTTTGTTTCTACTTTTTGTTGTTGTTGTTGTTGTTGTGTGTATATTTTTGCAAATTTATTAAAAATAAAAATAAAAAACTAAGAAGGGTTGGTAAGGTTAGACCTTACTTGTGTGAAGTGCCTTGAGGCAACTTTGTTGTGATTTGGCGCTATTTAAATGAAATAAATGGTAAATGGAAACTCACGTGTGCATAAGCATCCACAGCATTTTCCTTGAAGATCAAAATTGAGCTCAGGTGCCTCCTGTTTCCACTGAGATATTTCTGCAGCTTAATTGGAGTCTACCTGCGGTAAATTCAGTTGATTGGACATGATTTGGGATGGCACACACCTGTCTACATATAAGGACCTACAGTTGACAATGCATGTCAGAGCACAAACCAAGCATGAAGCCAAAGGAATTCTCTGTAGACCCCAGAGACAGGATTGTCTCAAGGCACAAATCTGGGTGCAGAAACATTTCTGCTGCATTGAAGGTCCCAATGAGCACAATGGGCTCCATCATCTGTGAGTGGAAGAAGTTGAGATCCACCAGGACTGGTCCTAGAGCTGGTCGCCCATGTAACCTGAACAATCAGGGGAGAAGGGCCTTAAGTCCCGGTCACATGGCACTAACGAAGGACACTGAAGCTCAAACAAAACAAGAAATCTGGACTTACGCTGACTTGCAGAGACATCGTTTAACCATTGTCCATCTTCGTTCCTGCAGCTGGCACTTCGTCAGAATTTTCAAACTGTTGAAAAATGTGAACAAATCTCGACAACAACCTCAATTTGTCCATAGTCCATAGTGGTTTCTGTGTTGGCGGTTCCTCATAATTTGTGTAGTTACTGTACCATCAGCATTCCGTTTGATTGTCGTCCAACTTCATCCAACCTCCGAAGTCCAAGGTCTTGTACGAAGATTGACGATATTTGAACCAATCAATAACTAAAGCTCAGACGAGCTGAATGTGACTCATCCATGTGTGGGATGAAAAGCAACGTTTTCATACAGGAACAATATCGGCAAGAACATTTTATCAACTACAACCCCATTTCCAATGTAACACATGCAGAATGTGGCTTAGCATTGTCTTGCTGAAATAAGCAGGGACGTCCCTGAAAAAAACGTTGCTTGGATGGCAGCATGTGTTGCTCCAAAACCTGGATGTAGCTTTCAGCATTGATGGTGCCATCATAGATGTGTAAGTTGCCCATGCCATGGGCACTAACACACCCCCATACCATCACAGATGCTGGCTTTTGAACTTTGCACTGGTAACAATCTGGATGGTCTTTTTCCTCTTTTGTCTGGAGGACACAACGTCCATGATTTCCAAAAACAATTTGAAATGTGGACTCATCAGACCACAGCACACTTTTCCACTTTGCGTCTGTCCATTTCAAATGAGGTTGGGCCCAGAGAAGGTGGTGGCATTTCTGGATGTTGTTGATGTATGGCTTTCGCTCTGCATGTTAGAGTTTTAACTTGAACTTGTAGATGTAGCGACAAACTGTGTTAACTGGAAATGGTTTTCTGAAGTGTTCCTGAGCCCACGCAGTAAGATTCTTTACACAATGATGTCGGTTTTTTAATGCAGTGCTGCCTGAGGGATTGAAGGTCACAGGCATTCAATGTTGGTTTTCAGCCTTGCAGCTTACGTGTAGAAAGTTCTCCAGAGTCTCTGAATCTTATGATTATATTATGGACTGTAGATGATGGAATCCCTAAATTCCTTGCAACTGAACGTTGAGAAACACTGTTCTTAAACTGTTGGAATATTTTTTCACGCAGTTGTTCACAAAGTGGTGATCCTTGCCTCATCTTTGCTTGTGAATGGCTGAGCTTTTTGGGGATGCTTCTTTTATACCCAATCATGACACTCACAATTAGTGTCGTCAGTTCCCAAATGCTTATTAAGTGTTGTTAGATGGAAAGGTGATGTAACACAGTGGTAAACATACCACTGTCCCAGCTTTTTGAAACGTCTGGCAGGCATCCATTTCAAAATGAGCAAATATTTGCACAAAAACAATAAGGTCTATCAGTTTGAACATTTAATATCTTGTCTTTGTGGTGTATTCAATTGAATATAGGTTGAAGAGGATTTGAAAATCATTGTATTCTGTTTTTATTTACATTTCACACAACGTTCCAGCTTCATTGGAATTGGGGTTGTAGTTTAACTATTTACACACGCACGTTCCAACCACAAATGGCTGGAACTTGCATGTGCACACACGTTGTTGTTGTGAAGACAAACCTGTTGTCAAGACAACCAGATCCTGCACCTGCAAGCTTGCTGCAGAGCAGAGGGTGGCTGCGCTTGCTGTCATACCCGCTGTCAAGTAACGTCATCATGATTGTTTTGTTTTGATTTTGTTTAAAAGAGTCAAGGTCGCCGTTTGCTTCATTTTTCTTTTGTTAGTTTCGGTTTTGTTTTGTTCCTTTATGCACTCTGGGCTCATTCCTCCACTTTTTCTCAAAGATTTGTGACTTTGTGACTTTTTTCCTTTGTTCACCAATCATTGTGTGCCGTGTGACCAGGCCCTTAGTCAGGGAGGTGACCAAGAACCTGATGGTCACTGTCAGAGCTACAGCATTCTTCTGTGGAGAGAGGAAAACCTAACAGAAGGACAACCATCTCTGCAGCAATCCACCAATCAGGCCTGTATGGTAGAGTGGCCAGACAGAAGCCACTCCTTAGTAAAAGGCACATGGCAGCCTGCCTGGAGTTTGCCAAAAGGTACCTGAAGGACTCTCAGAACATGAAAACAAAATTCTCTGGTCTGATGACACAAAGATTGAACACTTTGGTGGGAATGCCAGGTGTCATTTTTGGAGGAAACCAGGCACCATCCCCACAGTGAAACATGGTGGTGGCAGCATCATGCTGTGGGGATGTTTTTCAGCTAGTCAGGATTGCGGGAAAGATGAATGCAGCAATGTACAGAGACATCCTGGATGAAAAGCTGCTCCAGAGCGCTCTTGACCTCAGACTGGGGTGACGGATCATCTTTCAGCAGGACGATGACCCTAAACACACAGCCAAAAGTATTAAAGAAGTGGCTTCAGGACAACTCTGTGAATGTCCTTGAGTGGCCCAGCCAGAGCCCAGACCTGAATCCGATTGAACATCTCTAGAGAGATCTGAAAATGGCTGTGCACCAACGCTCCCCATCCAACCTGATAGAGACTTTGAGAGGAATGGGCAAAACTGCCCAATGATTGGTGTGCCAAGTTTGTGGCATCATATTCAAGAAGACTTGAGGCTGTAATTGCTGCCAAAGGTGTACCAACAAAGTATTGAGCAAAGGGTGTGAATAATTATATCAATCAATCAATCAATCAATTTTTTTATATAGCGCCAAATCACAACAAACAGTTGCCCCAAGGCGCTTTATATTGTAAGGCAAGGCCATACAATAATTATGTAAAACCCCAACGGTCAAAACGACCCCCTGTGAGCAAGCACTTGGCTACAGTGGGAAGGAAAAACTCCCTTTTAACAGGAAGAAACCTCCAGCAGAACCAGGCTCAGGGAGGGGCAGTCTTCTGCTGGGACTGGTTGGGGCTGAGGGAGAGAACCAGGAAAAAGACATGCTGTGGAGGGGAGCAGAGATTGATCACTAATGATTAAATGCAGAGTGGTGCATACAGAGCAAAAAGAGAAAGAAACAGTGCATCATGGGAACCCCCCAGCAGTCTACGTCTATAGCAGCATAACTAAGGGATGGTTTAGGGTCACCTGATCCAGCCCTAACTATAAGCTTTAGCAAAACGGAAAGTTTTAAGCCTAATCTTAAAAGTAGAGAGGGTGTCTGTCTCCCTGATCTGAATTGGGAGCTGGTTCCACAGGAGAGGAGCCTGAAAGCTGAAGGCTCTGCCTCCCATTCTACTCTTACAAACCCTAGGAACTACAAGTAAGCCTGCAGTCTGAGAGCGAAGCGCTCTATTGGGGTGATATGGTACTACGAGGTCCCTAAGATAAGATGGGACCTGATTATTCAAAACCTTATAAGTAAGAAGAAGAATTTTAAATTCTATTCTAGAATTAACAGGAAGCCAATAAAGAGAGGCCAATATGGGTGAGATATGCTCTCTCCTTCTAGTCCCCGTCAGTACTCTAGCTGCAGCATTTTGAATTAACTGAAGGCTTTTTAGGGAACTTTTATGACAACCTGATAATAATGAATATATGCATGTGATTTCTTTGTTTTGTTTTAATAAATTTGCAAAAAAAAAAAAAAAAATAAATTATGTTGTCATTATGGGATGTTGTGTGTTGAATTTTGAGGGGAAAAAAAATTAATTTCATCCATTTTGAAACTAAGGCTGTAACATAAAATGTGGAAAAAGTGAAGCGCTGTGAATACTTTCTGTATGCACAGTAAGGTATAGCACTTTGTGTTGTCATAATGCCACATCTTGAAACACCAGAAAAATAACGTAGCAAGATGTACAACAAAAGGGGAAAAGAGAAAAGGATGGCATGAACTTGAAACTTGGCTATGTAGATCATTTTGACATCAACTACAGTTACTCATGATGTCATAAAGACAATTCATGAAATACTTGAATTCATAGCACAATGATCCGGATGAAGCTGCCATTCTTACTTTATTTTTGTGCACTGATTTTATGTTATTGCTTGATGCATTGCATGCAAAAAGAAGATGTGGCCAAATTTTTGTCTCCAACAATAAGTGTAATAAGTGTGATGACTACTAACAGGTGTGCTTCTGTATTAACACGCTGGCGCAAAGGGAGGAGCTTTCACTTTAAACTGTGGGCCAGAAAAACATGGATGGTCTTGAGACAGCAGCACCAGTTGGGTTCTGACAGTGATAAACAGATATACAGACACTGAGTGGCAGGTCCCAGTGAGGGACAACACTTGTCTCAGCAACCTCTCCCACACAATATGGAAAAAGTGAAGCACTTTGAATACTTTCCAGATGTGCTGTAAGTCATCAGGTTTGGCCAAGAGAATGCAAACTCACTGCTTGTAATGACTTGAAGGTCAAACAGACTGATTACTGCATAAAACACAGGAAAAATAAATAAATAAATAAAACACAATATTTGCACCTTGAAGAAAATAACATAATGAATAGCTCAGAAAATAAATTTATTCCTCCACATCAATAACTTAAAATTTTTCTAATTTTTTCCCAGCTTTTCTAAATGAATGCACAACAGTTAGTTTTTGCCGTTTAATGGCTGACAGCCTGATTTGTACACACTGCACTAAGATGAACACGCCTAAAGGCAAGTTCAAAATTTGCATTTTACAATGCTACTGAGTCTGCAGGATGTGAGGTGATCATAAAGTGAGTGTCCCCTGCTGTGGGTGTCTCCTTGCTTAATGCAGAGGACTGATGCGGCCCCCCCACCCCCACCGTCACCCCACCGAAACGCTCAACCTCCTTCTTGGCTGGGCCGTCCCTCAGCTACTGGCATTCCTGTCCAGCCCCCTGTCAAATCCCAGAGCAGAGGCAGATGGGCCTGGTTTTTTATGTACTAATCAAGGAGGAATTTGCTCCCTCACAGACACGTCACCTCTGACCCATGTGTCTAGTCACATTCATTATTCATCCTCACTGAGGTGAGCCGCTGTAAAGGGTCGAGTGGAGAGCAGGCGAAGGGGAGGCAGGCAAGGCGTGTGGTGGGGTGATGAGCGATTGTTGTGCTCTCTTCCAGCTGCATGCTCATCCTCATACTGAAGCGTCCCTCAATCCTTTCTGCTCAGAAGGAGGCATTTGTGAAACATCTGGGTCAGGCCATTGTGCTTGATGATGTACTGGTCTTATTTGTTCACTCGCTTTCATCTGCAATGACAACCTAAGAGGCCTGCTCATGATGTGACATCACTCAGCAAACTCTGGTTTTCATTACAGTGGGTTTCATGGCATTCCAAATGTTATTAATCAGAACAATCAGACCCATACTGTAGGTTTTCATCAAGGCTTTGAACCAGTTCAAGGAACTAAAACAACAAAAAAGAAACAATTATTAATATATAAACCAGGAACATTTTCTTAATGCTTCGGAGAAGAAATATTTATTTAAATTCAGCATGGACCCAACAACCCGATGTTACGCCAAGTTTGTGATACTGTCATGAAAATGTGTCAAAAAATTATTTTGTGGTGGTATCAAGACATTTTGACTGACGGGAGGGAGACGTTGAGTTATGGTCAGGGTTATACCCCTGTCACACATAGCCAGAATCACGCAGAGTGGTGTAGGACTTATGAATCGGCGCACATCTGAAAAGTGTCAGATTTCAGTTCCAAAACATTCTGACAGCCATCTGTGGAAGTCGACACAGTTGGTCAAAATCGGCCCGTGGCCCCGAGTGTGATGCACATGTTCAAACTCACCGGCGCCGTCGAGATGGGACACGTATCCGATGGAGGTCCATGTGTAATCTGACGACCATCTGACTGCAATTTACATATTCTGACAGCATCAGAACAGCATCTGAAACTATCTGATCGCGGTTGATTGAGCTCTAAGATCGATCAGTCACAGCAAAGCCTGCCAACATGCTGTGCCACGTTTGTCCACCTCCACTGGGCCAGGGAGGGCAAAGGAAATCTTGTTATGTAATAACACGTATGTGGCACTGTGCTTGCGTCAGAGGCTTGGTGCCGCGCCTCGCTACGCAGCTGAATGGGATGTCATCGCTGTAACGCATGTATTATTACACGTACATGGATATGTTTACCTAGCACATGACAACATAAATAAACATGAAACTCACCTCTGGTACCTTGCGCTCCAAAGTGCAGTGCAGACAGCTGGTCAAGTCCCTTTCATCCAGCTGTGCTGTGTGCTGGCAACGTCAATCAGATGACAAATACATGATCCACCTCTGGTATGAATAAATCCCACGTGAAGTGGTGTCCCACAATGATAATCCAACTGTAGTTGTATTATGATGTGTATCAAATAAAAAGACAAAAAAAAAAAGACTTTAAAAAAGAGAAAAGAGAACATCCACTGGCTGCATCTGAATGTTGCACACATGTGGGAAGTTAGCGCACTGCCAGCACAGTCAACAGCACTTACAGAGTCCAGCCGGATGAATAAAATCTAGCAATGCAAGTATATACTGATCAAACATCGAAAGGGATTTTTTACCGAACTAACAGCAGGCAATCACTGACAGCTGTCAACCTGTTTGTGCACTCTCTGGATGGACAGCTCCTGTGCTCACAAAAGGTGCTTTGCCCTCTTGAGGTCGGTGGAGTGTCCTTGCCTCAAGTGGAGGAGTTTAAGTATCTTGGGGTCTCGTTCATGAGTGAGGGACGGATGGAGCGTGAGATCGACAGACGGATCGGTGCAGCATCTGCAGTGATGCGGTTGCTGTATCGGACCGTCGTGGTGAAGAGAGAGCTGAGTAGGGGGGCAAAGCTCTCGATTTACCAATCAAGCTACGTACCAATCCTCACCTATGGGCATGAGATTTGGCTCATGACCGAAAGAACGAGATCACGAGTACAAGCGGCCGAGATGAGTTTCCTCCGCATGGTGGCTGGGCGCTCCCTTAGAGATAGGGTGAGGAGCTGGGTCACTCAAGAGGAGCTCGGAGTCAAGCCGCTGCTCCTCCACGTCGAAAGGAGCCAGTTGAGGTGGCTCGGGCATCTTTTCCAGATGCCTCCTGGACGCCTCGCTGGAGAAGTGTTCCAGGCACGTCCCATCTGGAGGAGGCCCCCAGGAAGACCCAGGACACGCTGGAGGGACTACGTCTCTCGGCTGACTTGGGAACACCTTGGGGTTCCCCCGGAAGAGCTGGGAGAGGTGTGTGTGGATCAGGAGGTCTGGGCAGATATGCTTGAGCGGCTGCCCCCGCGACCCGACTCCGGATAAAGCGGAAGAAAATGGATGGATGGATATATCTGATATTTTCACTTTATAAAACTTCAGACGTGACGTTAATTTAAATAACTTCTCCGAAATTAGTTTGGTTAAAATTTTAACCATAAGTTAAAACTGTATGCCTCTGGATGACTTGGGTGATATTGCCAGTGTATCAGTATGTGGTCTAAAGAAATGAGCTTTTTTCTTTTGTGTGATCTACTCTACTTTGCCTGCAGAGGATAGATCGGTTTCTTCTAAAACCAGCTCTCTTCTGTTTGTAGAGGATAGAATTGTGCATCTACTACAAAACATTTAACAGGTAGGTACTCAACTGATTTTAGACTTCATAAATGTTTGTAACTGTTAAGCTTTGTTTACTACATCTGCAAAAATGTTAGCGGTCTAAAAATTATCGGACCAAAACTCAGAAGATAATTGGTTCGATGATGGTTTTCAAAGTTATCTGAAAAGATAATCCAATAATGAAAACATTATCTTCGATAATTAGCGGTTAGCGGATTAGAGGAACTGTGCCCACCACTGTATATGTCTGAAATTCATTTAGCCTTTTTTTTAATTCCATGTAGGTGTGGAGGAGGTGGCAGACACAGCTTAATTGGAATATTTATTTTAGCAAGTTTTCAGGGTCTCATCCATGCAGTCTCTTATTATCGTGATGAAAAACATAAAAAAAATTACCTTTTGGTAGTATAATGTTTATTTGCAATTGTTGTCATGTGGTTTCTCTATGTTATTTTGACTGCAGTGACTCTCAGGTGCGCAAGGGATTATGGGCTATCTCAATAGGGCGAATGACCCATTTCAGCTCATGAGAGAATAAGAGTTTGGTTTTGTTGCAACGTTTGAGTCTTAATCAACCATTCTGTCACAGATGTGCAGTAGTCAAAGCTGTTTTTTTTAAAAAAAGTAAAATTGTCAAAATTAATTGCGATGAGAAATAATAACATCTGTTTCTTGACTGCTCACGGGGGGCATATTCAGACTTCCTCCTGCTTTTCTGACATTGTCCTCATTTTTTCATATTGGCTTCCTGTCTGAATAAAATTGCAAAGTACATTTACATATTTTTAATTTAATGCAAAGCAGAGTCCTGACAGACAACAGTGGCATTTTCTAAATCAGTGTTTACACTAACATGACCTTCTGTCAAAACCTTCACTTTCACAAAACGTTAATGAGCAAATGCAAGGTAGTTGGATTTCCACATGTAGCATAAACAGCTGAGATGGAAAATAGTCATGAAATGTAAGAAACACTTCACAAAACCCTTAGAATAAATCGAATGTATAGAGGATACTGTATACATTTTATGTTCAATTTCAGGTTTATTGTGAGCAGATTGATGAGGTAAACAAGAAAACATTCAATTAGTTCCTTTACTGTACATCTTTAACAGTAGTATAAACATGTTTGTTTCTTCTAATTGGCTGAAACATCCGTGTTGCACATCTTCAAAACTTACCCCCATCACACATAGCCGGAATCACAGAATGGCATCTGAATTATGAATCGGCGCACATCCAAAAAGTGTCGGACTTCAGTTCCAAAACATTCTGACAGCCATCTACAAAAGTCCACACAGTTAGACAAAATCTTCCGGCAGCCCCGAGTGTGATGCACATGTTCAAAACCCTCCAGACGCCATCGAGATGGGTCACCTGTCCGACAGTGGTCCATGTGGAATCTGAGGACCATCTGACCGCAATTTACATAATCCAGTGGTGGCAAAACAGGATCCGAAACGATTTGAGCGTATATTAGGGAACCTCGAGATGGAGCTGGTACGGTATGCCTGCCAGTATGACCTGCACGTGCCACGTATATTAATGTCCACTCCAAAATAAGGTCCTCTCACCCAAAATAAAAATTAATTCCCATGTGATAATCCAACCATTGTAGTGTTCAGAGTTGCGGTGCTCCTGAAGTGAACAAAAAAGAAAAAAAAAATTTACGTTCACTGGAAACTGTCCATTTGACACATGGAACAGAATGGCACAATGCCAGCAAACTTTCAGCAAAGCTGTCCAGTGGCACTAAGAGTGCGCTCTCTTAGTGGCCAGTGGTGGGCACAGCTAACCAAAAAGTTAACTTCGATAACCATTAATCAGATAACTGAAAAGTTATCTTTTATGATGCTAAACCGATAAACTGCTACAAAATGTATCTTTATTACAGATAACTGATAACTATTAGTATTCATTTGGACACGGCCACATCAGATTACATCCAGTTCCACTTTAAACCTCTGGGGTCGCCGCCGTCGTATACGACGGCTAAGACCAAGTTTTGCTAAGTTATAAATAACTTTTAATTGATATGAGATAGGAACTTACTTTTTTTTTTTTTGCTCAAAAGTTAACTCGTGGACTTTCGAGCCAGCCATCGGCCATCTTTGTACTCCTCATAGAAGCTATGTGATGACGTGTGCAATGTGAGTGTCCAATCAAATCAAATCAATTTTATTTATATAGCACCAAATCACAACAAACAGTTGCCCCAAGGCGCTTTATATTGTAAGGCAAAGCCATACAATAATTACGGAAAAACCCCAACGGTCAAAACGACCCCCTGTGAGCAAGCACTTGGCGACAGTGGGAAGGAAAAACTCCCTTTTAACAGGAAGAAACCTCCAGCAGAACCAGGCTCAGGGAGGGGTTAGTCTTCTGCTGGGACTGGTTGGGGCTGAGGGAGAGAAGCAGGAAAAAGACATGCTGTGGAGGGGAGCAGAGATCAATCACTAATGATTAAATGCAGAGTGGTGCATACAGAGCAAAAAGAGAAAGAAACACTCAGTGCATCATGGGAACCCCCCAGCAGTCTAAGTCTATAGCAGCATAACTAAGGGATGGTTCAGGGTCATCTGATCCAGCCCTAACTATAAGCTTTAGCAAAAAGGAAAGTTTTAAGCCTAATCTTAAAAGTAGAGAGGGTGTCTGTCTCCCTGATTCGAATTGGGAGCTGGGTGTCTATAAGTAAGAAGAAGAATTTTAAATTCTATTCTAGAATTAACAGGAAGCCAATGAAGAGAGGCCAATATGGGTGAGATATGCTCTCTCTTTCTAGTCCCTGTGAGTACTCTAGCTGCAGCATTTTGAATTAACTGAAGGCTTTTCAGGGAACTTTTAGGACAACCTGATAATAATGAATTACAATAGTCCAGCCTAGAGGAAATAAATGCATGAATTAGTTTTTCAGCATCACTCTGAGACAAGACCTTTCTAATTTTAGAGATATTGCACAAATGCAAAAAAGCAGTCCTACATATTTGTTTAATATGCGCATTGAATGACATATCCTGATCAAAAATGACTCCAAGATTTCTCACAGTATTACTAGACGTCAGGGTAATGCCATCCAGAGTAAGGATCTGGTTAGACACCATGTTTCTAAGATTTGTGGGGCCAAGTACAATAACGTCAGTTTTTTCTGAGTTTAAAAGCAGGAAATTAGAGGTCATCCATGTCTTTATGTCTGTAAGACAATCCTGCAGTTTAGCTAATTGGTGTGTTTCCTCTGGCTTCATGGATAGATAAAGCTGGGTATCATCTGCGTAACAATGAAAATTTAAACAATGCCGTCTAATAATACTGCCTAAGGGAAACATGTATAAAGTGAATAAAATTGGTCCTAGCACAGAACCTTGTGGAACTCCATAATTAACCTTAGTCTGTGAAGAAGATTCCCCATTTACATGAACAAATTGTAATCTATTAGATAAATATGATTCAAACCACCGCAGCGCAGTGCCTTTAATACCTATGGCATGCTCTAATCTCTGTAATAAAATTTTATGGTCAACAGTATCAAAAGCAGCACTGAGGTCTAACAGAACAAGTACAGAGATGAGTCCACTATCTGAGGCCATAAGAAGATCATTTGTAACCTTCACTAATGCTGTTTCTGTACTATGATGAATTCTAAAACCTGACTGAAACTCTTCAAATAGACCATTCCTCTGCAGATGATCAGTTAGCTGTTTTACAACTACCCTTTCAAGAATTTTTGAGAGAAAAGGAAGGTTGGAGATTGGCCTATAATTAGCTAAGATAGCTGGGTCAAGTGATGGCTTTTTAAGTAATGGTTTAATTACTGCCACCTTAAAAGCCTGTGGTACATAGCCAACTAATAAAGATAGATTGATCATATTTAAGATCGAAGCATTAATTAATGGTAGGGCTTCCTTGAGCAGCCTGGTAGGATTGGGGTCTAATAGATATGTTGATGGTTTGGAGGAAGTAACTAATGAAAATAACTCAGACAGAACAATCGGAGAGAAAGAGTCTAACCAAATACCGGCATCACTGAAAGCAGCAAAAGATAACGATACGTCTTTGGGATGGTTATGAGTCATTTTTTCTCTAATAGTTAAAATTTTATTAGCAAAGAAAGTCATGAAGTCATTACTAGTTAAAGTTAAATTAATACTCGGCTCAATAGAGCTCTGACTCTGTCAGCCTGGCTACAGTGCTGAAAAGAAATCTGGGGTTGTTCTTATTTTCTTCAATTAGTGATGAGGAGTAAGATGTCCTAGCAATCAGAATTGGTTCACCATCACATGGTTTTCCAAAATCCAATCATAGGGCAGATTTACCTCACGTGAAAAGCCAAAGATCATTTTCAGGAGTGATATGCTACTAGTTGGCCTGTTTGAATAGCCCCCTGGGTGCTCCAATGAGTACATACTATTAGTACATACTCAGTGTGCCCTGCGCCATTTCGCACAGCGATCAGTGAAAGCAGGAGCACACTGGGAGCCTCTGATGACAATCTCACGTGCTCAAACAAAGAGTGTGTAACTATCAGGATTGTTCCATTAGTTTGCATGTGAATGTTACTGGATAACTCTGTTGCTTTCTCTGTGTAAAGCACTGTTTACCATATGAATGGACAACAAAATGCACAGACCATTTTGTATATATTGTTCAAAATGTGCATTTGTGTTTATTGTTTGAACCTGTTTGTTGTACAGTCTTTCACACAAGACCTCAAATTACCTTTATAAAGTGTCAAAACAGTTGTTTATTATAGTTTACTTTGTGTTTTGAATAAATGTGTGTGGAAAATTATTTTTTGCTTTATTTTTTCCTTGACTATTTTTGATTGTAAACCTTTATTACACTTATAAAACACAACAAAAACATATATATTCTGAAAGCACAGGTTGTCCTGAAAGAAAGAGACATAAAACTTGATTGTGGGATGCAGGGAGAGCTGTTAACAGCAATAATAAAACATTTATGCCAGGCGAGTGAACTGTCCAAAAAATGCCCTCGGACCCCAGAGGGTTAAGTGCCGGGTAAATTCAAGGCTCACAAACACAAAAAGATTGCACGGAAAATGAAGAAATAAAAAAAATAAAACCCCAAACACTGTCATCATCTTTCAAAAGCAGTAAAACACAGTATTAGAAGTCACAGTTTATCTCTGAATTATTACACTATCATTTACGAGCTAAAAGCTACTGCTTTTTTCACACACTTTGACCCCTGCAGCTTAAACAACTGAAATACATCCATTAATGCATTGACTGGTAGAGTAAAAGACACATGTAGCAAATATAAATTCTTGCCTGTAAGTTTCAGAGGGATTCATCTGAAGAAATAATCCATATAAAGAAAAGTGTCCTGCTTATCCAAACGGTGTGTAAACAGTGTAGAGAAGTCCTTGCAGCTGCGCTGTGAGAGCTCCTCTCTCCCACCAAGTCTCTGCGATTAAATTATTCCATGCCACAAAGAAATAAAATAAAATAATGAAATAATAAATAATTTGTCCGTTTTGTTTTTGTGTTGGGCGGGCGATAACATTGTAACATCCAAAGTGATGCTGTCCTACACTACCCACAGTGTTCCCTGCGTTGACCGGCCAATCACGTTTTGCACTTATGATGTCTTGATGACATCATCAGCAAGCGACAGCAAGTCTGCCAAAAAACACTGATCTACACACGACAGGGATTAAAATGTTTGATTTTAGAGTTTACAAACATTTTTGACCGTTAAACTTTGCTCACTTTACCAGAAAAAAATGTTATCGGACTGAAAGTTATCGGAACTAAATTTATCGGATGATAATTGGTCCGATGATGGTTTTAAAAGTTATCTGAAAAGCTAATCTGCTAGCAAAAACATTGGCTTCAAAAATGATCGGTTATCAGATTAGCTGAACAGTGCCCACCACTGTTAGTGGCTGATATATCAATCAATCAATTTTTTTTTTATATAGCGCCAAATCACAACAAACAGTTGCCCCAAGGCGCTTTATATTGTAAGGCAAGGCCATACAATAATTATGTAAAACCCCAACGGTCAAAACGACCCCCTGTGAGCAAGCACTTGGCTACAGTGGGAAGGAAAAACTCCCTTTTAACAGGAAGAAACCTCCAGCAGAACCAGGCTCAGGGAGGGGCAGTCTTCTGCTGGGACTGAGGGAGAGAACCAGGAAAAAGACATGCTGTGGAGGGGAGCAGAGATCGATCACTAATGATTAAATGCAGAGTGGTGCATACAGAGCAAAAAGAGAAAGAAACAGTGCATCATGGGAACCCCCCAGCAGTCTACGTCTATAGCAGCATAACTAAGGGATGGTTCAGGGTCACCTGATCCAGCCCTAACTATAAACTTTAGCAAAAAGGAAAGTTTTAAGCCTAATCTTAAAAGTAGAGAGGGTGTCTGTCTCCCTGATCTAAATTGGGAGCTGGTTCCACAGGAGAGGAGCCTGAAAGCTGAAGGCTCTGCCTCCCATTCTACTCTTACAAACCCTAGGAACTACAAGTAAGCCTGCAGTCTGAGAGCGAAGCGCTCTATTGGGGTGATATGGTACTACGAGGTCCCTAAGATAAGATGGGACCTGATTATTCAAAACCTTATAAGTAAGAAGAAGAATTTTAAATTCTATTCTAGAATTAACAGGAAGCCAATGAAGAGAGGCCAATATAGGTGAGATATGCTCTCTCCTTCTAGTCCCCGTCAGTACTCTAGCTGCAGCATTTTGAATTAACTGAAGGCTTTTTAGGGAACTTTTAGGACAACCTGATAATAATGAATTACAATAGTCCAGCCTAGAGGAAATAAATGCATGAATTAGTTTTTCAGCATCACTCTGAGACAAGACCTTTCTGATTTTAGAGATATTGCGTAAATGCAAAAAAGCAGTCCTACATATTTGTTTAATATGCGCTTTGAATGACATATCCTGATCAAAAATGACTCCAAGATTTCTCACAGTATTACTAGAGGTCAGGGTAATGCCATCCAGAGTAAGGATCTGGTTAGACACCATGTTTCTAAGATTTGTGGGGCCAAGTACAATAACGTCAGTTTTATCTGAGTTTAAAAGCAGGAAATTAGAGGTCATCCATGTCTTTATGTCTGTAAGACAATCCTGCAGTTTAGCTAATTGGTGTGTGTCCAAATTAAATAAAGCTGGGTATCATCTGCGTAACAATGAAAATTTAAGCAATACCGTCTAATAATACTGCCTAAGGGAAGCATATATAAAGTGAATAAAATTGGTCCTAGCACAGAACCTTGTGGAACTCCATAATTAACTTTAGTTTGTGAAGAAGATTCCCCATTTACATGAACAAATTGTAATCTATTAGACAAATATGATTCAAACCACCGCAGCGCAGTGCCTTTAATACCTATGGCATGCTCTAATCTCTGTAATAAAATGTTATGGTCAACAGTATCAAAAGCAGCACTGAGGTCTAACAGAACAAGCACAGAGATGAGTCCACTGTCCGAGGCCATAAGAAGATCATTTGTAACCTTCACTAATGCTGTTTCTGTACTATGATGAATTCTAAAACCTGACTGAAACTCTTCAAATAGACCATTCCTCTGCAGATGATCAGTTAGCTGTTTTACAACTACCCTTTCAAGAATTTTTGAGAGAAAAGGAAGGTTGGAGATTGGCCTATAATTAGCTAAGATAGCTGGGTCAAGTGATGGCTTTTAAGTAATGGTTTAATTACTGCCACCTTAAAAGCCTGTGGTACATAGCCAACTAACAAAGATAGATTGATCATATTTAAGATCGAAGCATTAAATAATGGTAGGGCTTCCTTGAGCAGCCTGGTAGGAATGGGGTCTAATAAACATGTTGATGGTTTGGATGAAGTAACTAATGAAAATAACTCAGACAGAACAATCGGAGAGAAAGAGTCTAACCAAATACCGGCATCACTGAAAGCAGCCAAAGATAACGATACGTCTTTGGGATGGTTATGAGTAATTTTTTATATGTACACACACATACATACACATACACAAAAATTCTTGAAAGGGTAGTTGTAAAACAGCTAACTGATCATCTGCAGAGGAATGGTCTATTTGAAGAGTTTCAGTCAGGTTTTAGAATTCATCATAGTACAGAAACAGCATTAGTGAAGGTTACAAATGATCTTCTTATGGCCTCGGACAGTGGACTCATCTCTGTGCTTGTTCTGTTAGACCTCAGTGCTGCTTTTGATACTGTTGACCATAAAATTTTATTACAGAGATTAGAGCATGCCATAGGTATTAAAGGCACTGTGCTGCGGTGGTTTGAATCATATTTGTCTAATAGATTACAATTTGTTTATGTAAATGGGGAATCTTCTTCACAGACTAAAGTTAATTATGGAGTTCCACAAGGTTCTGTGCTAGGACCAATTTTATTCACTTTATACATGCTTCCCTTAGGCAGTATTATTAGATGGTATTGCTTAAATTTTCATTGTTACGCAGATGATACCCAGCTTTATCTATCCATGAAGCCAGAGGACACACACCAATTAGCTAAACTGCAGGATTGTCTTACAGACATAAAGACATGGATGACCTCTAATTTCCTGCTTTTAAACTCAGATAAAACTGAAGTTATTGTACTTGGCCCCACAAATCTTAGAAACATGGTGTCTAACCAGATCCTTACTCTGGATGGCATTACCCTGACCTCTAGTAATACTGTGAGAAATCTTGGAGTCATTTTTGATCAGGATATGTCATTCAAAGTGCATATTAAACAAATATGTAGGACTGCTTTTTTGCATTTCCCCAATATCTCTAAAATTAGAAAGGTCTTGTCTCAGAGTGATGCTGAAAAACTAATTCATGCATTTATTTCCTCTAGGCTGGACTATTGTAATTCATTATTATCAGGTTGTCCTAAAAGTTCCCTAAAAAGCCTTCAGTTAATTCAAAATGCTGCAGCTAGAGTACTAACGGGGACTAGAAGGAGACAGCATATCTCACCCATATTGGCCTCTCTTCATTGGCTTCCTGTTAATTCTAGAATAGAATTTAAAATTCTTCTTCTTACTTATAAGGTTTTGAATAATCAGGTCCCATCTTATCTTAGGGACCTCGTAGTACCATATCACCCCAATAGAGCGATTCGCTCTCAGACTGCAGGCTTACTTGTAGTTCCTAGGGTTTGTAAGAGTAGAATGGGAGGCAGAGCCTTCAGCTTTCAGGCTCCTCTCCTGTGGAACCAGCTCCCAATTCAGATCAGGGAGACAGACACCCTCTCTACTTTTAAGATTAGGCTTAAAACTTTCCTTTTTGCTAAAGCTTATAGTTAGGGCTGGATCAGGTGACCCTGAACCATCCCTTAGTTATGCTGCTATAGACGTAGACTGCTGGGGGGTTCCCATGATGCACTGTTTCTTTCTCTTTTTGCTCTGTATGCACCACTCTGCATTTAATCATTAGTGATCGATCTCTGCTCCCCTCCACAGCATGTCTTTTTCCTGGTTCTCTCCCTCAGCCCCAACCAGTCCCAGCAGAAGACTGCCCCTCCCTGAGCCTGGTTCTGCTGGAGGTTTCTTCCTGTTAAAAGGGAGTTTTTCCTTCCCACTGTAGCCAAGTGCTTGCTCACAGGGGGTCGTTTTGACCGTTGGGGTTTTACATAATTATTGTATGGCCTTGCCTTACAATATAAGGCGCCTTGGGGCAACTGTTTGTTGTGATTTGGCGCTATATAAAAAAAAAAATTGATTGATTGATTGATACACACACACACACATGCCTGAGTGATAATTGCAGCCCCACATGTGTACGTGGAGTGCACGTGGGCCACACGCGCTGCACACATGCACACATGTGCGTGAGGAAGACAGCGCTCCAGTCCCGTGTTTGCCATCCAGACGTTTGGACATTGGACAGTCTGCAGCACCTTTTATGGCCGTCTGACAGAGGTCTTTATCATCTACCTGTTGTCTACATGTGCTTTGGATGCCATCGTACAGGTGTGGAGGAGGTACTCCGGATGCATTCTGACACAGCTGACCACGCCTCTTTTGTAGCCTCTTATGGTTCCTCCACATTGTTCCTATGTGTGACAGGGGCTTTAATGTGGCATTCCTTGTTCACAGTAGTTGTTAACATGTAACTGTTCTGTTTGCGGTATGAACAATTGCTGGACTCTATTGTATGTGTATTCACATTTTTATATCTAAAGTTGCAGATTTTTCCTCAAACTGTTCACATTAAACAATAGTTCCTGATGCATATCCCACTAAAGTGAAGAAATGGGAATCCATCAATGTGTGAATTTTGTGCCTTGACAACCAAAAAAGAAAGTCCTATATAGTGCTATATATATATATGGCTTCAGCTACAGAGAAACTGGGGAGAGCTGACATTTGCCGTTTGGTATGCTTATGTATTTTGGGTCAAGGATGAATGGGGTTTTAAATGCTATTATTGTGGTTCATGTTTAGTTTTTAGTTTACACAACATCCCAACTTCATTGGAATTAGGGTTGTAATACCACCCTTGAAAAATGTCAGCTACCTATTTTATAAACACAACCCAATCTAGAGCCCGTGGATCCCCATGGTCAATGCTCTAGTTCTGTTTACAATTACACATTCAGTTCAGTTAACTTTATATTTGGTTAGATTTACATTCAGACAGCTTATCAGATAGCCTTCTGATTTATATTTTATATTCAGTTAGCTTTATGTTCATTTAACTTTATATTTGGTAAATGTTATGTTCAGTTATCTTCTCAGTGAGCTTTCTGCTTTGTATTTTATATTCGGTTAGCTTTATGTTCACTGATATTTGGTTCGCATTACATTCAGTTGGCTTCTCAGTTAGCTTTCTCCTTAAAATTTTATGTTCAGTTATGTTCAATTAACCTTATATTTGTTTAGCTTTAGCTTCAGTTACTTTTTCAGTCACCTTTGTATCCTTTGTTATGTGTTTCTTCATCTTTTCTTATTCATTGATTTTCTATTCCCACTTATTCCAATTAAGGGTCAAGAGGGGGCTGAAGCCTATCCCATTAGACATAGGGCGAGAGGTGGGGTACACCCTGGACAGAACCCAGGCTATTGCAGGGCCACATGTAGACAGACCAACTCATGTACACTTACACATACACCTGAAGTCATTTTAAAGTTTTCAGTTCACCTAACAAGCATGTCTTTGGAAGTGGGAGGAAGCCGGAGTCCCCAAAGGGAACATACGCTGTGTTTCCATCAACAAAATAGAGATTTGAAAATCTGAAATATTTGGAAGACATAAAATCTGTACTTGTTCAGCTTTACACTGTGTACTGTGTGTACTGTATATGTACGTCTGAGTGGTTGGATTATGTCTAACTGCAATTAGGATGTGTAAAATGCAGAGAACAAATTTTATTGTATGGATGTACAATGACAGTAAAGGCCCTTTTATGAAGAAATGACTTTTTAGATGGGGAGTTCCGGTATGGCGTTTAGACGAGTAGATGCATATTTGGCTCGTTCCACTGCACTATCCAATTTTTTTGCCTTGCAAACCCCACACCTTTTGTTTGGAATCCTAGTTTTATTTTTATTTTTGATATTTACCACTTTCTAATCACCTCCAAAATGTCCAAGTCTAAAAGTACGTCCGAACGAGACAGAGAAACTAAGCCGCTTGCTGCATCTGAAACTTTGGCAGAAATTTGTCTTCTGCTGGAAGACCACAAAGCTGTGCTGTGTTCTTTTGAAAGTTTGTTGTCCAAGCTGGACAGTGTCCAATCTGCAGTGCATGACCACGATTTATGCATTAATTCTCTTGAATCCGCACACACTGATTTTGATCAGTATTTGCATCAGCTCAAGGCTGAGTACTCTACAATCCAAAAAGACAATGAGTGGTTTAAGTCCAAGATGGCAGACCTGGAGAAATGCAGCAGATGCCAGAAAGTTTGAATTATTGGTTTACCTGAAGTTATTGAGGGTTCGTGCCTTTCTGTTTTTTATTCCAACTCCTCATCAGTGTTTTTGGAACTGAGGTGCTTGATTCACCACCAGAATTGAACAAGGCGCACCGGAGTTTAGCTCCTAAACTGGCTCCCGGAGGAAAACCCCAACCAGTTATCCTGGGCTTTCATTGTTGTCAAATGAAAGGTTTGGTGATTCACGAGGGGTGACCTGACCTACAATGGACATGAGTTTTGGCTCTACGGAGATTGCAGCCCTAAAGTGGTAAAACAGCACGTGGAGTTAAAGAGCACCATGTCGGAACTCCACAAGAGGGGACTCAGGGCCTGTGCTCCTGTACCCGGCCAAACTGCGTATTACTGCCACACGTGTGGTAGGCATGTATGTGGCATGTGACGGGTGTGTGTGTGTGTGTGTGTGTGTGTGTGTGTGTGTGTGTGTGTGTGTGTGTGTGTGTGTGTGTGTGTGTGTGTGTGTGTGTGTGTGTGTGTGTGTGTGTGTGTGTGTGTGTGTATGGATTCTGGCCCAATCTGAACTGGCAGTAGGGATCTAAAGAGACATATCAAAAAACTTTGAATCATCAGGAAACGTCCGCACTGACGAAATCCTCATCGCTGACCAGCAGCAGCCGGAGGATGAAGAACAAGATCCCGAAGCCACTCCAGATGATGAAATCATCACCATTCAGGAAGGATTCATGTTT
This sequence comes from Thalassophryne amazonica, assembly GCF_902500255.1. NCBI lineage: Eukaryota > Metazoa > Chordata > Actinopteri > Batrachoidiformes > Batrachoididae > Thalassophryne > Thalassophryne amazonica. The sequence continues at coordinate 56,945,682 of NC_047113.1, forward strand.
CAAATGGTGAAAACTATTGTAATATGGCAAGGTAAGGTGATTTTAAGTTTTTTGGTCAACTTCATTAACTCATGGTTTCAGATAACTCGTGGTCCAATTTTGTGGCTCCCAACACGTGCGAGTTTATGGGCTCACCTGTATAACTTTTTGTATGTTTTGTTCACACTGGGTGTTCAGGCTGTATTACTGTTATTTTATATATACAGGGTTGGGAGGGTTACTTTAAAAATGTATTCCGATACAGTTACTAGTTACCTGTTGAAAAATGTAATCAGTAATGTAATCCAAGTACCATAATATTAAAGTAATGTAATTTGATTACTTTCAATTACTTCTGGATTACTCCAATATCAAATATGGTAATACAGACAAAAGAAACTAAATAGAAATAGTCTTGACTACATAGCACAGTTTATTAAGCAAAAATAAAACTGTTTCTTTTACATGGCATGCTCTGTTTTACTTCACATTATGAATTAAGAGCACCCACAATATTGTTTTAAACACACCCAGTGTTCACCTGCTAAATTTTCAACAAAAAAGGCCAAACAAATGAAGGATAATGAAAACTCAGGCGTGTGCGGATGAATTTGTAATTAAAAGTGGCTTGCAGAACAATATACAAAACAAAAAAAAAGTCTACTACTTGTTCAGTAAATTCGCACCATGTTTAACATATCAGTCCACTTATTGAACTTTCAAAATAAGAACAACAGCATAGTAAATACTGTCAGTAAGGAGGCGTGGTCGCCATTTTAATTCCAGGCAAGTTAGTGATTTGCGTGCATAGAAGTTCAAGAAACAGGTGGAATATGCCGGAAAGCTGCGCATTTTGGCAAAGCCACAAACGGAGGAACAAGGGAGACAATATTTCCTTCCATAAGTAAGTGGTTTTGGTTCTTCTTGTCACTTTGTCCGTGATATTTGGATGATAAACAGCTGTATGTTTCCTGCCGTGTCACCCGATGACATGGACCATTAACTCTTCACTTATGTCTAGTTGATATTTTCCACTGCTAGACCAATGTCTAGTTAAAATACTTGTCATTAGTGATTAAAATTGTTCGACAAGACTGGGGATTTTTTTTTTTTTTAATTTGCACCTTTATTCAGGACTGTATCACCAACGTTTCGGCACATTGGCCTTCATCAGGCAAATGAAGACTGAGCTCAAGGTAGCCATCTTAAAAAGGGTGGAGCTAGCACCCAAGGATGTCAGTTAAAAGCACAGTGCACCTAAATACAAATATCCATGAAAAAGTCAAAGTGCAGAACAAGTACAGACATAATTATAAAATAAAAAGAAAAGTGTTTAGATACATAATGATACTGTATATAAGTTACCAGGCTATAGAGTGAAACTGGTGCACAAATATACATATCTCCATATAAATAACATTCAATAATAGCACATCAAATCAGGTCAAAGTTAATATATTACATTATTTACAGAAAAATACTCTGATTAAAATCATCATTTAAGCCTTTCGGAGTCAAGGTTTGGAGGGTGTGAATCCAAAATGCCTCCCTCTGTTTGAGCAGTCGATCATGATCCCCTCCTCTAGGTGGAGGGGGCACCCGCTCAATGCCACAGAACCGTAGGGCACTTATATCATGCCTGTGGTCATTGAAGTGTACCGCTACAGGGTAGTCTCTGTCATTCTGCCTGATGGAACTCTTGTACTCACTGATTCTTTGTTTTAATTTTCTTGTGGTCTTGCCTACATAAGCTAGGCCACAAGGACATCTAAGCAAATAAATGACATGAGTAGATGCACATGTAATTATACTTTTAATTGGGAACTTTTTTCCAGTGTGAGGATGTAAAAAGTGATCAGTTTTGGTAGTATTGTTACACTGAGCACAGTTCCCACAACGGTAATTTACATTTGGAAGAGGATGAAGCAAAGTTTGAGAGGACATTTTAGATTTGGTTGTATAATTGGCTAATACCAAATAGTCTTTAAGATTTTTTCCACGTTTATAAACAAAGAGTGGAGGGTCCTTAAAGATTGATGAGATTTCTGGATCAGATTTTAAACGTGCCAATGCTTTAAAAAAATTTATTTAATAGTGTGTGCATGGGTAGAATATTGTGTGATGCAGGTTACAGAAAAGTCATTTTGTTTCTTGGTGCTTTTCTTTAATAGATCTACACGGGACTTATGTAGAGCCCGCTCATATGCATCATCAACCCAAGACACTGGATATCCACGTTGCAGAAATCTGTCCCTCATGTCAGTGGCTTGTTCAATAAACTCATCAGTGGAGTGACAGATTCTTCAGAGACGGTAGAATTGAGTAATAGATAAGCCTTTCTTAAGGGGAGTGGGGTGAAAACTGGTGGCAAGCAGTAATGTATTTTTATCTGTTTCTTTGCGATATAGTGAGGTGATAGTTGTATCTTCACCTTTTTTAACCCACATATCCAAGAAACTTACTTGGTCAGGGCTGTATTGTGCTGTAAACTTGAGGTTGGAGCTGAAACTATTTAACAACTTAATAAAACTGTCCAGCTCCTCCACACTGCTCTGAAAAATACAAAAAATATTATCAATGTACCTAAACCATTTGATTATATTAGACAGATACTTATTGTGGGTAGGGTTAAATACAAACTTATTCTCAAAGAACCCCACATACAGATTGGCATAGTTGGGTGCACAAATAGTGCCCATACTAGTCCCAGAAACCTGGAGGTAAAAGTCATTATCAAAAGCAAAGTAGTTAAATTTCATAACAAATTCAGCAAAATCCAACACCAGTTGATTAGGATGGTAGGAAAAAAATCTCCTTTAACAGTGGAATATCCGGATAAAATGCTGAAACCGACTTCTTCTGAAACTTCTCTGTTCTCTCACGATGTCCTGGATCAATAGAGCCTGAAATGTGGAGGTTTTCAGCTTGAAACAGGCTGATGACGGCGCCTGAGAGCGCTGCGCGACGTCTCGCACCGTGGGAAGTCCTTAAAGCGACAGTATCACCTCAAAATCTCTCATCAGCCGTTAAAATTTTCACTGAAAACCAGCTTAATTTTTCGAACCGTGTCCACTTCGATGTGTCTCACAGGTTTAGAAAAAATTTTGATCAAACAAAGCGCCAGTCTCTCAGCAACTTCTCAGACAAAGGAATTCTGACGAGGGGCTAAACGACTCCTCCCACAAGGAGTGCTCACAGGCGAATGACGTCACCGACAGGCGTGGAAAAACTCACGCATGCGCACGAGGGTTCCAGCATGTCTGACGTAAAAACATATGAATGAAATCCATATAGTTTTTGAAAAAAAGAAAAAGGACCTATACTTTATTGACAGACCTCGTATATAAATGTATTGTAATGGTTTTAGGAGCTGCGCTGAACAGCAGCTGCAGCCGGACACGTCAGCTCTGAAGCTTGAACAGCGCAGATCCGTGTAACTTTCAACACTAATATTTGAGAATGTGTGTGTGTCAGAGTAAGTTTAATACTTTCCTGACATAATTTAATGTAATTTAATTTTACTGGCTCAATATCCAGGTCAAAATGGCATTTTAACACGTATTTTGCGAGCATTTTTCTGAGTGTGTTCAGTCGCAGATCTCCACTGAAAATGCATTAACATCCGAGTACTTCATCAATATTTTGCCCGGTGAGGAGACGTCATGTCGCTGTCCATGAAAGGAGAAAAAAATATTATATACAGATAATATCATAAAATGCATTAAAATTGTAATCCTGCAAAGTAATCCCCATTTTTACTAAATATACCTGTAATCTGAATATGTCTTTTTTTCTGTAACTGTAGCGGAATACAGTTACCTTTTTTGTATCCTAATTATATAACGCTGTAACATTAGGGTGGTTCAAAAAAATAAAAGTTGGAAATTCATAACTCTCACCCCTTCATTTTATGATGCTTTGGGGAAAAAAAAAAGCCTGCCATATATTTTTGTCATTCATTAATATTTAGAGGTAGCACATCATAGCTGAAGGTTGCAAATATATCAATTATCGCTGCCCGAGTGCCCATGCAATAGGTTCTCCATTATCCAGTATCTAATCACATCATTTATAAAGAGGATAGAAGTTAACCACCTGAGTGTAACTAAAGTATAATTTTATATTAAATTTAAAACTATACCTGGGTTTAAATATTTCTCACAAACAACATACTTTCAAAAATGTTATTTTAGGCTACAAGCTGAAAATTTTGCTTCAATTCACAGCTTCTTTTCTTTCAGATCTTTGGTGATGGTGAATCTAACATGAGATAAATGTAAAAAGAGACACTTGCTGACTTAACATGCTTAACCATTAACTGGAAACTTCAGTAAAACATGTCAGCTACTAGAAGTAGAACATTTGTATACCTTATTGGTTCCACCGACTGAAATAAAGGGAAACAAATTGCCCTCAAATGGGCAAATACTCAAGGTATTTTTCTTCAAACACACTGATTTGAAGAAAACTGTCCATGATGCTGCTGTGACCTCTATAGACATGGCAATTCCTTTTTGGGAGAGAGCTAGAATCCCACTGAGGGCAAAGCAGCATCTGATCACAAAGTTAGAAAAGGTGTTCGGAAAATGGAAAACATTGAAAAAGACCAAGAATTGCAATACAGACAAGCAGAAGAAAGATGAAACAGTGTTTTGTGAATCTTTGGAGGACTTGTTTGACATGACACATCAGGATGTCCTAACAATGATAAAGTTTGACGTTCCTACTTGCTCAGCGAGAGAAAGGTAGAAGGGGATGCATGGCAGGCATAGATAAAATACAAACTGCCAAAGAACAAAGAGCAGAAAAAAGGAAAGCTGCAGAAGCAAAATACAAAGAGAAACTGGAGGAGCCTGGACCATCTAATGTCTCACTACCTGACACTGTCTCCAGCCAGAGTGAAGAGAACACAGAAAGTCCAGATGAAGAATTTGTTATGCCAGTGCCACAAAAAGCCAGTAAAATTAAAGCTGTTGTAACACCAGGACTTGCAGCAGCATTGGATAGGACCAAAGCAACAGACAGAAGTGCCACCTATATTCTGACTGAAACGGCAGCAAGTCTTGGTCATGATGCAAGCAACTTAAATATCATTATCATGTAAAGGATGTTCTCTTATGTTACACAGCTGTATAATTGGTTCTTGTGCTGATTCATACATTTTTGAATATTAAGTACTGCAAGGCATAAAGAATATTATTGTTTGGAGCTAGATCAAAATATATGTGGAAATATATAAAGCATAGACTTATTTAAATTTATCAATAATGAAACAGTATTTCATCAATAAAATGAAAATGCAATGTTTGATTGTTACAAAATCTTCGCTACCCCAGTATGTAAGTATTGTAGGAGCATGATACATGTACGAGAAGAACTGCATCTCACAATTCATGTTTTAGTGTTAACTATTTTATGGGATATGAAAAGATTTGATTTTCCAATGTATTGCCATAATTTCTGTCCTGACATATAAATATTAAACTGACAGAAATAATTTGGAAATATCTGGAAATGACCATACTATATGACAAAGTTATTGCGAGCAAAATCTTTAAGGGCTGTGTGCTACCAGTAAAAATTATTCCATCATATATATATATATATATATATATATATATATATATATATATATATATATATATATATATATATATATATATATCACTCAAATTTGTAATGTACAAATTTGTACAGAGCAAGGGAGCTTGCCATTTTAATTAGTAACACAATGCAGTTCTCACTTTTTCAACTCTCAGACGTAAATGGAAAATATTTTATTATTGTAGGGTCTATCGTGCACAATCCTGTTGTTCTGATGAATGTCTATGCTTCAACTGTTGATAATGCCCAGTTTGCTGATTACCTTTTGGGGTTGATCCACAATTTAAATCCACACCTTCTGATTTTTGGTGGTGATCCAAATAACATTATTGATCCTATACTTGATAGATCTGCCTCCATCAAAAACAAAAAACCCTCTGCTATGTCCAAATCTTTTTCAGACTTTATGACACAAAACGGAGACATTAATCCTTGGAGATTTAATAATCTACAAACCAGAGCATTTTTCCCGCATGCTGATCACACATATTCTTGTACAGATTTTTTTTTTTGTTAATGGCTCTGTAATTTCAAAAATTCATAATTCTGAATTCCAGTTGTCATCTCAGATCATGCTCCTTTGGCTCTTGATATTGCCCTGTCCCCTCACCATACATCTCAAACTCGTTGGAGGTTAAACTCCTTGCTACTAGCTGACTCTACCTTCTGTGAGTATATTTCATCTTCTGTCGATAACTTTTTAATTTCTAATAAATCTGGTGCCATCTTGAATACTTTATGAATACTTTATTAGACTAATAAAGTATTCAACATGAGATTAGTCTAAAGGCTTATGTTAGAGGCCAAATTATTTTTCAGCTTGTGGCATCATATTCAAGAAGATTTGAGGTTGTAATTGTTGTCAAAGGTGCATCACCAAAGTACTGAGCAAATGATGTGAATACTTACTGTATGTACATGTGATTTCTTAGTTTTTTATTTGAATAAATTTGCAACAACAACAAAAAAAAAAACAACTTTTTCATGTTGTCATTATGGGGTGTTGTGAGTAGCATTTTGAGGGGGAAAAAATTACTCAATTTTGGAATAAGGCTGTAACACAACAAAATATGGAAAAAGAGAAACACTGTGAATACTGTCCAGATGGAAACAGGGTAAATCAAGGTAAAGTCTGATTCCTGACCACCCTCATTTCTCATTTTCTGACACTAATAACGGTTTCTGCCATGATTGCATACCACATTTAATTTATTTTATTTTTTATTTATTTTATTTATTTATTTCATTCATTTAAAAGAAAAAGAAAAAAAAAAAAACAGAAAAGCAGAAATAAAGCATCTCCATTACCAGAATGAAAAGGAGCAGAGAGAAGAACAAGTCTTATATTTTCTGCCCCTTTTTACAATACAATCTTTCAATATCCAGCGTCATTTTTCAACATTATTTAACAGATTGTATTTCTTTAACTTGTCACATACCACTGACGTATTTCATAATTATGACCATTATTAAATAGATTACATCTCTGACAGGTTACATTTTTAAACTTAAAACATTTTATACATTATTAACAAATTACATTTTTTTTAACTTCCTTACAGCCCACTAACTTATTTTATAGTTTCATACTTACTTAATACATCTAGTTTAATACGTTTTTTAAATAATTTAAGCGACCTTAATTCTTTAATTTCTTTGTTGGAGTTTCTTTGTTCCATAATTTTACACCATTTACTGCAATACTCCGTTCTTTTACTCTGGTTCTGTATCTTGGTTTTCTAAAGACTTCTATTCCTTTCAGTTTATAACTACTTACTCTTTTCTCAAACATATTTTGAATGTTTGTTGGTAAAGTATTTTTATTTGCTTGGTACATTGTTTGTAATATTTTCAAATCGACCAAATCACGAAATTTAAGTACCCTGTACTTAATGAACAATGGATTAGATGGATCTCTAAAACCACTGTTGCTAATCACCCTTAAAGCCCTTTTCTGCAGAATAAACAAAGGTTGTATATAAGTTGTATATGTTGATCCCCAGATTTCTACACAATAAGTTAAATATGGAAAAATCAATGAATTGTACAATGTTAATAAACCATAACTATTTAATGAATATTTTACTTTATGCAAAACAGCAATGGCTTTCGCTATTTTTCCTTTTATGTAATTTATGTGTGACTTCCATGTAAGATCTTCATCAATTATGACTCCTAAAAATTTCATTTCTTTACCCTTTGTATATCCATTCCATCTATTTGTAATGACACGTTATTTTTTTTTGCTCTGTCATTAAACAATATGAAATTTGTCTTATTAATATTTAGTGACAGTCTGTTTATATCAAACCAATGCTTAACCTTTTCTAATTCTGTTTTAATCACTTGTGCTACTTCCTGTATATCTGATCCAGAGTAAAACAGCGTTGTATCATCAGCAAATAAAATGCTACCAAGCACATTAGATACATTCACAAAATCATTGATATACAAAATAAACAGTTTGGGTCCAAGTACTGATCCTTGTGGTACTCCATAAGCAATATTACACAATTCTGATTTGATATTATTTATCTGAACAAACTGTTTTCTGTTTTCTAAGTAGCTTTTTACCCACTGATGTGCAATACCTCTTATTCCATATTGTTGTAACTTGTGAAGCAATCTTGAGTGGTCAATAACATCAAAAGCTTTTTTCAAGTCAATAAAAATACTTACAAAATAATCCTTATTTTCTATTGTTGTTGATATTTTCTCTATTAATTCCATAATTGCCATAGCTGTCGAATGTTTTGTTCTGAATCCATACTGAGCATTATTTAAAATATGATGTTTCTCAGTGAATTTATCCAACCTTGTCACAAAAACTTTTTCCATAATTTTAGAAAACTGTGGAAGCAATGATACTGGCCTGTAATTAGAGAATTTATGTTTGTCTCCATTTTTATATAATGGGACTACCTTGGCAATTTTCATTTCATCTGGAAAAAATCCCTGTTGACAGAGACAGATTGCAAATATAAGTAAATGGTTCAATAACAGTTTCTATTATACTTTTTACAGTCATCATGTCTAAATCTTCATGGTCAGTTGATCTTTTGCTTACACAGTTTTTTACAATATTTCTTATTTCATCTTTTTCCACATTGTCCAGGAAAATACTATTGACCGTATTTACAAGTGTATGTAATGTATCTTCTACTATTGGTTTATTTCCCACCAGACTTGATCCTACATTTGAAAAAATAATCATTAAACCCATTTGCCACTTCTTTTATGTCATATATCTCTTTATTTTCTTTGACAAAGTAATTTGGAAAAGTTGCTTTCGCTCCATCACTTTCAATCACACTTTTAATAATAATTCCCCATGTTGCCCTCATATTATCTTTATTCTTATTTAATTGTTCACTATAATAATCTTTTTTTGTTTCCTAATTATTGTCAATAGTTTATTTTTATATTTTTTGTATCTGTGTTCTGTTTCCTTTGTTTGCATTTTTAAAAAGCACCTGTATAAATAGTTTTTCTTTGCACAAGCATTTTTTATTCCCTTTGTCAGCCATGGTTTATTTACTCTTTTCTTACTAATTTCTATTAATTTACAGTTTTTATTATATGATTTCATCAATATTTTCATAAATGAGTTATATGCTACATTAACATCACTGACATAAACTTCTTCCCAATTTTGATTTTTAAGATCATATTTGAATGCCTCTAAGGCTTTTACTGACTTGTCTCTTTTAAAGTTTATAACAGTTTTTTTCTTGTACCTATTTTTATATTTAAATACTGAAAAGACTGGTAAATGATCACTAACATCTGTCATCAAGATCCCATTCCTGATAATTTCATCTGTTCTATTTATAAATATATTGTCGATTACCGTTGCACTTTGCAATGTGATTCTGGTTGGTTTTGTTATCAAGTGGAATAACCCCAAACTATACATTGAATTCACAAAATCACTTATTCTTTGGCAACTGGAGCTCTCTATGTTAATGTTAAAGTCTCCACATATAAAAAGCATTTTGTTTTTAATTTGATGGAATAGCTCTATTATTCTATCTGTAAATTTCACAACACAAGTGTCTGGTGCTCTGTATACACAACTGATTAAAATATTTTTAAATGTTTCATGTACAAGTTCCACTGTTACAATTTCTATGATGTCATCCACAGTTGTCATTTCTTCTACAATTGTACATATCAGATCTGCCTTTATGTACAGAGCAACACCACCGCCCCTTTTATCTCTTCTGTTCACAAAATACAGCTCATATCCCTCTATTTGAACATCAGTCATGAGATCATCATTAAGCCAAGATTCAGTGATTGCAACAATATTAAATTTATTTTTAAACTGATTTAAATAATCTTTTATTTGCGACATTTTACAATACAAGCTTCGACTGTTTATATGTATGAGTGACAGGGTATCTTCTGCAATTTTTTCACTATTTAGCTGTTCTACCGTATAATACTCGCAACCAATCATTTTTAAGTCAAATATACTTTCATCAATATTAGTGTCTATGTCATATATTTTATCATCTGTTTCCATGTTTGATCAGATTTTTTTTTTTGTTGGTCCAATTACCAACAGACGTCATATTTGATTGTCTATTCAGGTCTGTATTTTGTAAGGTCCTCCATGTTTTTGATTTGTATACCGTTTGTTCCTTCTTTTACTCTAATCCACACCCTACAATTCCATACCCATGTAGCAACAATGTGCTTCTGTTTTTTTAATAGTCTTGCTTCCCTAGCAATATCTGCATTTTTTTTTTTTTGTTAAATGCTCATTTATATAGACACTTGTTCCTTTCAAATTCTTTGCCTGTCTTAATACTTCATTTTTATATTTTCTGCTTGTAAATCGTATAACAATGTTAGACAGTTTATTTTTTCTATCTTTAGTTGGAACAGTATAGCAGTCTGATATTGTGTCTTGATGGATGTCAACACCATTTTGATATAAAAAGTTTGTAACTTGCTGTTCCAATGATTGTTGTTCTTCAGGTGGTGCATTCTCCCCACTGGTTCCACCAGAATCCACCACCCTTGCATATGTCCGATGCCGTGTTTCTAGTCCAGATATTATAACATCATCTTTTCTAGTGAATTGTTCAAGTTCATCTACACATTGTTCAAGTTTCTTAATTATCTTGTCCTTCTCTTTAACCAGTTTTTGGAGTTCTTTAATCTCCACCGTCAGCTTGTCTAAATTAGACATGTCTTTTAATATCTGGTTTATTGAGGTCTTTATCTCCTCTATATTTTCCTCAAGTTTCTCCGTTTTCTTGGGTGGTGCCATGTTAACTATCGTGGCTTAGTATGGCCACTGTTAATTGCAAAAAACAATTTTCACCCGTAACCTCCACCACCACAGGTCCGGTCACCGCACACCAACCCTCCCCGTTGCTAACCTCGTTCACAGGCGCCCCCAGCCTCGGTCGTAGCCGCTGCTAGCCACGGATGTAGCCGCCATCAGCCAGGAATGTAGCCGTAGGCGGCCTCAGATGTTACCGCCGCCAGCCTCGGTTGCCGCCGCCGCCAGCCCCGGATGTAGCCGCTGTTAGCCTCGGATGTAGCCGACGCCTCGGGCCTGGATGTATCGCCGCCACCGATGCCTCTGGCCTGGATGAACTGCCGCCACTGATGCCTCGGGCCTGGATGAACTGCCGCCACCGATGCCTCGGGCCTGGATGAACTGCCGCCACCGATGCCTCGGGCCTGGATGAACTCACGCTGGAGAAACGCACACATATATATAATTCACAACATATATAACAACGTACACTGTGGCAGTTATCAATCAATGCACTTTCTCCAGACAACAATAGGAAGAGGAAAACAAATCCAGAATAGATTACAATGCAATGTGATGATGTGGCTGTCAGACAGTTTCTAAAATATGATAATCTAATAAGATCCAGAAAAATGAGATGAGTCTTTTCAAAGGCTAATTCTATATCACATTCATGTTACCACACTAATCAATTTAGATTCACCCAGCAAGCTTAGTCAGATCATTAGGAAGCAATTTTCATTTTGTCTAAGAGTCCATTAGTTGCTTGAGTAACATTGGACTCCAAATTGATGTGCTCAAATTGCATCTGGACTGATTTCAGAACAATAACAAGCAGAGAGAATTACATGCAAATGCATCATTAGATCTAAAAACACATTTTCAGCTGCAACCAATGATGCTGCCGACGCATGAATGTCTCCATATTACCTCCAACTCCACCAATCTTTCCAGTTGTTTCCATTATGAATGTGTTTACTGGTGGCTTCGGGCAGCCTCGGTCCTTCACATCTTAATGGATGGAAATCAGAGCGTGCACACTCTGCTGAGCATCCCAGGAAGCGACTTTCAGCTACCGTATACAAGGTGGGCAAATCAGTTGGGAGCAAGCCATTATGGCAGTGTTGTGGTTCATTTGAGTGTCATGCACTGTGCAGGAAAACACCATCTTTCCAAGTGGCCAGGGGATTGTGCACAGCAGGGTCACTGGGGAGGAGTTGCCCTGTAAATTACAACTAATTACAGCTTATATTGAACTGAAATCCAGCCTGCACAGGTTTACAATTCCACTAAAGCACAGGAGGGATTTGGCTTTTCCCTACTTAAAGACCACTGAAACTAGCAGCATTCAAATCGGTGTCATATCAAACCTCATAGAGCGACAGTAAATGTACACAAGATACATACCCAAACAGCCGTACAAGAATAAGGTTCCATCTAATAACCTTCCAGAAATAAATTCATATAACATCACAGTTTGTCTTGACAGAGGGCACATTGATTCAAAATCAGTCTTAACGTTTTATAGCTAAATATTGATGGTTCCCCATTAGCCACCCTCAAAGTGCTGCATGATTGTGCAGGAGAGCAATTTTCAACCTGAAACAGCAAGTTTTATACTTCTGTGACGCCACAGAATTTTAATCTGTATGACATGCTGAAATAGTCCAGCCCACAGACAGGATATATACCTGACAAACCCTCCGTGATGTCACCCGTGGGTTTTCTGAAGAGCAAGTTTGAAGCTCAAATGGAGCAGTTCCAAATCTCAACATCTTATCAGTACCTAACTCCACCTATCTCCCAGCCGGTCCATAAATAGTAAGTAAATAGGTTGAACATGGGTAAAATGGGTGTGATTTGGTCAGGACAAATGAAGCCACGCAAACATTAATAAGCAGCTTGGATATGGAAAATACAAATACTGAATCAGGACTCTGTATTGGCAGATAATCATTTTCAAATGGCTCCAATCAGGATTGGTGGAAAAAAAATCATTAGTAATAATTATCCATCATTTTATGGATTTAAATAGCTGAAACTGATGTTATTTGTTTAAACATGCCCCCACTGCTATACAGTCAAATAGGGAAAATAGCTACAGAGATCAAAACCATTTTTTGTACCAGGTGATAAATATGTTTATTTCTGCTGGAAAGATGGAGGTGTTAACATGAGCATCTGTGTGTACTGACTTGCTTTTGGAGATAGTCTCAAGTTGCTGTTAATGGAACTGCAAGATCTGGCACTCAGCCAAGGACAATATAATTTGATTTTGTTAAAAGGTAATGTTGCAGGCAAAGGTCAAAAGTTGGTCCAAATGTTGATATTAGAGGAAAATCAGGATGGTTATTCCAAGGAATTGGTTCAGGGCATGGTTGTACAGGAGTAGAACTATTTGTCTGCCAACAAGCATGTCAGGTTCAACATATGCATCTATCCAGAGTTCTCTAAAGTGACCCAGAATAAACACCAGGAACTGCCAAAAGAGGAAGTGGCTAAAAACATAGTCACAATTAGACACTAAGATGAAGTCATATTTACTGTAATCCTCTTCTGCTGGCCACATGGCATTTGATTTTGGGTGACCTTAAAGACTGGTTGTGTGCTTGGGTGGTTGCCATCCAGGCCCCAAGTCAGATTTGTGGCATCATAGATAAGGTGAAGTGCGGTACCAACGCATGCTCCCAGTCTTGACTTAACTGGTTTAACATTTGATCAAGTTAATTTAACACAGAATGTATCATGAAATAACGTCTCAGTGTTAATGGGTTACTTTAGCAACAAATGTTGAGCTTTATATAACGGCTGAGTGGATTCTTGCCATTTGATTGGTGCTTTGTACAGTAGTGTTCAGAATAATAGTAGTGCTATGTGATTAAAAAGATTAATCCAGGTTTTGAGTATATTTCTTATTGTTACATGGGAAACAAGGTACCAGTAGATTCAGTAGATTCTCACAAATCCAACAAGACCAAGCATTCATGATATGCACACTCTTAAGGCTATGAAATTGGGCTATTAGTAAAAAAAAAAAAAATGTAGAAAAGGGGGTGTTCACAATAATAGTAGTGTGGCATTCAGTCAGTGAATTTTGTGGAACAAACAGGTGTGAATCAGGTGTCCCCTATTTAAGGATGAAGCCAGCACCTGTTCAACATGCTTTCTCTTTGAAAGCCTGAGGAAAATGGGACGTTCAAGACATTGCTCAGAAGAACAGCGTAGTTTGATTAAAAAGTTGATTGGAGAGGGGAAAACTTATATGCAGGTGCAAAAAATTATAGGCTGTTCATCTACAATGATCTCCAATGCTTTAAAATGGACAAAAAAAAACCAGAGATGCGTGGAAGAAAACAGAAAACAACCATCAAAATGGATAGAAGAATAACCAGAATGGCAAAGGCTCACCCACTGATCAGCTCCAGGATGGTCAAAGACAGTCTGGAGTTACCTGTAAATGCTGTGACGGTTATAAGACACCTGTGTGAAGCAAATTTATTTGCAAGTATCCCCCGCAAAGTCCCTCTGTTAATAAAAGACGTGCAGAAGAGGTTACAATTTGCCAAAGAACACATCAATTGGCCTAAAGAGAAATGGAGGAATATTTTGTGGATTGATGAGAGTAAAATTGTTCTTTTTGGGTCCAAGGGCCGCAGAGAGTTTGTGAGACGACCCCCAAACTCTGAATTCAAGCCACAGTTCACAGTGAAGACACTGAAGCATGGTGGTGCAAGCATCATGATATGGGCATGTTTCTCCCACGATGGTGTTACGCCTATATATCGCATACCAGGTATCATGGATCAGTTTGGATATGTCAAAATACTTGAAGAGGCCATGTTGCCTTATGTCCTTGAAATGGGTGTTTCAACAAGACAATGACCCCAAGCACACTAGTAAACAAGCAAATTCTTGGTTCCAAACCAACAAAATTAATGCCTCGCAGATGTGAAGAAATCATGAAAAACTGTGGTTATACAACTAAATACTAGTTTAGTGATTCACAGGATTGCTAAAAAAAGCAGTTTGAACACAATAGTTTTGAGTTTGTAGCATCAATAGCAGATGCTACTATTACTGTGAACACCCCCTTTTCTACTTTTTTTTACTAATAGCCCAATTTCATAGACTTAAGAGTGTGCATATCATGAATGCTTGCTCTTGTTGGATTTGTGAGAATCTACTGAATCTACTGGTACCTTGTTTCCCATGTAACAATAAGAAATATACTCAAAACCTGGATTAATCTTTTTAGTCACATAGCACTACTATTATTCTGAACACTACTGTATGTCACGTGACATGGATTATTCATCCCATTTGTGTTGTGTGGCATTTAGCGTCCACACTGGTCCCATTTAACGTGAAAATTTTGTTCCATACGTTTTGTACTACTACACGGTGCAAACCCCACCCAAGCACACACTAGTGGGGGCGGTGTTTAGCTATACATGGCAGAGTTTGTTTTGCTGATGGACGATGATTTGAATGAGCTTGATTTGATGGTGCTAATTCTTCTAACACACACACACAAAAACAAATCCACTATGCTGTAAGCCACCTGGAGACATGAAGAGCTGTTAGGATGAAAATGTGGACAAAGTTCTGATTCGATTTTTCGCCGGACTGAGGAAGTGCACCTTTTTTTTTTTTTTTTTTTTTGGAAGTATCACGGACTATATCCACAGCATTATTTTTTAACTATCTAAATCTTTTTCCAAGTTGACTGTCAACAATTTTGGACTCCTATTTAAAGTTCGTGTTAGACTGTTGATGTCAGAGCACCAGTGACGAACACCAAAATGATGATGTGATTCATGATGTGAAAGATGGAATGTTCCATTCAGCTTGGCTTTGCCTCATTGAATGGAACATTCCATCTTTCACCTCATGAAATATTCATACCATTGAACTCATAAACATTCATTATTTATATTAATTAATAAGTAATATTAATACATATATGTAAATGCTATAAATAATGTGTGAACTCCAACTTGATAGTTTCAAGAAAAGGAAAACTGTTTCAGAGTCTGTAATGGAATAAAAAAAATAGAGATTTAAATAAATAAATAAAACTATATCTTTGGTTGCTATGTCATCCCAAAAAGCCTTCATATCAGACACTTCTTCACTGAACCAGAACCTTCAAAATCACACATTATGCACACAGGATAAGCTTTGGCTCATCGGATGCCGCTGTGGTGAATTGCATTTTCAAATATCTCATTGTGACACGCTGAGTACACACGAGCAGTATACACTTGTAGTGGATGTACCTTAAGGCAAGAGAGAGCAGGCATGCTGAAGGACATGTCCAAGGTTATTTGGGAAACTTTACAGATACCTAGAAATAAAGTTGTTTTTGTTTTGTTTGTGTGAAAGTGCACCATGTGGCTTGCTGTTAAATAAAAGGAATCTGTCTGTCTGTGTGTCTCTATTAACAACATAATAATTATTATTATAATAAAATAGAACCAGTGATCCTCAGTCTTCTTTATAGTTTCATATACTAACAGTTTTTTATAATAATAATAATAATAAGAAGAAGAAGAAGAGAAGTGGAAGAAGAAAATATGTTTTCTGATGCAGCAATCCAAAATAAAATCAAACGCAAGAAACCTTTTGGGCTAAAATTTAACATCCTTATTTACAAATGGTCCCACTTCAAGGACGGTTTTAAATGTTAGACAACAAGATGATTTGACTGATGGGTTGGTGGAATATCAGCTTTTGTTTAGCCATGGTAATAAGCTTGGATTTCCATGTGTAAATACATCAGCTGACAAGTCTATACACGAATCAAACAACGGTGCAGAAGAAAAAGGGCAGCTAAAGACAGAGGAAGCTATTTTTTTTCCACAAAATGTGTTTAAAACTAAATTATTGGGGTCTTGTGCAAAAATCAGTTTTTTGTGAAAGACAGCCCACTACAGGGAGGACAGATAACACAGAATAGAGCTGAAGCAATGAATCGTTAAATTTAAAACCTTCTTGATAAATGATTCATCATTTTGACTCATTTTTTCATTCAAAATTCTCTGATTTCATTTTCCAACCCGTGAATACCTTCTGGTTCACTGTATAATTTTCTTTACTCCTATTACTCCTGAACTGAAATATCTCTCAGTTGTGGATGAAACAAGACATTTGAAGGCATCATCCTGGACTCTGGAAAACACTGATCAACATTTATCAATATTTTCTGATGTTTATGGAGCAAACAGTCTATTAACTGGGCAATTATTTTATCGATGAATTGATTATGAAATAATTGTTACAGACATAATGCTGAACAACTATTGTTTTCTTGTTTCCCCATCAAAATGGTCAATCATTTTCATGCTTTTAAAATTGACACCAATATTAAAGTCTCATCCCACGAGGAGAACATATTTTGTGAAAACTAGTTGATAACTTTTTTGACTAATCCTGCTAGCAAACAAACAAACAGGTAGATGCAACAAATGTCCATGGGGGAATTTTTTATTCATAAATCAAAGACTTTTACAAGAAACTCAGTTTTTGTTTTTTTTGTTTGTTTGGTTTTTTTTTTTTGTTTGTTTGTTTGTTTGTTTTTTACAAGAAAGCAGTTTTTTTTTGTTTCCAGGCACTTTTGACCAGAGCAGCCAAAGCAGATCTGGATCATATTCTTGATCTAGTTAATGAACACAGTTGAGCTGAGCAATCTGATTGGTCAAGTGAAGCGAACAGTTTTCTTCTTCTTTGAATTGTTCTCAGTAAACATTGTTATTGTGCATTTTTACAGAACTTCTCCTGACTGTGATTGTAATTAAATTACATTTTTCTTCACCGTGTCTTATTAAAATCTGGTCATGCGACAGCACTATGTACCCACAGAGACCATTTCAGCTTCATCTTATTAGCCCAGCTGGAAAAAGTGCAGGATGGAGGGAAACAGACATCATTACTGAGTACTACTGCCAGGGAAACAATCTTTCTTTTTTTTTCTGCTGGCTGACATTAACGATTGGCTTCTTTTGTCGTGCTGTGGCAGTCTTGTCAGATGTGGCTGCTATGGAGATGAGCTCCACCTCAGGCTAAATAATGTTAACGGGATTCCCACACAAACACCTATCACATATATCATTAAGATGCTTCACGCCCACCCCACTTTTCCTCACAACATCAGATGGACTCTTTCTCCTCACTCCAGTTCTGCACCTTTTCTTGCTATCAATTTAACACATCAAAGTAATAATGCAAAAAAAAAAAAAAAATGCTCTTGTCGCACAAAAAAACTTGCTAAAAATCTATATCTAACTAATTTCCTGCCAAAATATAGAATTGTTCTCAAAAGTTGGAACAGTATGGAAAATGCACAAACAAACCAGAGTGATTGTTACATTTACTTTGACCTATTTCAGTGTAGCTGGTGTGAATCAAAGGTATTTCATGTTTTTCTGGTCAACTTCATTTTATTTCATTTGTTGATATGCATCCATTTCTGCATTCCAAAAGCATTGGGATAGGGACAATTTAGTGCTAGTAGAGATGTAGATAAGTAAGTTGATAATGATGTTCTTTCAAGCACATGATGTCAAAAGGTAATTGTAATTTTGATTTGGTACAAAAATAGTATCCATGAAAGGCCCTGAGTCTTTGCGGGCAGAAATATGGGCAGAGGACCTCCAGTTTGTCAACAAATACATGAGAAAATTATTGAAATGCTTAAAAACAATGTTCCTCAAAGAAAAAATCGGAAGGGATTTGCATATTTCATCCTCTGCAGTGTGTTAAATCTTTAAACAATTCAAGGAAGCTGGAGGAATTCCATTGCATGAAAAGAGCACAAGCCTAAATTAACCCCCCCCCACCCCCATGACCTCCAGTCCCTCAGATAGCAGTTCATCAAGAATCTTCATTCATCAATAGCTGATATAACCACATGGGCAAGAAATTACTTTGGGAAACCCTTGCCAAGCACAACAATATGGAGGGACATTCACAAATGGCACTTAAAACATTACTTTGCAAAACAAAAAAGCCTTACATTAACCCAGAAATAAGGTTGACTTCTCTTTGCTCAGACACATCTGGGTTGGACAGTCACGCAATGGAAATGTTTAGTATTATCAGACAAATTAGTATTCTAAATCATTTTCAGAAGAAATCAGAATCAGAATAACCTTTATTTGCCAAGTATCCTCAAAGAATACAAGGAATTTGACTCCAGTTTGAACTGTACTCTCTCTGTACAAGTGTGTATAAATATACACTAAACACTAAATATTTCACAATAAAAATCACAATAAAATTCACATTAGAAAAATGCGCAAATAAAAATTGTGCCAAAAAATGTGCAGTTAAATAAATGTATGCAAAGGAGAAACAAACAAACAGATTAAGGCTGTACATGAGGAATATGAATTAGTGAAAAATGGGCTCCATGTGGATCAAAGATGAAAAATACCAGTGACTACCTAACAAGACCAAAAGCCAGGATCTGTCCATGGTACTAAGTTGTATAAGTGCCTTTAGCAAAGGTACTTTATGCTTTTGTGATGGCAGCATAAATGCAGAAAAGCACATTGAGATTTTAGAGAGCATCATATGCTGCTTTCAAGGGGGATGTCTTGCACTTTTCAACAACACAATGCAAAACCTCATTCTGCATACTTTACAAAGGCACATCTGCGGACAAAGAGGGTCCAGGTATTACACTGGTCTGCCTGCAGTCCTGACCTGTCCCCAATACAGAATATGTGGAGAGGTTTGAAATGAAAAATGCAACAAAGACAACTCCATACTCTTGCACTCCTTAACGAAGCATTTACAAAAATGAGCAAAATGACACCTGAAATGTTTCATTACTTATTGCCACAGCATCTTTTAAGTGTTGTGAGAAGGAATGGCAACATCACAAAGTGGCAAATGCTTTATCATCTCAACTTGTTTTGGAATGTATTGCAGGTCTGAAGTGCAGAAATGGATGTATATTAACACATGAAATGAAGTTGACCACACGAAATATGAAATATCTTCATACTGTCTGCAGTGAAATGAATCATGAATAAAGATCAATGAAAATGCTGCTACTGGAAAAATAAATTTCCTTTTTCTGTGTGTCAAGGTCGCTAGAGTGTGGCAAGTGTTTTGGTCATTTCAAAATGCCACTCAACACCTCTCACACACCACGAACACGTCATGCATGCCATGCCTGCACCATCAGTGTGAGAGGATGGAAACCACAAGGTTGTTCAGAAACTCCAAATCCACGTGGTGGCACAGATAACCAAAAAATTAACTTAGATATCAGATAATCAGATAACTGAAAAGTTACCTTTGATAAAGATAAGCCACCCAAAAATGTATCAGAAGTTACAGATAACTGATAAATTTCCAGTATTGTCTCTGGTACATCTGCAACTACTAACAAGCCTGAATTTGAGGTTTTAACATCATGATCGCTTTGGAAGCATCAAAAGTGACAAAAGACCCAAACAATGAGCCTGCATTTCTATGTTTGAACATGCTGCCCCTGCTGGAAGCTAAACGGCTATAGCACAGAAGCACCCTGAGAACAGCCACAAAGCCAGCTCTCTACCAATCACAATGCTCCAGTCAAGCAGAGGTCTTGAAAATTAAAGTCATGCTGACTTATGTTTTGTGTGAATACTGATAGAATAACTCCATTAATGTCAATCCTGTCATTTGTACAAAGTTAAAATATAACATATATCTTTTAATGTTGAATAATGCACTATTCTGAGGTTTTGTAACAAACACAGACAGATCGCAAAGGATTCTGGGTAAAAGTGCCTCTGCTAAACACTGATTGGTTCAGTCATTCATTATGTAAACCAACACGTTAATGTGACGTGTGTCGTGTGTTGGTGTTTACAGGTAAATGTGCTTTTGTAAAATATTCCATTTTTTATTGTTGTGTGTTGGGGGGTGTGGCTGGATATTTTGGTGTTCTTTCTTTCTTCTTTGCTCTTCAGGTGGCATGGAAACTGATTTGTCTGTGGAGAAGGTGCTGGCTGAAGAGTCCTCACCCTCATCAACATCATGTGTAGCACCTGTGACTGGTGCTCACATGCAACCTTAAAGACTTTCAGCTGAGCAGATAATTGGATGGCGTTTCTGCACTTAAGTCATGTGTGATACAAGCAGAACTGCCGGGAAACTCGACCTTGTGATGTCCGTTTGTGAGATGCTGAGGACCGCGCCTGGGTTTGACACATCGAGCCCGTGAAGCAAGGAAGGGTGAGGACACTGCTGTCAGCACACATTAAAGGTGATTAAGTGTTTGACTAATTGTTGATAGTACTTGGTGTTTTGTTACGCAGTATACTGGAATTGTGATGAGAATTGTGCAGTTTGCTTCTCACTGCTGTGGCATGCAGGATAAGTGATCCTCCACTTGTTGTGAGAAGCTGCTCATTTGCATAAAGTTAAAAAATACAGACCAGAATGTGTTGCTGATAGCGTGTGTCTTTTGAAAGATATTGTTGTAACTGCTGACTTACCTCACCTCTTCTTTGCTTCACAGAGAGTCAGTTTTTCGTGTCCACCTGGGGGGTGTTTGTCTGGTGGTAGTGAGTCCAGGAACGCCGGGCTTCTATCCTTTTGGCGCTTAAGAGCGTGCCAACAGTCACTCCACCAGAAGGACGTTGTTTTAGTTTTGTACACATTATTATGCACAGGTGAAAAATAAATTGTTTCTGTTGTTGGAACCGCTTTCTGGTTATTTTTATGTCTGGGTTTCTGTCTGACGCAGGTCCGCTCCTCAACTCGCGTCGACACATAACAGTAGTCCCGGCCATTCCATAATGGACCCAGCGGCAGAAGCGGTTCCTTTTGCCGAAAAAGTTCAAGAACACTGAAGAAAATATGGGAGCAATTACAGCATCTCGCAGACCAAATTGGACAAGCAGACGCCCGTGTTTCGGAGCTTGCAGTGCAGGCCGTTCCTGCTTCCTGCTGCTCCAGCTGCGGCAATCATCGGATACTAGTGCAGATAACTCCGTCACCCAGAGATTCGGCGTCCGAACCGATTGTTGTCGTCCGGAGCCTTGTGTGGTGATGCAATGTTCTCTGGTTTCTGCTCAGTCAGGTTGGAGCGCCGCAGCTTTACGAGGAATGTTTGTAGATGGGTTAAATGAGTCATTAAAAGACGAGCCGGCAGTCCGTGACGAGCCAAACGATTTAGATGAGCTAATATCGTTGGTGATTCGTCTAGATGATCGGATGAAGGAGCAGGGACGCGAGAGAGGACGCCCATCAGAGCGGGTTTTTTCGTCTCGGGGCTTTCCCCGACACAGATCTGGGCCGCCTCTTCTTCGCCCCACTGAAGCTCCTCCGACGGACCTTCTGGCTCCTCCTGTTGACGAGCCCATGCAGCTCGGACGAGCAGAGATTACTGTATTGCCCGACATGTAGGCGTCAAGAGAAATAATGGTGACGTATCTCCAGTGTTCTGGGACAGGCAAAATAACACACATAAAAAAAAAAAAAAAAAATCTAGCACGAGTAGATGTTTTGTTTTCTTTAAATAGGGGTTATAATTGTATGGGGAGTCGAGGGCGTATCTGGTGAGTGAATTGTTAGGCGGTTAGGAAGTCCGCCTGGGCTCACTTAATTGTTAAGTTTTTATGTGTTTTTAGGTATTTTCTGTTTGGGTTGTTTGGGGTCGTTTATTTTGTTGTTTTTTATTTCTCTACATCCTAACCCCAACCTCACTTGCCCCAAGACCGTTTGTACTTGTGGGTTGTTGGGGTGGTGCAGGTTGGGCACGCTGAGCATTCTCAGAAGACCTCTGCACCTAGGGGGGGGGGGGGGGGTGTTAGAGGTGTTTTTCTTGGTTTGGTTAGGGCCCGGTTCCACTCCAGCCTCGGGTGAGACCTTTGTACCGTTCGTCATTGGTGTTGCCGGGGTGTGGTGCAGCGGAGACTTACCTCAGTCGGAGGGGTGGGCCGATCTGTTGCCGTTCGCCAGTTCGGTAGTTCCACCCCTCCCGAGAGGCTGGGGTATGGTCGAGTTGGGGCACCGGACGTATTTCCGGTTCTCTGCTGCGCCTTGGGGTTGGAGCTGGGTTAGTTTTTTCCTGTTCCTCTCCGGCTTAATGTTTTGAGCCGTTCGCCAAAATTGAGCCGCCGAGGGGCTCTGGGAGGGACCTGGGGTCTTTCGGGGTGCCGGGGAGGGTAACAGGGTTTACGGTCGTTTTATATCCCCCAGGGTTGTTTTTGGTAGTCCTCCGGGGGTTGATTTTGATTTGTTCTGTTTCCTTCCGGGTTCCACCTCCAGGGTTGATGGGACGGTCCTCTGGGGGGGAACTGGCTTGGGGCCAACTAGCCAAATGTGACCGGGTCTGGGGTTGTGGGGAGGGTACCTCCTGGGGTTGATGGTACGGTCCTCTGGGGGGCGCCATTTGCTCCATGTACACCTGGGGACCTTTGTGGGATTTTGGTTCTGGCTGTTCCTCCTGGAACTGGCGATGAAAGGCCTTCTGGGGGGGGGTTGGCTCTGCAGGGTTCATTCTGGGGGGGTTGTTTGTTATTTTTCTTTTATGCATTTACGTTTGTATTGTGTTTGTAGGGCTGTGTTGGGTTTTGCGTTTGGGAGTTTTTCTTTTCTTCCCGGGGTTTGATGGTGACGGTCCCCCTGGGGAGGTTTTGGGTGGGTTGTATGTTTTTTTTCTGTGTGTTGCATTGTACTGGGGAATGTTTTGGGGCTTTTGATGATGCCAGCCGGCCTTCCAGATGCGATGCCTGTCCTGCTGTCTGTGGTGGACCTTGGGAGCGTGGTGTTGTCTGCTTCCTGACGTGGACCCCGGAGGGAGGTGCTGTTCTCGGGCCTGGTCTGTTCGGGGTCCGCCGGGAGGCTTCCCGTTGATGGGGGGGTACTGTTGTGTGTTGGGGGGGTGTGGCTGGATATTTTGGTGTTCTTTTCTTTTCTTTGCTCTTCAGGTGGCATGGAAACTGATTTGTCTGTGGAGAAGGTGCTGGCTGAAGAGTCCTCACCCTCATCAACATCATGTGTAGCACCTGTGACTGGTGCTCACATGCAACCTTAAAGACTTTCAGCTGAAGCAGATAATTGGATGGCGTTCTGCATTTAAGTCATGTGTGATACAAGCAGAACTGCCGGGAACTCGACCTTGTGATGTCCGTTTGTGAGACGCTGAGGACCACGCCTGGGTTTGACACATCGAGCCCGTGAAGCAAGGAAGGGTGAGGACACTTGCTGTCAGCACACATTAAAGGTGATTAAGTGTTTGACTAATTGTTGATAGTAACTTGGTGTTTTGTTACGCAGTATACTGGAATTGTGATGAGAATTGTGCAGTTTGCTTCTCACTGCTGTGGCGTGCAGGATAAGTGATCCTCCACTTGTTGTGAGAAGCTGCTCATTTGCATAAAGTTAAAAAATACAGACCAGAATGTGTTGCTGATAGCGTGTGTCTTTTGAAAGATATTGTTGTAACTGCTGACTTACCTCACCTCTTCTTTGCTTCACAGAGAGTCAGTTTGTGGTGTCCACCTGGGGGGGTGTTTGTCTGGTGGTAGTGAGTCCAGGAACGCCGGGCTTCTATCCTTTTGGGCGCTTAAGAGCGTGCCAACAGTCACTCCACCAGAAGGACGTTGTTTTAGTTTTGTACACATTATTATGCACAGGTGAAAAATAAATTGTTTCTGTTGTTGGAACCGCTTTCTGGTTATTTTTAGTGCTGGGTTCTGTCTGACGCAGGTCCGCTCCTCAACTCGCGTCGACACATAACATTTATTTGTAAAAACAGGCATTTTTATGGAGCCCTGGAAGTGTCATCGCAAAATGTTTTGCATGTGGAGAGAATGTGCGCACATTTTATTAGTTCTGTGCACACGTTTTATGATGTGCGCACGGTTTATGATGTTGTAAAACATGCACTCAATATTGTCAAGAAAATAAATGTTGGCTTTACACTGTGCGAGTTTTGGCCCTTTTTCAGATGATTTTTCATTTGTGTGAGAATTTTTTGGACAGAGTTTCAGGTTAATCGCACGTCCTGCATCGTGTAGGTTACATGGGTAACAAGCTGCGTTCAACATCTCACGACCACCTCCTGATCGCCGTATGGTTGAATGAAAATCAAACCTGTTATATTCCTATACCTGATATATTCTGGTCAGCCGTCATGAGTGTATCCTGCTGCTGAAGAGCTACAAGCATCCAGCCGCTCGCACTGTGCATGTGCAAACACTGCAGACCTGTCTTGTAATGTTTTCTTGTTGTTGTTGTTTTGTTTTTAAACTTAATTTGTAAAAAAAAAAAAAAAAAAAAAAGCCATTTGCAAAGCCAAAAAGTTGATTTGACAACCATCTGATATAACCAGCGTCAAAATAAATAGAACACTGCCATCTACTGGTGCCCAGACGCTTAGTACTTAGGGCAAATACTGCCATGAACACTACTGGCCAGTAGATGGCAGTAGAGGCCTTGAAAACTTGCCAATACAAAATTCCAGATAATCCGTGTCTGCTACATTTAAGATGCGTGGAATTTAACAAACGCAAATACAATAACGTCGATAAACCCAGAGAATATATTCACGAGAGTTTTAGGCACTAGAGTTTAATGCTGCTGTTTGTGGAGCCTGAACAGAGTGTCTGAAATGCATTTGTCCTGTCGTGAACGTACTGAGTGAGATTACCCTATCCTACCCATAATGTACTGCTGGGCACAGCATGTGCTCACAAAACCTTAAAAATTAGCACATTACTTTAAAACTAAAACATATATGTGATATTTTCACTTTATAAAACTTCAGACATGACAGTAATTTTAAATAACTTGTCCAAAATTAGTTTGGTTAAAATTTCAACCATAAGTTAAAAATGAATGCCTCTGGACTTGCGTGATATTGCCAGTGTATTAGTATGGTGTTAAAGAAAATGTTTGGTTTTTTTTTGTCACCAGTTTTCCTTTGACTGCAGAGGATAGAGTGGTTTCTTCTGAAAGCAGCTCTCTTCTGTTTGCAGAGAGTAGAACTATACATCTCTTAAAACTTTTAACAGGTAGATCTCAACTGAGTTTAAATTTTAAAATGTTTGCCGTTGTTCAGCTTTGTTTACTACGTTATCGGTCTAAATGTTATTGGACGACAATTTATCGGATGATAATTAGTCCGATAATGGTTTTAAAGTTATCTAAAAAGATAATCCGATAATGAAAACATTATCTGTTATCGTATTATCGGAAGTGTGCCCACCACTGTCCAAATCCATGATTAAAAAAAATAGTGTCATCGTTGATAAAAGAAATTTGGCCACAAAGCAGCAAATGATGCCCATCTTTTACATGCTACATAAAACACCACTGACCATAGACCCGCGAAACAGCAATCACCACCAGTAATAGTGGTGGTTGCAATCAGTGTAGCATGGCAAAGGTTGCCACTAACACACCATGCACACGCCCTACCACAGTGCATCTGGCGCTTCATGTTTCCACATTTTGCTATGTTACAGCCTTAATCCAAAATGGAGTAAATTCAGTATTTTCCCTCACAATTCTACTCACAACATGCCATAATGACATGGGAAAAGTTGTTTGTTTTTTATTGTTATTTTTGCTAATTTATTAAAAATATGAAAAAACCCCTAAGAAATACACGTACATAGCTATTCACACCCTTTGCTCAATACTTTGTTGATGCACCTTTGGCAGCAATTATAGCCATCACACAGCCATTCTCCAGAGATGTTCAATCAGATTCAGGTCTGGGCTCTGGCTGGGCCACTCAAGGACATTTACAGATTTGTCCTGAAGCCACTCCTTTGATATCTTGGCTGTTTGCTTAGGGTCATTGTCCTGCTGAAAGATGACCATTGCCCCAGTTTGAGGTCAAGAATGCTCTGGAGCAGGTTTTCATCCAGGATGTCTCTGTACATTGCTGCATTCAGCAGCTGTGGGCGGTCTTTAAACCGGCTGGACCACTCCTTAATCTGTGCAATCCCCATAAAATCGTCCCTCAAAGCCATTTGAATTTTCCGAATGGTGTCCACCTGGAGGTCTCTCACAGTTTCTGGAAAAAATTGATGCAGCAAAGCTCCAAATCGTTCGGACATTTATTCGCAATAAAAATCCAATGAGAGGGGTGGACCACTGCTCATACAAAGCCTGCTCACAGGCGAATGACGCAACCGACAGGTGTGAAAAAACTCACGCATGCGCACGAAGGTTCAAGCTTGTCTGACGCAATCACACGTGATTCAAATCCATATGGTTTTTGAAAAAAATAAAAAGGTCGGATACTTTTCTAACAGACCTCGCACAGTAGTATTTGCTCTTTTTAGTGTGTGTGTGTGTGTGTGTGTGTGTATACAACAGCGTTTGCTTTGCACCAAATAAAGTCACAACCATGCACAGTGCGAAGGAGGACAAATCATATATGAGATGTGTAGACACAGCGTGATCATGGCCGACTCGTGCGTGCTGCAGCACTGAGATACAAACAACTTGCACATTGACAAACTCGTGTGGGAGGAAAAGCCGTGGCTTAAGCCACATGCATGTCACGCCGAGAGGAGTGGACGCTGGAAATGATGATTACAATCGCTAAATCGATTTGACAGGTGGCTGCAGTCAGATAAGTACTGAATTTCTTCCAGTATCTGTGTGATTAAGGAGCGACGTGGATTCTTTGTCAGTAATTCTTCAAGACAAATAGCAGGGCTCCCAAGACGCCACCCCCTTGAAGGCAGCAGGCTGCCTGCACTAATTAGCGAGGGAGGTGTGAAGGAGAAATCATTACTTTATCCACACACTGTGCCCTACATAACTCGCTTTCTCCCCCACAGACACCATCGGTCCACCTCTCATCTATCCTCTCACTATAATCTACAACAGGATGAGTTTGTGTGTGCACGTGCATCGGTCTGATTGTGAGTAAAGAGGGGATTTAAAAAAGTGCAGCAGAGTCGTGTCTGTGAGATCAGACCGGAGGACAAACTGGAAAGGTAAGGAAGGTTGCGACACAACAGAGTGGTAAGAGATGACAATGGGGCTTGAGGGAGGAGGGGAAGAGCGCCAGACTGACCATGAGATGAAATTGACGGAGGTTGTGTGTGCAGCCACGACTGGCTATGTATAATTATGAAACTGGACTCTGATTGATAGTTTGAGCCTGCAGAACCTCCAAAGCACCCCTGTGCTGTGCATGAGGCCTTTGTGGTCACGCTCAGCCCCCCTCCTGCAGACCTTGCCCGGGCCGCCGGCAGCATGATTCATGAACTACGGCGTTCACGTCTGACCCGGGCAAGCCTGCAGCCCAAACAATCAGGGAGGATTCAAAACAGTTGGCCCTTCAACAATTAATGACTGAAAGAAAAAAAAATAGCTAGCTCTGCTTTTGTACATCTGGGTCCATAAGTATTTGGACAGTGATGCACTTCTTTTTGCAGCACATCAGCAGAGATGAGCAGATGAAGTCTTTTCCAACAACACAGACACACTGAAAAAAGAACCAGCTTAAAAAAAGCATTACAATTGGTGAAACCTGAATGAATTAAGTTGTCTGAACTTAAGTTTGTAAGTTAGAGATGATCTACATTTGATCTAATTTACAAACTTAAGTTCAAACAACTTAATTCATTCAGGTTTTACAAATTGTAATGCTTTTTTTAAATTGGTTCAACTATTCTCTTTTTTCAGTGCAGGTACTATGATCAGGAATCAAACTTACTTCTGTGTGTTTGTAGTCCAAGTTCTATGAAAAGAAGATGAAATATGTGTCTGAAATATGTGTGTGAAAAATGTGTCTGAGGAGAAGGGCCTTCAGCTCTAAATGTGGCACAACACAAACAAATGCTGTGCACAGGTGGGGGTTTTTTATGTGTGTGCAAATCCAGCACCCATCTTGCTGTGCTTTTACGGATGTGTTTGGCTTTAGGACTCTTTCTGAGTCCAATCCCCATCCCCGCTACCTGTTCTGCAAGTTACAGCTTCATGGTGAAGTGGAGCAAGAAGAATTTTAACATGGGAAATGGAACAAACCAAGGCTTAAGACTCCCATGTGCCTTCTGGCAAACTTGCTGAAATGTCACATATTATTTTTAAGAAAATCCTACCCTGTCTTTCCCCATGATGAAGCTATATGATTGGTTACCCGACAGAAAAATTTGCACTGTGTCCAATTTCTGCTATCACAGACACAGAAGCCCATAACAGAAACCTGTTTTGGCGACTTCCCTCACTTGTTTCCTACTTGCATAGTTACTCCATTTTTAAGCGCTGCCTCCTCCAGACAGATTTTCCATATGCTACCAGACTGTTTGAATTCTTTAACGAGTGAGGTAATTTAAGCCCAAGACATATTCAGCTACTTGGAAATGTTCGTGTATGCTTCCCTCACTTGTCTGAAAAGAACTTGCTGTAAAAGTAATGATGTGCATTCACAGTTGACTTATATTGTTTAGTTACTTATATCCTCAGGAAAAACAGATTTTATATAAAATGCAATTCCTAAATGATTAATATGATATTTTTTGTTAAACTTCTTGAATTAAACCTAAAACTCGACACTACAAGCACAAGCAAAGGTGATGTAACACAGTGGTAAACATACCACTGTCCCAACTTTTTTGAAACATGTTGCAGGCATCCATTTCAAAATGAGCTAATATTTGCACAAAAACAAAAAACTTTATCAGTTTGAACATTAAATCTTGTCTTTGTGGTGTATTCAATTGAATATAGGTTGAAGAGGATTTGCAAATCATTGTATTCTGTTTTTATTTACATTTTACACAACGTCCCAACTTCATTGGAATTGGGGTTGTATATAAGAAATAAACTCAACAGAATGCAATAAAACTCAACTGAATACCTACATGTTAACTTATGGCGGCAGAAAGGGAACTGTTTTGTAGTTTTGGAATAATTTGACAGCAAAATTAAGATTATACAACCAGTATTAAATCTGTTTGGATGTTGGGGGTGTGCACTTGTATCACAGTGGGTTGTGCACCACAGGAAACATTTGGCTACTTCAAGATGAAAACATTTGCATGTAAAATAGGCAATTATGCATTTGCATCTTCTGTCTGACTTATATAAAGGAGCTCTACTTATAAATCTCTCATTGTTAAAGTTGCACAAAGTTTGCACAAATGTCATTATACCTTCTAGCCATATATGGATGCAGGCACACCTTCAGTCAACCGTTTGCACTTGAGTCTCTCTGTCCCAACTCCTCCGGCACCTCCATGAAAGAGCAGCAGACAGAAAGCTTGTTTAATGAACTGCATGAGAGAATTCCAGCCACATTTCATCATAACAACAGTATTACACATTATTTATTATTATCATTATTTGGATAAAACAGTGAGTCCAATCTCAGAAAACAAAATCACATAGTCCACATGGGGCATGTCCAGCTCCACTCCAGGAAATTTGAAACTGCTGGCTAAGGCTAAGCGTAAATTTGGTAAGATTGTAATTCACGTCGGCAGTAATGACACCCGGTTACGCCAATCGGAGGTCACTAAAATTAACATTGAATCGGTGTAACTTTGCAAAAACAATGTCGGACTCTGTAGTTTTCTCTGGGCCCCTCCCCAATCGGACCGGGAGTGACATGTTTAGCCGCATGTTCTCCTTGAATTGCTGGCTGTCTGAGTGGTGTCCAAAAATGAGGTGGGCTTCATAGATAATTGGCAAAGCTTCTGGGGAAAACCTGGTCTTGTTAGGAGAGACGGCATCCATCCCACTTTGGATGGAGCAGTTCTCATTTCTAGAAATCTGGCCAATTTTCTTAAATCCTCCAAACCGTGACTATCCAGGGTTGGGACCAGGAAGCAGAGTTGTAGTCTTACACACCTCTCTGCAGCTTCTCTCCCCCTGCCATCCCCTCATTACCCCATCCCTGTAGAGACGGTGCCTGCTCCCAGACCACCAACAACCAGCAAAAATCTATTTAAGCATAAAAATTCAAAAAGAAAAAATAATATAGCACCTTCAACTGCACCACAGACTAAAACAGTTAAATGTGGTCTATTAAACATTAGGTCTCTCTCTTCTAAGTCCCTGTTGGTAAATGATATAATAATGATCAACATATTGATTTATTCTGCCTTACAGAAACCTGGTTACAGCAGGATGAATATGTAGTTTTAAATGAGTCCAACACCCCCGAGTCACACTAACTGTCAGAATGCTCGTAGCACGGGCCGGGGCGGAGGATTAGCAGCAATCTTCCATTCCAGCTTATTAATTAATCAAAAACCCAGACAGAGCGTTAATTCATTTGAAAGCTTGACTCTTAGTCTTGTCCATCCAAATTGGAAGTCCCAAAAACCAGTTTATTTGTTATTATCTATCGTCCACCTGGTCGTTACTGTGAGTTTCTCTGTGAATTTTCAGACCTTTTGTCTGACTTAGTGCTTAGCTCAGATAAGATAATTATAGTGGGCGATTTTAACATCCACACAGATGCTGAGAATGACAGCCTCAACACTGCATTTAATCTATTATTAGACTCTATTGGCTTTGCTCAAAATGTAAATGAGTCCACCCACCACTTTAATCATATCTTAGATCTTGTTCTGACTTATGGTATGGAAAATAGAAGACTTAACAGTATTCCCTGAAAACTCCCTTCTGTCTGATCATTTCTTACTAACATTTACTTTACTCTGATGGACTACCCAGCAGTGGGGAATAAGTTTCATTACACTAGAAGTCTTTCAGAAAGCGCTGTAACTAGGTTTAAGGATATGAGTCCTTCTTTATGTTCTCTAATGCCATATAACAACACAG
This sequence comes from Thalassophryne amazonica, assembly GCF_902500255.1. Lineage (NCBI taxonomy): Eukaryota > Metazoa > Chordata > Actinopteri > Batrachoidiformes > Batrachoididae > Thalassophryne > Thalassophryne amazonica. The sequence goes on from NC_047113.1 coordinate 56,977,303, forward strand.
TGCAGAGTAGCTACCTAAACTCTGTAAGTGAGATAGAGTATCTCGTAATAGTTTTACATCCTCATTGAAGACAACTTTGGATGCTGTAGCTCCTCTGAAAAAGAGAGCTTTAAATCAGAAGTGCCTGACTCCGTGGTATAACTCACAAACTCGTAGCTTAAAGCAGATAACCCGTAAGTGGAGATGAAATGGCGTCTCACTAATTTAGAAGATCTTCACTGAGCCTGGAAAAAGAGTCTGTTGTTCTATAAAAAAGCCCTCCGTAAAGCTAGGACATCTTTCTACTCATCACTAATTGAACGAAAATAAGAACAACCCCAGGTTTCTTTCAGCACTGTAGCCAGGCTGACAAAGAGTCAGAGCTCTATTGAGCTGAGTATCCATTACTTTAACTAGTAATGACTTCATGACTTTCTTTGCTAACAAAATTTTAACTATTAGAGAAAAAAATTACTCATAACCATCCCAAAGATGTATCGTTATCTTTGGCTGCTTTCAGTGATGCGGTAGTTTGGTTAGACTCTTTCTCTCCAATTGTTCTGTCTGAGTTTATTTTCATTAGTTACTTCATCCAAACCATCAACATGTTTATTAGACCCCATTCCTACCAGGCTGCTCAAGGAAGCCCTACCATTATTTAATGCTTTGATCTTAAATATGATCAATCTATCTTTGTTAGTTGCTATGTACCACAGGATTTTAAGGTGGCAGTAATTAAACCATTACTTAAAAAGCATCACTTGACCCAGCTATCTTAGCTAATTATAGGCCAATCTCCAACCTTCCTTTCTCTCAAAAATTCTTGAAAGGGTAGTTGTAAAACAGCTAACTGATCATCTGCAGAGGAATGGTCTATTTGAAGAGTTTCAGTCAGGTTTTAGAATTCATCATAGTACAGAAACAGCATTAGTGAAGGTTACAAATGATCTTCTTATGGCCTCGGACAGTGGACTCATCTCTGTGCTTGTTCTGTTAGACCTCAGTGCTGCTTTTGATACTGTTGACCATAAAATTTTATTACAGAGATTAGAGCATGCCATAGGTATTAAAGGCACTGCGCTGCGGTGGTTTGAATCATATTTGTCTAATAGATTACAATTTGTTCATGTAAATGGGGAATCTTCTTCACAGACTAAAGTTAATTATGGAGTTCCACAAGGTTCTGTGCTAGGACCAATTTTATTCACTTTATACATGCTTCCCTTAGGCAGTATTATTAGACGGTATTGTTTAAATTTTCATTGTTACGCAGATGATACCCAGCTTTATCTATCCATGAAGCCAGAGGACACACACCAATTAGCTAAACTGCAGGATTGTCTTACATAAAGACATGGATGACCTCTAATTTCCTGCTTTTAAACTCAGATAAAACTGAAGTTATTGTACTTGGCCCCACAAATCTTAGAAACATGGTGTCTAATCAGATCCTTACTCTGGATGGCATTACCCTGACCTCTAGTAATACTGTGAGAAATCTTGGAGTCATTTTTGATCAGGATATGTCATTCAAAGCGCATATTAAACAAATATGTAGGACTGCTTTTTTGCATTTACGCAATATCTCTAAAATTAGAAAGGTCTTGTCTCAGAGTGATGCTGAAAAACTAATTCATGCATTATTGTTATGTGTCGGACGCAGCCCGGAGAACCGACCAGCGTTTGAAGGACCCAGTATAAAATAAGCAGAGCACGGTACAAAGGATAACAGAGTTTAATGAACATAACAGTGCTGTGAAAAATATAAAAGTGCGCGGTCTGGCATGGTGGATTGCGGTGCGCTCCCAGCAGCGCTAACGGTCCGGAGCCAGAACTGGTTCGGACCCAAGGACCCCGCCGACACCCTCCAGGTGGCCGCGACAAACCGAGTCATTATGTGAGTCCACACTCAACACACAGAGAGACCGCTCAAAGGTGCACAAACAGCAAACACTTCCTGGCTTAATTACTAATCAGCTTCCCACCCTGCAGGCATGGAACATCCAGTTCACAAAACTCCACTGCAGTGGAAGCTGATTTAAATGACCAACTAATGATGGGTGTGTTTTGAGCGTAACATGAATTCCACCAATCAGACTGTCAGCTGTCATTCATGTGTGTGCCTGAACTTGGTGCAGTGCACCTTAGATGGTGGAACCAATAGATGGAAGAAATGTTTGGTGAGAAAAGGGATCACATATGCAGATCATTTATGGGAACAGCAGTTCTCCACCAATCCATCACCTATCATAAGCAATAGTTAAACAGTGACAGAGGACATTTTTGGCTTGTCTCAAATTAAATTCCTTACTTTGAAATAAACAAAAGCTGGGACATCCAATCACTGTTTGCAGGAAGCAATTCAGATCACATTTTCTTCTGGATGTGATGGGCAGAAATGTATTTATCCATCCTTTGTCTGACTAATCAGTATCATTATAATCATCATAATTAACCTGTAGTGATGTTTGAAAGGGGGAAACTGATTGAGGGAGTAAATTCTCTGATTGCTCATCTGTAATTTTAAACTGCATCACATGACAGTCAAACAAAACAAAACCCATGTGCAGAACTACTTTGAAATATGCATGAAGTACAAACATTCCCAAGGCATGTTCTTCTGTTGTAGATGTCGTTAATATAGTCATGTTGACACAGCATCTGGTCTTGGAGCTGTTTGGATACAAGAAGAACAAAGTCCAATATTGGCCCATAGACCTGTTGTTGCTGTTGCTTTGCTCCAGATTCAGTAGCATGAAGCTCTGGCTACCTATGATAGTGATGCCAGTCCATCACAGGTTCCTTTGCCAGCCAATGCTGGTACCCATTTACAGCTGGGCTGAATGATGCCCAATCCACACATACATTGATATTTTGGGAAACATATTTTTTTTTTTTTTTGGGGGGGGGGGGGGGGGGGGTATGTTTTGGCCTTTTGTCCACACAAAAACACTGTTTTAGGTCCCTGATGGAGCTTTTGTAGAACTCTGTCCAAGAAGAACATTTTGGAAAACACCAGTTTGAGTAAATGTGTGTGGACAAGGAAAACAGAGGAGTTTTGTTTTTCAGCCTCCTAATTGGCCAACATGGTAATATGCTAATGATACATTCACATGTTGTCTTTTCAGTGTGGAAGGTTCCTGTTCAAACCCCACCACTGCCCATTTCTCCATGTGATATGGAGTTGAATCAGAAAGGGCATCCAACATAAAATGTTTGCCAAATCAACATGCAGATCCACCTGCATGTTGGATGCACCACCCGTATCTGTTGTGGTGAACCTGAGGGAAACAAGCGAGCAGTCGAAGGGACTTACTAATATCACACAAATTATTCACATTTACCTGATTAAAACTGGGTAACTGTCTGCAATTAAATAATTCATCTTTTACTGTCCACTTTTCCTCCTCATTTGAGATAAAATACCATCTGATTTGTATTTGTTGCTACTCCAAGTCGTAAAAGTTGAAAATTTGTAACTTTTGATGGTAAGTGCCGTCTTGACATATGGTTTCCGCGCTCATAGTCAGAGGTGGCAGCTTTTTTCTGTCAACATCTCATTGAACTGATGGAACATCGGGTTTACTGTCTGTCGCTTACAGCGAACATGGGAATGCGGCCTTGCCACTTGTTGCGTTAGCGTGCTCTTGACAATGCTTTACAAGATATTTGGCATTTTCTTATGGATGGACATATATTTTTTAATTGAAGGTGAAAAAAAATCCCTGTTTTTAAAAATACCCATGTACATGTGGACTTAGCCTGGGAGAGTGCAGGTGAAGGCAAGCAGGTAACATGACAGGGTTCTACATATTTGTAGCCCAACTCCTTATCTGCCTGAGCCACCTGCTCCCCATTTACATTTAATATCTGGACAAAAATGTGTATACTTAATGATAAACAGCACACATTTGACAGTGAAGGAACAGTTCCAGTGAGCCTTCAGGTCAGTGCATTTACCATTTCTGCCATCTTGCTGGGAACGAGAGGCAGTCCATTAAAGAATCCTCTACTTAGCATGGTGCTCATTAAAACTGCATTGGGATGGTGCCATTCTCACTTATTAGCTTAATTGTCAGGTCATGTAGATTGGATGGATGACAGTGAAGGTGTCTATGCCAAAGGACATGTTAGTTTCAACCAGCTGGCATCGGCAACGAGTATCAGCTATCAACTGCTGAATGGTTTCATACATCATATATATGTCCCCAAATTAAGCCACAGACAAATTAAACGAGCTTGCTCATAAATTATAGGACAGGGATGGGGGCGCACTATATATCACTGCCATGGAAGTCATCCATCATGGCAAGAAGGGAAGTTTTAAGTTGCCATTGAAGGGAAAAGAGTGAGGGTTATTCACTCATCGACTCTGATCACCTCATCTGTTGTTCCTTGGAGCTGAGATGAAGGTGATGTGTCACAGCTGAGCTGACTGCTTAGGTAACTGCTAACCTCACAGCTCCGCTTCATTACACTGCTTAATGCCTGATTGAGTATTTGAACTTGCTGCTCCATCCAAGCAAATCAGACGAAGGAATTCTTGCACACTTTTCCTCAAGGTCCCTCTTAAAACACCTCCCATGTGTATGTGCCTAGTTTATGTTTGTGGTTTCGCAAGGGTTTGCTGAAAGGGTCATTGGTCAGCTTTGCAGGACGAGCCACATCATCCATTTATTTAAACTGTTTGGGTAAATAATATCGAACACCAACTGATTAAAATCTGGTGAACTTTGATGCGCCACCAATCTAAAAATAACTTTGCTTTAGTTTTGTAATATCTGACAGACCAGCCCGCCACCTGCTGCATGGTTAATGGATCCTCAATGTGTGGTGGAAATTAGGAGCAGGTGCATTTGTCAGTGCAAATAAAAATACATTAAATCAGAGGAGTAAACCTTCATATAGTGCTGTCCCACACAGAGTGCTTCACATTGATGCCTCACATTCACCTATTCACACACACCGATGTCAGGGTGCTGCCATGTAAAATGTTTAACTGCACACTGGAAGCATTGGGCATTAAGGACCTTAATGATTTCCTGGTCTGACAGGGATTTGATCAAAGGATCCTCTGGCTTAAAACATGGATCATTCTTCAAATAATCGCTGGCACACCCATGTGTGGCTCATTATTCATTGCTTATTATTCGGTGAGACCGAGGCTTAAGTTTGATCTGCATCTCATCTGTCTTGTGGATGCAGCGGATACTGGCTTATTTTTAACATTGTAAAGCACTTTTGATCTATATTTTGTATTATATTTTAGCTTATGAAAAGTCACTTCTATAACAGGACTTTGACCATGAAAAAATTTTTCCAAGGTAAAAATTTGTGGAATTGGAAACTTAGTGTTGGTGGAGGTTTGTGCTCTATGAGTGCAGTGCTCTATTTCATTCATGTCATTATTTTGATGAAAAACTAAATTTCACTCTTTTTAAAAAAGAAATCAATCACTCATCAATATGTGCCAATCAATGGCGTATTTAGAACATTACTGCAGATGTTTCTTATTCATGGTACTGAATCACATAATAAAAGTGATTGGCGTCATTAAAACATTAATGGATTATTTACAAGACCACAAATGACCAAGCGGGCCTCCTGTGGCTAAACGGGGAAATGAAACACTGACAATCACAATTAAGCTGATTGCGTGGAGATGATTTCAACAAGTGAACCGTCAGTAGATTACATCCTTCACAGCAAATTTAATTTTGTATTCACAGCTAAGTGTTGCATCTCCCAATGAATCTTTTGAAAATGTGGAGAAACATCAAAGTGTTACCTGGCAACACACATGGTTGAGTTTACTCCCTCCATCACAACAAACATCCTTCTGCATAAAAGTAATGGAAAGCCCTTTAAAAGATAGTCAACGTGTTTGATTCTTAAGAAGAGATGCAGTCAAAAACTTGGCCTCAGCTGAGTGGAAGCTCAGAGTGTTTAAACATTTCAACCAGCCTCATTTTTTGGTACAGTGCACAATCCCCCATAACACAATTTTCCCCCGAGCAGATTCATGGAATGGGTGTGGAGTCTTGATTCTGGTGTCAAATTATGCCGTGCCCCGCCCCTCCCCCAATCAAAATAAATAAATAAGTAATGTCCTTGAGCATTATCTCACTATAAACTGATGATGCACATTGAACTGTAATTCTTACATATTTCTGTTAAGAGTCCCTTACACAAGACGAGGTCCTATGAGAGTTTGTTGTACGTCCAAAAGGATGCAAAACCATCTTGCTGTGTAAATGCTTCAGTGTCCCTTGTGCATTGTTTCAGTGTTCTAAAGAGCAAATGTATTGGTGTCTCCATGTGACCACCGGTGACCATGGAGTCCTGCAAATCCACTGAGTTCCTTTGTGCTTCCTCTGTGTCACACTTTGGCCAACAGTGGTATTCTTTGAGCATCTATTCAGCGGTGCTTCTGCCCCCTAGTAGACTCCTGAGCGGGGGGGGACACTCACTCTTTGTGGGAGAAGGAACATCCCCTGTCTGATTTGTTGGACTCTGTCGGCTCATTTTAGACACGAGCCTCAGGCTGCGCTGCTGTCCAAGGTTCTGAAAGAGTCAAATGAAAATGGCCGCTGTGGGTCTGTAGCTCATTATAGTGCTGCTCGCTGGCACTTATCACCACAGAGGTCACACACATCTGATCATATCTCCTCTCTCTAAAAAATAGAAAAAACCTGTATGTCAATAGCTTATCAACTGTTTGCCTTTTGCAAATGCGATTGATTGGTCAGATGAGTTTCGTTTGGTGTTGCATTTGCCTGTGGTAACCTACATTGTAAATATAACAACAACAGTGCTTTATAATGAACTTTATTCATAACATTCACAGCAGACAGCCCTGATCATTGTGTGTTTTCAGTCAGCGTCCGTTGGCTGATCATGGTATCATCTGTGCCTACTTTGAGCATCCTCCAATGTTTGCATCACTTCTGCATTTGTTTTGAACATGCTCAAAAATTTATAGCAACCATGATGACCATGGCATCCTGTGTGCCTTCCACTGAGCATTCCTTGTAGGACCTAGGCATGTGCTGTGCCTTTCTTCAACATCCTGTGGCATCCTCCCTGATTTTATAAAGGGACTTCATCTCTGTGTAAGGGGGGTTTTAGATTACTGTACCTCTTACGTTCACTGAAACACAGCGAGGATTGATATCACTGGGGTCAGAGCTCAAAAGAGACCGTATTCAGTCAATTTCAAAAGAAGCATATAATTTGAGGAGCTAAAGCTTGGGGTTATTTAGCCGTTTAGCCCAAGACAGTGAGGGGTGATTTCATTGCTAACAAAGCTCAAAACAGGCATTTTGAGTCAGTTTCAATGTAAATATATAAGTTGAGTTGATAGAATCTTGTGGTTGTTGAGTAATTTAAGCCCAAGACCTGCTCTTAAGTATCAGTAGTTACTGACGTACAGTGATGGGTGATTTAATTGGGCTCAATTGTAAAATGATGCATTTCCATGTGTTTTTCAAGACAAACTTTAATTGGAGTAGATAGTGGTCCTTGATTCATTTAAACCCAAGACCTGCTCTCAAGCTTGACTCTAAAACAGTGAGATTAGAAATCATTAGGGGAAAAAAAAAAAATCAAAAGATGCATTTCCATTCATTTTCAAGATATATTTGTGACTGGAACAAATAGAAACTTGGGGTCCCTTAGCTTACTCTTCACCTTCAATGTTTACTGAGACACAGCAAAGGTTGGTTTCATGGAGATCAAAGGTCAAGAGGTCCATTTCCACTGAGATACAAACTTGGCATTCCTGAGGAAAGTAAAATCAATTTTTGTTCACTATCCTCTGTGGGTGAATTCAGTTGGGGGGGGGTTCTGTTACCATGGTAGCAATTCCAATTGTGATAAAACACTGCTTTAAATTAGAGCGTATCAAAATGTTTCTCTTGCAAATAATATGGGATCAAACTTCAGGCCCCGAAACCAGCAGTTGAAACACATGGATTATTGTGCATGAGGTGCTAGTTATTTAATTAACTCTCCTTGAATTAGTCAGGTTAGCAGGCAGGTCGTATCATCTTGTGCCTTATCAAAAAGGATTTGTGGCATGACACTGTCATTAATGCCAGACTACAGATAAGTTCAGAATGAACAGGGAACCAAAATGTCTCTTGTTTTGGCAATGAAAGCACTGCAGGTGCTCCAGTCTGTGCTGTCTTAATCTGACACAGTGGCTCTCCAAAAATGGGAAAGGTGGGAAGCGAAAGGACTGTACTTCTCAGGTGAACAGCTGGACTGTGGAATGTTTGGCGTGCAGAAAGGATGAGGCACAGCTGGCTTTTACGGGGAAGAGCTCTCCTGGAGCCTCTGGGAGGTCACAGCCTGCTAGGCCATGAAGCGCTGCTCGGCAGGAGCCGTGTGTAAAGGCAGAAGGCCTGTGCCGCTGTGCGTGCACGTGTCCCCCCCCCGAGCCCACATTGTTGGCTACCTCCAAATACACACCGTATAAACACCGGCGTAGAGATGATTTAGGATGGCACCAACATTTAGCGCAGACACAGGCATACTGTGTGCACACATTTGCTGTGGGTGTGCACGTCTCCATCAGCACGTTGTGTACTGCATAGCAACAAGCGCCGCTGCTGCTGAAAACAATAAACCAGTTTAAATGAGCTCTCCAAGGTCTCCAGCACACAGCCAAATGCAGGAAGGTGCCCCCTCAAATGCAGCAGCAAACTGCTCCTTCTCACCTCACAGAGAAAAGCTTCTATTCATTACCCACAGGTACAGAAGAGTTACAGGATGCAGCGCCGATAAAAAGCTCAAGGCTGCGACCTTCCACCCCGTCGCTGCCATGTCTCATTTTGGGTTTCTCTCTGAATGTGAAACAACACCACAGTAACTCAGCTTTCTGCACCTATCAACCTGAAAGCTCCTCCAAGTTATGTACTTAGTTTCAGAAATATTTGGACAGTGGCAAAAAAACAAAAATAAAAATGTAATTTTCATGAGCATTGCAGCATGCAAATAATGGTTATGAGCTCATTGTGCAGCCTTTCAGTTTTAGTTTGAGATATCCCATTTTTAAGAAACTAAATTAACTTTTCATGGCTGCAGGTGTACTAAAGTACACTCAAAAATGGCTCATTTTTCAATTCAATTATGTGTAGGATTTCCATATAATAAATATATGTAGCCCCAACTCAAATATGCAAGATAATGTAATTTGATTTAGTTGGGACTACATCTTGTGTCACCTCGTTTGGGAACAAAGCAGTTGACTATGTCTATATTAGCACTGTCTCATCACATCTATCCACTTGGTGAGCCGTGTAAACTGAGTCACTGTTGAGTCACCGTCGAGTCATCTTCACAACCTTTCAGAACATCTGCAGTTTCTATTAAAAGGCAATTTTACCAGCATTCTAAATCTATTACAAAAAGCCAAACTCCAACTCCACACCAATCAGAAATACAGTGCATGCATTGAGTATTCACAGAGCTTCACTTTTTCCATATTTTGTTATGTTACAGCCTTATTCCAAAATGGATGAAATTCATTTTCCCTCAAAGTTCTACACACAATACCCCATAATGACAATGTGAAAAACATTGTTGAGATTTTTGCAAATTTATTTAACAAAAAATAAAATCCCACGTACATAAGTATTCACAGCCTTGAGGCATGAAGCTCAAAATTGAGCTCAGGTGCATCATGTTTCCACTGATCATCATTGAGATGTTTCTACCGCTTAATTGGAGTCCACCTGGGGTAAATTCAGTTGACTGGACATCATTTGGAAAGGCACACACCTGTCTACATCTAGGGTCCCACAGTTGACAGTGCATGTCAGAGCACAAACCAAGCATGAAGTCAAAGGAATTATCTGTAGACCTCTGAGACAGGATTGTCTTACAGCACAAATCTGGGGAAGGGTACAGAAACATTTCTGCTGCTTTGAAGGTCCCAATGAGCACAGTGACCTCCATCATCCATAAATGGAAGAAGTTTGGATCCACCATGACTCTTCCTAAAGCTGGCCGCCCATCTAAACTGAGCAATCATGGGAGAAGGGAATTAGTCAGGGAGGTGACCAAGAACCCAATGGTCACTCTGTCAGACCTCCAACACTCCTCTGTGAAGAGAGGAGAACCTTCCAGAAGGACAGCTACCTCTGCAGCAATCCACCAATCAGGCCTGTATGGTGGAGTGGCCAGATGGAAGCCACTCCTTAGTGAAAGGCACACTCTCAGACCATGAGAAACAAAAATCTTTGGTCTGATAAGACAAAGATTCAACTCTTCATGTTGGAGGAAACCAGGGACCATCCCTAAAGTGAAGCATGGTGGTGGAAGCATCATGCTGTGGAGATTTTTTTCAGCAGCAGGAACTGGGAGACTAGTTAGGATTGAGGGAAAGATGGGTGTTCACAATAATAGTAGTGTGGCATTCAGTCAGTGAGTTCGTCAATTTTGTGGAACAAACAGGTGTGCATCAGGTGTTCCCTATTTAAGGATGAAGCCAGCACCTGTTGAAAATGCTTTTCTCTTTGAAAGCCTGAGGAAAATGGGATGTTCAAGACATTGTTCAGAAGAACAGTGTAGTTTGATTAAAAAGTTGATTGGAGAGGGGAAAACGTATACGCAGGTGCAAAAAATTATAGGCTCTTCATCTACAATGATCTCCAATGCTTTAAAATGGACAAAAAAAACAGAGACGCATGGAAGAAAATGGAAAACAACCATCAAAATGGATAGAAGAAAAACCAGAATGGCAAAGGCTCACCCATTGATCAGCTCCAGGATGATCAAAGACAGTCTGGAGTTACCTGTAAGTGCTGTGACAGTTAGAAGACGCCTGTGTGAAGCTAATTTATTTGCAAGAATCCCCCGCAAAGTCCCTCTGTTAAATAAAAGACGTGCAGAAGAGGTCACAATTTGCCAAAGAACAACTGGCCTAAAGAGAAATGGAGGAATATTTTGTGGACTGATGATGACTGATGGATCAGTTTGGATATGTCCAAATACTTGAAGAGGTCATGTTGCCTTATGCTGAAGAGGACATGCCCTTGAAATGGGTATTTCAACAAGACAGTGACCCCAAGCACACTAGTAAACGAGCAAAATCTCGGTTCCAAATCAACTAAATTAATGCCTCGCAGATGAGAAGAAATCATGAAAAACTGTGGTTAAACAACTAAATACTAGTTTAGTGATTCACAGGATTGCTAAAAAAGCAGTTTGAACATAATAGTTTTGAGTTTGTAGCGTCAACAGCAGATGCTACTATTATTGTGAACACCCCCTTTTATACTTTTTTTTTACTAATAGCCCAATTTCATAGCCTTAAGAGTGTGCATATCATGAATGCTTGGTCTTGTTGGATTTGTGAGAATCTACTGAATCTACTGGTACCTTGTTTCCCATGTAACAATAAGAAATATACTCAAAACCTGGATTTATCTTTTTAGTCACATAGCACTACTATTATTCTGAACACTACTGTATCTTGGATGAAAACCTGCTCCAGAGCACTCTTGACCTTAGATTGGGGCAATGATTCATCTTTCAGCAGGACAGTGACCCTCAGCACTTATGCAAGATATCAAAGGAGTGGCTTCAGGACAACTCTGTGAATGCCCTTCAGTGGCCCAACCACAGCCCAGACCTGAATCTGATTGAACATCTCTGGAGAGATCTGAAAATGGCTGTGCACCGATGCTCCCCATCCAACCTGATGGAGCTTGAGAGGTGCTGCAAAGAGGAATGGGCAAAACTGATCAATGATAGGTGCACCAAGCTTATGGCATCATAATCAAGAATTGAGGCTGTAACTGCTGCCAAAGGTGCATCAACAAAGTACTGAGCAAAGGGTGTAAATACGTATGTTTATGTGATTTCTTCTTTTTTTTATATTTTTAATAAATTTGTAAACATTTAAAAAAAAAAATTTTTCATGTTGTCATTATGGGATGTTGTGAATAGAAGTTTGAGGGGAAAATGAATTTATTCCATTTTGGAATGAGGCTGTAACAAAAAGTGTGGAAAAAGTGAAGTGCTGTGAATAATTTTCAGGTGCACTGTAACATATACTGTAGCACATTGTGATGTTATAAAGCTACTTCGTGAAAGATCCGAAAAATAACATCAAATGTGGATCACCTCCAAAGTTCGGCACAATGATCTGGATGAAGTTGCTATTCTTACTTAATTTTTGTCTGCTGATTTTGTGTTGTTGTTTGATGCATTACATGTAAAAAGTTGATGTGGCAGAATTTTTGTCTCCAGTAATAAGCGTAATAAGTGTGATGACTACTAACAGGTGTGCTTTTGTATTAACACGCTGGTGCAAAGGGAGCAGCTTTCACTTTAAACTGTGGGCTTGTGAGTGAGGCCAGGAAAACATGGATGGTCTTGAGACAGTGGCACCAGTTGGCTTCTGACAGTGATAAACAGAGATAAAGACACTATAAGTGGCAGGTCCCAGTGAGGGACAACACTCGGCTCAGCAACCTCTCCCACACCGTCTGTCCCATCCAACAGACCCAAACCCAGAAGACAAATCGTGCTGCTCACATCATCGGACAAGCACATCTGGCACCCAGAGTCCACCGTGGTCCACTGACAGCTGCAATCAGCCACTTGGTATTCATGATAGCAACTTACTGCTCTCTCGCTGTGATGCCAAAGATGGAAGGAAAAAGTAAAAAAGACAACTATTGGAGGGGGGAGGCACCTTTTAACATCAAATCAAATATGAATCAGCTCAATCACAACTGCAGCATCACGCTGATGTCCAATCAAACACAAAGCCTAAACATGGAGATCAACAATAGAACAATGGAAGGTTTTCAAGGAAATGATGACAGAGAGGACATGAATATTTATACCTCAGTGGAGTATGAATAAATTTTTGCCGAATGCTGTCATAGCCATTCCAAAAACTGTTCACTTTTCAACCTCAAGTCATCAATGTGTGTCAACGGCTGATAAACGCAAGTATCAAAGAAGCTACAGTTGTTTTCGTTGTTAAAACCGACGGTTATCTGACAGCGGACGTTCTTCTATATGTATTATTAGTGCTTTTGCCCTCATTAATTATGAACCATAAACCGGCCAAAGGCTATGTTGTTGTCTGGTGTGAAAATTAAATATTGATAAACCTCCAGCTTTCACCCCAGATTTCATTGCGTTAACAAATATGTTTTGTTTGCAAAACAATTTGAATTTAATAATTCATCAAAAGGGGTGTGAGGCTATTATCATTCAGTATGAGTGTGGTGCGAGCGCCAGATGTCAGGGATCACGTCCTTGTTTTGACAATACATGCAAAGCCTGTGCCCTCTTTTATACATTATTGAAAGCAAATTCTGCTTGGCAGGTTTGGACATGAGCACGGGGACTGATGCACAACAGGTGACCTGAAGCTGTCTGTCAGAAAAACAAAGCCGTGACAGAATTACAAAGATGTATTTACAGCCGTGCTCCGTCTGATCAATGAATTCACAGGAAACAACTCAGGGGTAGGCAACCTGTTCCAGAAAGAGCCATGAGGGTGCAGGTTTTCTTTGCAGCCACTGACTCCACCAGGTGATTTCACTGATTAACTGATTCCATCTGCTCAAAGTGATATTAATCAGTAAAATCACCTGGTGGAGTCAGCGGCTGCAAAGAAAACCTGCACCCTCATGGCTCTTTCTGGAACAGGTTGCCTACCCCTGAAACAACTGTTCAACTAATGAGCACCTAACCTTAGATTCTAACCCTAGATCAGGGGTCACCAACATTTTTGAAACTGAGAGCTACTTGATGGGTACTGAGTCATATGAAGGGCTACCATTTTGATACGCTCTTCTGAAATAACAAATTTGCTCAGTTTGCCTTTAGTTATTATTAATAACAATTAATGAGACTCATCTATGTCAAGACACTAATCACAATAATTATCAACAATGACAACAAAGTCTGAAACAGATATCAGCATTCAGCAGTTTATGTCTATTAATCTCAGTAATTGTTAAATTTTCAGATGACCAATTACATCAGTACATTTCATAGGAAAAATGTCCCATTTTCACTAGCCACTGACAAACCTTTTTAACAAATCATCAGTGGTGGGCACAGTTCAGCTAATCCGATAACAGATAATTATTGAAGCTAATGTTTTTGTTAGCGGATTATCGTCATCGGACCATTTATCTTCCGATAAATTTAGTTCCGATAACTTTCAGTCCGATAACATTTTTTTGCTGGTAAAGTGAGCAAAGTTTAACTTGCTGACGCCATCATTAAGCGCAAGATGTGATTGGCCGGTCGACGCAGGAAGCATTGTGGGTTGTGTAGTTCAGGTTCACTTTGGACGTTACACTGTTACCGTCCGCTCAACTCAAACAAAATGGACAAATTTTAACATTATTTTATTTTATTTCTTTGTGGCTGATAGGATAATTTAATCACCAAGACTTGGTGGGGGAGAGGAGCTCTCACAGCGCAGCTGTGTTTACAGAGGGACTTTTCTTCACGGTTTAGACACTGTTTTGGATTTTTTAAAAAGGACGCTTTATTTCTTCAGATGAATCCCACTGAAACTAACAGGTAAGAATTTATATTTACTAACGTGTCTTTTTACTCTGCCAATCAATGCATTAATGGACGTATTTCGGTTGTTTAAGCCGCAGGGTTCAAAACGTGTGAAAAAAGCAGCAGCTTTTTAGTTTCTGTATATAATACAGAGATAAACTGTGACTTCTAATACTGTGTTTTATTGCTTTTGAAAGATGATGACAGTATTTGGGGTTTTATTTTTTATAAATTCATTTTTCATGCATTCTTATGTGTTTGTGATCCTTGAATTTACCCAGCAGAGAAAAGTGAAAGTGAAACTGATTCATCAGAAGCCGCGTCCGAATCAATACTAAAAGTTATTGGTTATCTGTAATAAAGATACATTTTTGGCAGTTTATCAGTTTAGCATCATAAAAGATAATTTTCAGTTATCACATTAATGGTTATTGAAGCTAACTTTTTGGTTAGCTGTGCCCACCACTACAAATCATGCACTATGTTGCACCATGTTTCAACAAGCTATCAATTATGTAATGTTAAGGAAAAATCAACTTACATATTTTAAAATAAATCTTGTCACATTTTGAACTAATGTCCAAATCTGCCGCATTTTAAACAAAATTATAACTGTCACTGTTGCATGTCATGAACACACTTAAATTGCTGCTGCACTAAAGTGCTTGTCCTGTTAGACTTCAGTGCTGCTTTTGATACTGTTGACCATAAAATTTTATTACAGAGATTAGAGCATGCCATAGGGATTAAAGGCACTGCACTGCGGTGGTTTGAATCATATTTATCTAATAGATTACAATTTGTTCATGTAAATGGGGAGTCTTCTTCACAGACTAAGGTTAATTATGCAGCTCCACAAGGTTCTGTGCTAGGACCAATTTTATTCACTTTATACATGCTTCCCTTAGGCAGTATTATTAGAAAGCATTGCTTAAATTTTCATTGTTACGCAGATGATACCCAGCTTTATCTATCCATGAAGCGAGGACACACACCAATTAGTTAAACTGCAGGAATGTCTTACAGACATAAAGACATGGATGACCTCTATAATTTCCTGCTTTTAAATTCAGATAAAACTGAAGTTATTGTACTTGGCCCCACAAATCTTAGAAACACGGTGTCTAACCAGATCCTTACTCTGGATGGCATTACCCTGACCTCTAGTAGTACTGTGAGAAATCTTGGAGTCATTTTTGATCAGGATATGTCCTTCAATGTGCATATTAAGCAAATATGTAGGACTGCTTTTTTGCATTTGCAATATCTCTAAAAATTAGAAAGGTCTTGTCTCAGAGTGATGCTGAAAAACTAATTCATGCATTTATTTCCTCTAGGCTGGACTATTGTAATTCATTATTATCAGGTTGTCCTAAAAGTTCCCTGAAAAGCCTTCAGTTAATTCAAAATGCTGCAGCTAGAGTACTGACGGGGACTAGAAGGAGAGAGCATATTTCACCCATATTGGCCTCTCTTCATTGGCTTCCTGTTAATTCTAGAATAGAATTTAAAATTATTATTCTTACTTATAAGGTTTTGAATAATCAGGTCCCATCTTATCTTAGGGACCTCATAGTACCATATCACACCAATAGAGCGCTTTGCTCTCAGACTGCAGGCTTACTTGTAGTTCCTAGGGTTTTTAAGAGTAGAATGGGAGGCAGAGCCTTCAGCTTTCAGGCTCCTCTCCTGTGGAACCAGCTCCCAATTCGGATCAGGGAGACAGACACCTTCTCTACTTTTAAGATTAGGCTTAAAACTTTCCTTGTTGCTAAAGCTTATAGTTAGGGCTGGATCAGGTGACCCTGAACCATCCCTTAGTTATGCTGCTATAGACTTAGACTGCTGGGGGGTTGCATGATGCACTGAGTGTTTCTTTCTCTTTTTGCTCTGTATGCACTACTCTGCTTTTAATCATTAGTGATTGATCTCTGCTCTCTTCCACAGCATGTCTTTTTCCTGATTCTCTCCCCTCAGCCCCAACCAGTCCCAGCAGAAGACTGCCCTTCCCTGAGCCTGGTTCTGCTGGAGGTTTCTTCCTGTTAAAAGGGAGTTTTTCCTTCCCACTGTCACCAAGTGCTTGCTCACAGGGGGTCGTTTTGACCGTTGGGGTTTTTCTGTAATTATTGTATGGCTTTTGCCTTACAATATAAAGCACCTTGGGGCAACTGTTTGTTGTGATTTGGCGCTATATAAATAAAATTGATTTGATTTGATTTAAATTGAACACAATTCTTCAATATTTTAATTCAACTTTGCCATGGCACGCCCATGTTGCCACTGACAACATCTGGTATGTGTTTCTTTGTTAGCAGGAAGACTGGCATTGCATGCTGTTCACCAGTGTATTGTAATCTAGTGTGTAACTTGACACTGCTGCTGTGAGTCTTTCAGATGTGCATTGGTGAGGCGTATTCTGTGTTTGTTCTTGATGACGTTCATGTCAGTAAACACTGATTCACAGAGACAGGTTGAACCAAACATGGCTGGCAACCTTCATAGCTGCTGTGCATACGCCACTGTACTGTGTCAACAAGGCACCAAAGGTTTGGTACAGCCTGGTAGGCTTTGAGGTAGAGGTCCTTTTGCAATGGTAAATGAAATGGTAAATGGACTGCATTTATATAGCGCTTTTCCATCTGACGCATCAGACGCTCAAAGCGCTTTACAATTATGCCTCACATTCACCCCGATGTCAGGGTGCTGCCATACAAGGTGCTCACTACACACCGGGAGCAATAGGGGATTAAAGGTCTTGCCCAGGGGCCCTTAGTGATTTTCCAGTCAGGCAGGGATTTGAACCCATGATCTTCTGGACTCTAGCCCAACACCTTAACCACTAGACCATCACCTCCCCTATGTCATGATTTCAATCTCCACCTGTCCAGCATCCAAAGTGAACGTTGCACTTAGTTGCTCAGCAAAACATGTTGTGTCCACATTCATGAAAGGATTGGAAATGAATGACAAACGTGGTTCAAGCTTATCAAGGTCACAAAACCTATTCTCAAACTCTGTTGATGACTTCACAGTAATTTTTTGCAACTTTGTCAAATGTCTCAGATGCAGAAGCATTGTCTTTCAGCACCGACTGCATAGAGTGAAAGTGCAGCACCGTTTTGTTTTTTTTTTGTTTTGTTTTGTTTTTTGTTTTTTTTGAGAAAATGTACATCTGGGCTTTAAAAGCATTTAATAATAATAATAATAATAATAATACATTTTATTTGTATAGCGCTTTTCTGGACACTCAAAGACGCTTTGCAACCAAGAAAAAAAAGATAAAAACAATAAGAGAAAACACAATTAAAAATCAGGGCTATACATTAAAAACTAACTTAAACAGGTGGGTTTTGAGTTCTTTCTTGAAGGAGGGGAGGTCTGGGCAAGCACGGAGTGGTTGGGGCAGAGAGTTCCAGAGGGTAGGGGCGGCAATGGAGAAGGCTCTGTCTCCCCAGGTTCGGAGCCTGGTCCTACAGGGAAAGGACAAAAGGTTTGTGTCAAAGGAGCGGAGAGAGCGTGATGGAGTGTGGCGGTAGAGGAGGTCAGTGAGATATGTTGGGCCAGGTTATGGAGGGCTTTGAAAGTGATCAGGAGGATTTTGAAGTGGATGCTTTGAGTGATGGGGAGCCAATGGAGGTTTTGTAGGACAGGGGTGATGTGTTCTCGAGTGCGGGTGTGGGTGAGGAGACGGGCAGTAGAGTTTAATTTAATTAAATTTAAGGCACTTATCATATCAACAACAGTCTTACTTTTGCCTTGCAGCTCGCAGTTCAAGTGGTTGAGTTTCCCAATAATGTCTGTCAAAAATACAAAGTCGAGTGTCCACTCTGTGTCCTCCAGCAGTGAGATGTCTTCGCCTTTGGACTGCATGAACTCTTTGATTTCACCTAGTGAAAGTGACAAAAAAATGAAGTAAAACCTGTCCTCTGCTGAGCTATCGGATTTCTGTGTGTAGCAGCAGGTCATTATATTCAGCTGACATCTCCTCCAATAGCACCTTGGAGCGGATGTCGTTTATGATTTTCACAACGGGAGTCATCACGTGCCCAAAGCAATCACTTAATACACATGCACATAACGCCTGCTGGTGAATGATGCAGTGGCAATGCAGAAACTTTGGGAAGTCTGGGTCACCTTTACAGTGAGCAATGAAACCTGCATGTTGGCCGATCATAGCAGGAGCCCCGTCTGTAGTCACCGCTACCAGCTTTTCCAATGGTGCCTTTTTCCTGAACAAAAAACTCCTTCACTGTGTTATAAATGTCAACTCCCCCCATAGTTGTCTTTAAGGGCAGTAGTGTCAGGAGTTCTTCTCTTGTGGAGAAATCTTCAAACACCATTCGGATAAAAACCAACAGCTGCAATGTACTGCTGCTGTCCACGGATTCGTCGCACTGGATGTTAAACCACCTGCACTTTACCAGATCCCCGTCCAGATGATCAGCCACGTTACCAGACATAGCTGACACTCATCTAGCCATCATAGATGCCCCCAGTTGGACATCAAAGAGAGTGGAGATTAGATCGGTTCCATTTTTCTTGTCTTTCACTACAGTGTTAGCAGTGGGTGTATCAGATCATAAGGTCATTGCACTGGATATACCATTCTCTGCCCCATACTCTAAACCAAAACATAAAATCAATTTTCACAATATAAATAAAATCAATCCTGTTTCCTTGATGGAGCATTTATAAAATATCCCCATCAATGTAACTTCAATCTCTGATTGTGTAGAATACTCCAATACTACACTTCGTGGTATTCTGGACAAGCATGCCCCCATGAAGACCAGAACCGTCACCTTCTCACAATGCACCCCCTGGTAGACGGAGGATCTACAGAGGCTGAAAACAGCTGGCCATGCTCTTGAGCGGCGCTCTGTAACATCTGCTCTGTTTGTTCATAAAATTGCATACCGTGACCATCAAAACGTCTATGCAAAATCACTACAAACAGCTCAAGCTCAATATTACTCAAATCTACTCAATAAAACTCCTAGGGACTCAAAATGTCTTTTTTCCACAATAAACCACCTCTTGAAATCAAATGTGCCTTCCAACACATTTGACCCAGAGGAACACTGCAATAAATTCAGTGAATTTATTGCTACCAAAGTAAACAACAGCCGCACTTCTCTGGCCCATTTCACCCCAAATCTCCCTGCTGACACTCCCAAGCCTGTAAACAACAAGTTTGAAGAAGTCTTGATGGAGCAGATGGAGCGCACTATCCACAACATGGATCCTCCACTTGCCCGCTGGACCATCTCCCCACTGCCCTGTTAAAACAAAACCTCTCTGCCATCAGTCCTGTTATAACTTCAGTAATAAACTCCTCACTTCACTCTGGTCTCGTCCCATTACCTCTAAAATCAACCCTCATTAAATCACTCCTGAAAAATCCTGGACCCAAACACCTTGGCAAACTACATTACCATTTCTAACCTGCCTTTTATTTCAAAGGTTTTGGAAAAGGTTGTGGCTAGCCAGCTGGAGCAACATCTGCAAACCAGTGGACTTTATGAAAAATTTCAGTCTGGCTTTTTGTGCAGCACACAGCACTGAGACAGCCCTGGTCAGTCACTAACAACCTGCTGGTGGCGGCTGACCAGGGCTTTCCATCCGACCTGGTCCTGTTAGATCTGACTGCTGCTTTCGACACTGTGGACCACCAGATCCTCCTCCACCGATTGCAGCATATAGTTGATTTGACTGGAGCTGTCCTTCAGTGGTTCCAGTCCTTCCTTGCAGGTAGGGATGAGTATGTGGCCCTGGGGGACGCAAGGTCGAGGACCCACACTGTCACCTGTGGGGTTCCTCAAGGGTCCATTCTTGGCCCCACCTTATTTACCATCTATATGCTCCCCCTGGGTCACATCATCAGCAAGCATTGAATTTCCTTCCACTGCTATGCCGATGATACTCAGCTCTACCTGCGAACTGACCCCACATCCCCGACAACTGCTCTGTCTACACTTAGAGCCTGCCTGGAGGAGATAAAGGCACGGATGACAGGAAATTTCCTACAGCTAAACAGCACCGAAACAAAAGCCGTCCTTGTTGGCACACCACATCAGCTCCACTCTTCCCCCATTACAGCTCTCTCATTTTCAGGCCACTCCATCTCCTTCTCCTTCTCTGTAACAAACCTTGGGGTCAGGTTTGACCCGACTCTCTCCTTTGATCATCATATCCACCACCTCTGTAAAATCTCATTTTTCCACCTTAGAAACATTTCTAAGTTCCGCTCCTCCCTCTCCTTCAGTGATGCTGAAAGGCTGGTCCATGCCTTTGTCTCCTCCAGGCTAGATTATTGTAATGCCCTCCTCATCGGGATCTCAGGCAGGAACATGCAGAAGCTCCAGCACATCCAGAACTGCACTGCCTGGGTCCTGATGAGGAGGCGCAAATATGACCACATCACCCCCATACTTCAATCCCTCCATTGGCTTTCCGGTCCAGCAGAGGATGATTACAAGATCTACCTGCTGACCTCCCAGTGCCTCCATGGCCACACCCCAGCCTACCTGACAGAGCTCCTCAATCCACAGATGACCACCCGACGCCTCCGGTCCACTGACTCAAATCGCCTCTGCCAACCTTGGACCAAGCTCGGCACCATGGGGGACAGATCTTTTTAGGCAGCTGCCCCACGACTTTGGAATGCCCTGCCTCAACATCTGAGAGTGCCACAGACTGTGGAGTCTTTTAAAAAGCAGCTTAAACCATTTTTATTTAGAAAGGTTTTAATGTGTACATTTAATTTTCTGTTCATTTTTATGCTGCAGCACTTTGAGATTTTTTGTAAATGTGAAGTGCATTATAAATAAAATTTATTATTATTATTATTATTATTATTATTATTGCTTCTTTGACAACTTCTCCATCTGTAAATGCCTTCTTCTTCTTCTTCTTCTTCTTGATCAGAAAATTTGTAGCTCAAAACGAGGCTTCGGTTGCTTTTTGGGACTTTTTTTGCCAGCCTCATGAAAAAAAGACTGTTGCTTACTCAAATCTGCCTTTAGCTCACGGGCTTTTTCTGCCCATAGTACAGTTCCCTTAGGTAGCTTAGTTAGCATGGTAGCTTTTGTGATATGTAGTGAAGTGTCCATCCACATTGCCCCGGAAATGAGACACACAGGTTTCTTTCACAGTTGTAAAAAAGAACTCCTCCCATTCGTTGTGAAATTGATGTTTTTTCTTTTTTTCTGCCATGTTTTTGAGGTAAGAAACTGCATTCAGCGCCCATCTTTGCTGCGCCCGCTAGCTTACTCTCCACGAGCACTGTTTTTTTTTTCATGCCAACAAATACTGACCTTTGAACTAGAGTAGCTCAAAGTTCACTTAAACTTATCTAAACTTCAAGTATAATAAATATATTATTGAGAGATAGTCATTTTTAAATCTATATAAATGCAAATGTGATTAAAACAGAATAGCAACAGAATAAAATAAAATTTTAGACGCAGCTCACTAGTGAGTTGAAATATTTTTAGAATAGGCCTGCAGGTGCATCATGTGGTCCTTGGGGGCGACCTGGTGCCCACGGGCACTGTGTTGGTGACCCCTGCCCGAGATGCTTGCAAATTGACTTGTAACTCTTTTCTTGCAGATGCCAAAATAGTCCTGTTTTTGGGGAAGAAACCATCTGCACAACTAACCAGAACACCACAGGCCAGGTTTGCACGGCTCATGCTTTATTCGAGCATTAAAAGATGTTCTGCTCCATCAATTATCAGTGAGTGGTCTTAAACTCATAATAGAAAGGGGAGCATGAGCTTTGGTTTTTCAATGCAATTCAGTTCATGTTGTTCATGATGTGCTCAGTAGAAATAAAACCTGCCCCTTTTCAACAATATCCGGAAGGAATTTGACACCAAGGGTATAGATGCTTAACAAGCACTGTCAGTTTGGTTGGATGAATTGCTGTCAACTTGCACTGCTATAACAGAAAGTCTGAATAACAGAAAGTCATTTCAGACACATATGCAGAGGTCCAGTTAATAGTCTGAACAAATAAAACATCACTTTCACAAGATGTTTGCTGATTTCCTTCTTTCTGCATTTGTTCCATTTGGTCTCCTTAACATGTACCTAGTACCTAGTATTGAAAACAGTTCAAAGTATTGTTTGTTGTTGTTTTAATCCTATTAGCTCAATCAATAATTAGCATCATGTTTTGCCACAATTGGAGCAAGTTTATTTTGTGGCCCCTGTACAACCTAAAACTGGAATTTTCCATCTTTTTTTAGCCCATAACTCTATTATGTTTAGTCACAGATAGTCCAAATTATATAACACCTGAATAGATCCTTGTCATTTCATTGATGGCATGATATTGTGTCGCATCACATTGCGTTGCCCTCCTCCCCAAGTTGAAAAATCAACTTTTTCGTCTCGTCGCACCGCGATGACCAATCAGGGTCTGAATATGTAGTGACATGGAGATGTCTGGAGTTTGACTGAAGATGTGAACATGTCCTGTATCTGGTAGCAGCCTGTGAGCAGGAATTATGTCTCTTTTGTCCTTTATTTCACAATTATGACAGAATTTTTGGAGGGAGCAGTAGCCCCACAGCAGAGGGGAGCGGAGTTTCTTTCTCTTTTTATTTTACATGCGCGCGTGAGCGAATCGTCCATGGAGATTATTTTACTTATTAACTACACAGATGTATAATAAAACAAATGGTGACTGGTTTCTAAACACAATTATGACAGAGTTTTTGGGGGAAGAGCAAGCTGCAGCCCCACAGCAGGCAGCAGAGTTTTTTTTTTTTTATTGTTTACATGTGCGCGCGTGAACGGGATAGGAGGTTCTCAAACTGGGTCCTGCAGAGGTGGAAGGACCGCTGAAAGCGTCCGTCATCCAGACACAGCTCCTGCAGCAAATAATGATACTCCTTGTATTGGGAACTTTCCACAACAACTCGCTCCATGTGATCAAGATCCGTCATGTTAACTTGACTGACAACCGGAGCCGGCGAGCGGAATGTAAGCTCCTCCTATTTGATGACGGTACACTGGGGCGAATTTTCGCAGCAAAAGCAGAGCGACACACCGGGTGAAGGAGGCGCGTCCGTCGCCACGCGACCCCCGCAAATTTGTAGCGTCTGATCGCGCCCGGTGTGAATGCGGCATAACAATGGACGGGTGTAATTTTGGTTGTTTTAAATAGATGAAAATTATCATCTATTTTTGGTATTCCCGCTCCTGCCTGCTCCCGTTCATTTTTATTCCCGTCCCATCCCAATCACGGGATTGATAAAATTTTGACTCCCATCCCGCAGGAATTCCCGAAAAATGTCATCCTCTATTCGGAAGCTCTTGACCTCAAAGGACCAGCGGCACACACCAAAAGTCCCTTTGCTCTTGTTTATAAATGACTAAAATATGAAATGACAAGGATCTATTTTAGGTGTTATATAAAACAAATAATGAATGTTTTTTCATTCGTGTAATGAAAGAATATGTCATGAGATGAAAGATGGAATGTTCCATTCAACGAGACGGACCCTCAATGAATGGAACACATTCCATCTGTCACCTCATGAAATATTCTTACTATTGCACTTGTAGACATTCATTATGTGTATACTACATCTTTTTGTAATCCCTACAATCGGACTAAAAATGTAACAGATAATTTGATATACTTTTAATAAGATTGGAGCCTGTTAAAATGTTTACTTGTTTGTGACTTTTACTGACCCCTGCCTAGGTATAGCTACCACTCTGGAATAGGTATTATATTTTTGTGCAGGCCATGATATACTGAGGCTGGATTGTAAGCTTGTTTATTCACCTGAGGAGGTTCCACTGAGGTCAAAATTGTAGGTTCATGGACTATATATATATATATATATATATATATATATATATATATATATATATATATATATATATATCACATAATGCATCATCATGATATTACATATTGTTGTCATGAGTAAGTGCATTGCCGGAACAAATCCCAGCATCTGCATGCTAAATTAATCTATTATAATGTGTCATAACCAGATGGATTTTAAGACCCCATATGCTTAATGTCTTTAACTAGAACCTATATTTCATTTTGCAGTTTGCAGGCAGTAAAAAGGTTAAAAACCCTAAGCACTACAAATCCACAGGGCAGAGAGATGATTGTATCCCAGCGGGCTACAACATTAGTCAGTGGCTTCGCATTTGCCACCAACCTATCACAGCTCTGCCTCCACTCACCTACCAACATGAATGTCATTTTAAAAATCGAATTATTCTTTATTTGTTATTACAGGCTGATGGGAGGGTGATTGTCACCCGAAAACAGAACATTCAAACCCGACTGACCGCTGTCATCCACCCGATAACAAATCTGATGTTGTGTTAACAGCGCCCATGCTGCAGCAATGAAGTGAAGTGTGACACACGGAGAGAGACAGAGAGAGAGAGAGAGAGAGAGAGACGCCTGTTTGGGATTTACAGCAGCAGAATGTGCACATACCTAGCAGCGGACTGTACTGCTTCACAGGTCAGCTGTTCTAACCCAACTCCATTAATACGCCTCTCCACCTTGAGGTTCAATTTATGCTCTAACACATCCACCACCTGAGCGACAGCATCCATGGCACTTTAACCGAGGCCACAAAGGAGGAGGCACAACGCCAGCAAAAACATCTGAAACCTCACAAGCAAGCAACTGCACAAAATATTTGAACAGAACTTTTTGTACTGTAAGTTACAGGTTGGACAAACTGTTCCATCAGTCCACTATACTGCTGTGTCATGACGCCTTAAACTTGACGAGTCACTGATCATTTCATTATGGTGCATCCTCTGCCGCATTGTGGTAGTGGTAGGGGTAGCAGTGCTGGGTTGGACTCTCCCCAAATTTGTAAGGCCTCTACCAACAAAGGAGTGGAGCACAACCATGCATGGCACGTCTGACCTTCAAGAGGAATACCATGGACTGACTTTTCATGTTCTCACCATGTTTGTGCTTCCAAAGACATGTCTGTGAGGTGAGCTGGTAGTGAGAGTGTGAATGAGTTTGTGTTTCAGTGTGTGTCTGTACTGCGGCAGAGTGGCGGCCTGTCCAGTGTGTACCCCTCCTGTCACCTGATGACCTGTGGAACAGGCTCCAGGCCATCCACACCCATCCCTGGAAGCCCCGACCTGGAATAAATGGTTTCGAAAAATGGATGGATGCACAAAAGCAAAAACTTTGGAAGGATCCCTATGGTGAGGAAAAGGCTCAAAGTTGATGTCACACAGCACAACCTGAAAGGATGCAACATGTTCCAATCAGCGTTACACACATCATGTGCACACGTGGAGTGGAACAACATTGGGCTTTCAGTGCATGAAACAGCACTGAAAGATCATTTGATTTTTAAGTGAAAAAGAAGAAGAAAAGTTTAAAATGTTGGTATAAAGGTAAAGTAACTCAGGCAGCAACCAGTGTTATGATTGTGTGTGTGTCAGGTAAACACACTCAAGAAGGTAAACGGCTTCACTTTATGAAATTTTGAAGTTTAGAATCATCTTTTTCAAACTCAGCTGTGGTCGAACAAACAATTTTGTTTGTTGTTGTGGTTTGATCCAGAGGTGATAGGCTCCATGCCCCTAAAACCACTAGCAGCCGGGTTGACGTGCCAACCATCAAAACCTTCATAAAGTGTACCTGGGCACCTCCTGATGAATAATGCGAGCTTAGCACAAAACATTCGCTTGGCTACACACAACAGACTGAAACTTCCTTGACTTAGTTTTCTCTTTGGTTGACATTTTGATCTTCTTCTTTCACATTGAAATTGAAATTATTTCAGACAAGTGTTGTTAGGTTTGCTGGTTCTGATTCATCTGAATGTATAACTTTTTGTGGATAATTTTCTGTAAAGTGCTGCCCATCTCTTTTTGTTTTATTAACAGTCGTGGGTAGTAGAGTGCAACTCAACTTTCATGACTTAATTTTACAAAATATAATGCAATGCTAATATACCCTTGGGCGTATGAGCATGTAATCAGTGAAAAAATGTGTAGAAAGAATGAGACATTTTGACCCCTTAGAATTGGTCAAGGTTACCCATCTTTGACCTTATCCAAGGTCTGTGTCCCAAGAATGCTCCCTGTGAATTTGAAGACCCTGGCAGTAATAGGACTGGAGTTATGCTACGCACAGAGGGACAGACGTGAAGTCTTCACGATACCCGATGGCCATATTTTGGTCTCGGGTAAAAATCTAAAGTCATGCAGCTCTGACTGTATAAATGATGAAGACAGATCCTCTTCCAAAGGTCAAAGTTCTTATATCTTGGTAGTTTTCTCGAGCACATCATGTTACAGATTCCACTTTCTTGTCCTGAAGTAACCTGAAGTAACATGATGGTGTTAATGTATTTTATGAGCAGGCAGCTGCTGGGATCAGGCTGTTTTTTTAGTGCTTTCTGGCTGAATACAACATGGCCACCTGCTTGGTGTAAAACCTTCACTGCTACACCCGCCTTTATGTTTTCTGCAACTAAACAAAGATGCGCAAGGATGTGTGTGTGTGTGTGTGTGTGTGTGTGTGTGTGTGTGTGTGTGTGTGTGTGTGTGTGTGTGTGTGTGTGTGTGTGTGTGTGTGTGTGTGTGTGTGTGTGTGTGTTTTGAGCTGCATGGAGTTTGCTGTTAAGCGGCTTACTGATGCTTTAAGCATCAGCAGGAGCAAACTGCCGCTCCTCGTGGCTTCAGGAGCACCAGGGGAGCTGGAGGATACCATCCTTGGCTTTACAAGTGTTTCATATTTGTGTCACTCGTCTGACAACTCTGTTTTCATTTCAGAGTCTGCTGATTATTTGCAGACTACGGGCGGAGGTTCTGCAGCTGGGCGGAGATTCGCACATGATCACCCCGGGGATATTGAGGAGCGAGCCTATGTGTGTGTTCAGGCTGCAGCGAGAGGTGAGTGACACTCAACCACCTGCTCTTCTGATAAACAAGTTCATGTGGGGGGAGAAAATGATTATTAGAAGGATTTCGGTGTCATCCCTCCCTCGCTCCCTCCATCTCACTTTCACAACTGCGAGCGGCAGAATAAAATGACTCCCTGCCAGTGAATAATAAGGAAGTTTATGAATCGTGACGAATGCAACGGCGCTCTACATGAAATACCAATGAGGGAGGCGCCCCAGCGTAGCAAAATGCTACATCCTAATATCAACAGTCACCTTGTGCTACTCTCTCTGCTCCCCAGAAGGACACATCATGGGGTGATATGAACACATGGCATTATGCTGTGACACTGACAAACGCAGCGCTGGCACGCGAGCACGGGCAGGTGAAGGAGCACATGCGGGCAGCGTGCCACCACAGTGGGTTGGCACCCGGATGGGCACAGAGGATGAGGGCGGGAGAAGATGAGCGTTGTCCTACATTGTGTTTGTGCCAAGGGAAAGCATTGGCAGCGTCACCTGTGTGCCGACACGCTGTGTGCATATTTGATAGCGTCAGGGGTCAGAGGAGCGGCGTGCATGATGTAAGCACACTTGTCACCCGGTGTAAGAGCCAATCAACGTGGACACAACATAAAAAAAACACATCAGAAAATTAGGAGGAAAAAATGGATCAGCGTTTAAAGGTTTTTGTTTTATTTTCAGAATGTTTGTTCATTCCTTTTTTTGAAATGTAATGAATTGATCTTCTCACCTGGGTCTGCTGGCATCTTTGTCTGTGCTCAGCTGCATCCCGATGGAGAAGACTCCTCAGTACGACATCAGACTCCTTCCTCATGTGGTTTCATAATGTTGCCAGGTCTGGGAACACGTGCTGTGACACACGTTGCTGCATCCACCACACATGGAACTGCCTTGTGCCCTGGAAGGCAACGATGAAGGAAGACAATCAGGCCACCCCAACCTCTTGAAAGAACAATCTAGCTGGCACAGCCAGGTAGAAAAATGGACGTGTCCTTTGTCATCTCCAAATGGCTCCTAAACACTGAGGCTCGTGCATACTGGTTCATGGCCAGAGAAATGTTGCAATAGCCAATCACAGATTAGCCTTTCTGTCCATCATTTACCTGTATCTTGGCATGCTTGGCACCATAAAGTTATGTTGGATCCAAAGGGATCCAAAAAGGCTAGGACCAAAAGTTATATTGGATCAGTTCCCACTGACCAATAGCGTTAGAGCTTACTGCCAACAGCTAGCCAATCAGAGCGCGGCATACAATTAATCATGAGATGACATCACTAATGATGTAGCGGAGGTCCGGAACTTGCTGACAGACGCTGGTTGAAAAAATGGCAACAAACATGTCAACAACAGCAGAAAATTGTCTGCCAGCGAGGTTTGCGGAGTTCACAGAGGAGGAACTGGTGGAAATATTGAACTCCAAGGATGCCAAAAACACTAAGAAGATAGACAAGCATGCTACTGATGTTTTAGAAGCATTCATATGCTGTTCACAACAAAATAAATTGATCTAATTTACTTGACTCTTTGTTGTTTGCTTAATTTGGGAGGGGGCGGAGAACATAACATTTGATGGATGGCAAGTCATCCAACATAAAGAAATATTGGATGAAGAAAAGTTCTATTAATATAACTTTTCTTGACTCCTTACCATCCATCCTTTGTATTATATATATATATATATATATATATATATATATATATATATATATATATATATATATATATATATATATATATATACACACACACACACACAGTGAGGAAAATAAGTATTTGAACACCCTGCAATTTTGCAAGTTCTCCCACTTAGAAATCATGGAGGGGTCTGAAATTTTCATCTTAGGTGCATGTCCACGGTGAGAGACATAATCTAAAAAAAAAAAAAAATCCGGAAATCACAATGTATGATTTTTTAATAATTTATTTATATGTTTACTGCTGCAAATAAGTATTTCAACACCTGTGAAAATCAATGTTAATATTTGGTACAGTAGCCTCTGCTTGCAATTACAGAGGTCAAACGTTTCCTGTAGTTTTTCACCAGGTTTGCACACACTGCAGCAGGGATTTTGGCCCATTCCTCCACACAGATCTTCTCTAGATCAGCCAGGTTACTGGGCTGTCGCTGAGAAACAGGGAGTTTCAGCTCCCTCCAAAGATTTTCTATTGGGTTTAAGTCTGGAGACTGGCTAGGCCACTCCAGAACCTTGATATGCTTCTTACGGAGCCACTCCTTGGTTATCCTGGCTGTGTGCTTTGGGTCATTGTCATGTTTGAAGACCCATCCACGACTCATCTTCAATGCTCTAACTGAGGGAAGGAGGTTGTTCCCCAAAATCTTGCAATACATGGCCCCGGTCATCCTCTCCTTAATACATTGCAGTCGTCCTGTCCCATGTGCAGAAAAACACCCCCAAAGCATGATGCTTCCACCCCCATGCTTCACAGTAAGGACGGTGTTTTTGGGATGGTACTCAGCATTCTTCTTCCTCCAAACACAGCGAGTGGAATTAAGACCAAAAAGTTCTATTTTGGTCTCATCTGACCACATAACTTTCTCCCCTGACTCCTCTGGATCATCCAAATGGTCATGGGCAAACTTAAGACGGGCCTGGACGTGTGCTGATTTAAGCAGGGGAACCTTCCGTGCCATTCATGATTTTAACCCATGACATCTTAGTGTATTACCCACAGTAACCTTGGAAACAGTGGTGCCAGCTCTCTTCAGGTCATTGACCAGCTCCTCCCGTGCAGTTCTGGGCTGATTCCTCACCTTTCTTAGGATCACTGATATGTCACGAGGTGGGATCTTGCATGGAGCCCCAGTCCGAGGGAGATTGACAGTCATGTTTAGCTTCTTCCATTTTCTAATAATTGCTCACACCTCCCCCAGCTCCTCCGGAGGTGTGTGTGGATCAGGAGGTCTGGGCGGCTTTGCTTGAGCTGCTGCCCCCGCGACCCGACTCCGGATAAAGCGGAAGAAAATGGATGGATGGATGGATGGATGGATGCTCCAACAGTTGACCTTTTTTCACCAAGTTGCTTGGCAATTGTCCTGTAGCCCTTTCCAGCCTTATGGAGGTCTACAATTTTGTCTCTGGTGTCTTTGGACAGCTCTTTGGTCTTAGCCATATTAGTAGTTGGAGTTTTACTGATTGTGTGGGGTGGACAGGTGTCTTTATGCAGCTAACGACCTCAAATAGGTGCTTCTAATTTGGAATAATTAGTGGAGTGGAGGTGGACTTTTTAGAGGCGGACTAACAGGTCTTTGAGGGCCAGAATTTTTGTTGATTGGCAGGTGTTGAAATACTTATTTGCAGCAGTAACATGAAAATAAATTATTAAAAAAATCATACATTGTGATTTCCAGATTTTTTTTTTTTTTTTGATTATGTCTCTCACAGTGGACATGCACCTAAGATGAAGATTTCAGACCCCTCCATGATTTCTAAGTGGGAGAACTTGCAAAATTGCAGGGTGTTTAAATACTTATTTTCCTCACTGTATATATATATATATATATATATATATATATATATATATATATATATATATATATATATATTTGACAAGCACAGCAATACAGAGTTACATTCACAAGTGGCACTTAAAACTTTACTGTGCATACAAGAACTCTCCTGGTGTCGTTGTCCAGAAGCAGCGTCAACTTTGTTGGGCTCAGAGGCCTCTGATTTGGACCATCACACAGTAGAATCCTATACTGTACTCAAACTAATCAGGTAATAAGGTTCGGGGGGGGGGGGGGTGAAATGGATGCTGTGTGCTCTTGACCAAGGACAAAAAGAACCATCAGACTGTTATGAGCAACAAGTGCCCTTAGCAAATGTAATTTACACTTCTGTGATGGCAGCATCAACACAGAAAAGTACACTGAGATTTTAGAACATATGCTGCCTTCAAGAAGATATCTATTCCACTGACATCCATTCATTTTTCAACAAGCCAATGCAAAACCACATTCTGCACACAGTACCAAAGGCATGGCTGCAGATGTACTATAGATGTAGATGATATGGGTACTGGACTGGCCTGCCTGCCTGCCTGCAGTGGCACATCACTGTACATTATGATCTAGAATGCAGGTGCCTTAGTGTTGAAGTCATCAATTATTTGAAAAGGCTCAGGGATCACCTAAGTTTCACCTGGCTATGGTAGGAAAAATGCTGAGTTTTGAGACGTGGTGATGGACCAGGTGTCTGTCTGGTTGGTTACCTTTCAGGACCCAATGTGGTTCTGTAGTGTGACAGATGCTTTGAGGAGTGGCAGCGGCACACACGCCCCAACCTGATGTGACCTGAATATAGAATAGAGACATTGTTTTTCTTCATGTCTTTTTGAGATGTCCAGGCAAACGCCACCTCCGTGACACAGTGGAGGTTAGTCTGTATCTGTGTGTCAAAACAGTCGGCATTGTCACATCAGCCGTTTGTAGCTAATGAGAACACAGATTTAACAATAAAATGTTTCCATTGTGCTGCTGTTCTCTGTATTTGTGTTTGATTCCTGATAACATGCATTTCCATCTGTCTGCACTCTTTTTGCTCTCTCTTCTGCAGCCAAGTGACAGAACTCTCTCCTGAGCGAAAATGTGTTTCCTTTTTGCTCCCCTTCCCCCTTTTTTTTATATATATCTGATGGCTGTTCCACTCACCGGAGAGTCATTTCTTGCTCCTGGGCCTGACAGAGATTAAAAGTCTACTTTTCTTGCTGGCACAACTTTAAATCTTTCAGTGCAAAATTTTCCGTTTTAACTGGAGCATTAATAATAATCTCAGGTTAAGAAATGGGCTTGAAAGAATAAGAAACTGTTAGCAGACCTGAACAGAATGTCCTGTATTTTTTATGAGTCTTTCTGTTGGTGTGCATGCATTTGCGTGCATGCATGTATTTTGTGTTGGCGAAGGTCAGACCCTTTTATCCTCATCTTCCAGGAGAGTGCTTGTGTGTTTTCTGCATTCTCCGGAGGGACTATTTCAGTTGAGGGCAAAGAACACAGAGAAACTTTGAAAGAGCTTTTATGTATTTTGAGTGAAATGATCCTAAGAAAGGCTTTTTATAAAAAAAAAAAAAAAAAAAATTATTCAGACTTCCACATCCAGAAGGGCACTTACTCAATTACCAAGCTCACGTCTTCCCTTTCTACTCCCATCAGTCCCTTCTCTATTCTTAGTCGTGCTTCTGAGTTGAGTGTGCAGGCGTTGCCGAGGGCTAAGAGCATGAGCTTAGTAGTAGAACGATGTAGGGCATGTCGCTGAGTGTACAGTGACTCAGACATGTGTAACCACTATTTTTTGTAGCCTTTCATAGATGGTGCAGACAAGAAGAAAAAAAAAAACAATAACAACATACAGTGCATATCCAGAAAGTTTTTTTTTACATTTTGTTATGTTACAGCCTTATTCCAAAATGGATAAATACACTCCCCCCCCCCCCCCAAATTCTACTCACAACACCCCATAATGACAACATGAAAAATATTTTCATTTTTGTTTTTTTGCAAAATTATTAGAAATAAAAAAAAAATCTAAGAAATCACATGTACATATGTATTCACACCCTTTGCACAATACTTTATTGACACAGTTTTGGTCACCTCCTGTCTTGTCTTCCCATCAGTTGTGCGAGTATGTGTGTGTGAGTGTGTGGTGTGTTCCTCCCAGTCCAAGGTCCCCAACCCCTGCAACTTGGCCTTTTATCTCACAGGGTCTGTGTGGGTATGCCCCCCTCCCCCCGCTGTCACTTGTGGGTGTGAATAAGGTGGTTTGTGCATGTCCTTGTTTGACATTTGTCGTCTCGTATCTGAGTGTATGGCCGTGGGCATGTCCCCCACTGTCAGTCTCCATGTTGTGTCTGCTCTCTGTGGCTCCTCACCTTCCTCAGCCTTTCTGTGGTTATGTGTATATTGTCTTTTGGTTCCTTGATTTATGGGGCTTATGACTGTGGAGGGGGGACGTATCCACATGCACAAAAAAGAAAATACAGAGTCAAAACCCCCAACCCCCGCCAAAATGGGGGCCAGCAGTGGGACAGTGGGCACGCCCCCAAACCAGGGCAAACTGTCCAGGAGGCTGTGATCCCACAAGAAGGACTGGTGCAAAGACTGGGCAGTTCTTCTGGATGTAGCAGGCTAGAGGCGAGCACAGAAGCACGGTCCTGTGGCCAGCTGGAGTTCAAAGATGAGTCTGATGACCAGCTCCTCGGCCGGCAAGAGTCCAGGGTGGGAGCAGTAAGTAGTAAGTAAGTAAGTAAGTTTTTTTTCCCATAAGACCCCTCTTGGGGTAAGGGTGAAACACAACATATGTACAATAAAGTAAAATAAATTAAAATAGCACAATCAACTTGACCTTAGTCAAGAACTTGTTGATCTACACAGAACAAACAATAATAAATAAATATATATCACAGACATTTAAATGTAAGCACAATCTCTTTACAAAATTTTGCAAGATTACGCTGGGTAAGAATGTTTCTGTGAAGGCTCAGTTGTCCAGGTTGTTTCCATAGTAGAAAAGCTTGAATCTTCGACTGGGTTGCTTGATGCAAGGACGTTTCACTTCAAATTGCAGAAGCTTCCTCAGCTAAAATTCTTGCTCTGGTAGTCTGACTTGCGTCTTGACCCTTGTAGAGAAGAACAAACAGAAGCCACAAAAGCTGAAGTTTTAAACCTAACCAGACCCCTCCTACCGAGAGGCAAACTGCCATTGGCTAGTGACTAAACAACTGCTTTAATTAGCTCTAGTTAGCTGTCCCTCCTAACGATGGGACTGACGGCTCTGATGTCGCGTCAGGATAGCCCTGATGGCTCTCCCGATGCGTCTCCTGATGACGTGAATGACTCATTACCATGAACAAAAGACTGAAACTGCTTTGACCTGAGTACCCCATTGTAAACAGGGGACAAAGCGTGTCTCAGACCCCCTCCCCGGTTAAGGCTGGGTTTCAACTGTTTCACATACCTCCTTCACCCCTCTCTCAAACCATTTCTTCTCTCTAAGATTTTTACTTCCTTGTCCTCAAATGTGTGGTTAGTGTCTTTAAGGTGGAGATGAACTGCAGACTGAGGTCCACTGGCACCCTCTCTGCAGTGCTGGTATAGCCTTTTGTGTAACGGCTGCTTAGTCTCACCTATGTAGTGTTCGTTACAGTTTTCCTGACATCTGATAGAATACACTACATTGCTCTGTTTGTAACTAGGAATCCTGTCCTTAGAGTGAACTTATTTCTGTCTCAAAGTGTTAACAGGTTTAAAGTAAACTGGGATTTTGTGCTGTCTGAAGATCCTCTGTAGTTTTCCCCCTATTCCTGCTAAATAAGGGAGAGACACTCCTCTTCTTCTTGTCTCCATCTCCTGTCTGTCTGGTCTCTCTGTTCTCTGGGACTTCTGTACTTTATCCAGGGACCATCGTGGGTACCCACATATTGTGAGGCCTTTCCGGACAAGTTGTTGGTCTTTACCCTTCCCTCTGTAGTTGTGGGCACATGTAGAGCTCTGTGTTGTAGAGTCCTGATCACCCCCTTGAACACAAGCTTGGGGTGATTAGGACTCTTCAACACAGAGCTCTACAGGTCCGTGTGGGATTCCGTGCATCACTGGAATCCCACTTGGACCCTCAAGATAGAACACAGCCATTAACTCCCCCTATGACCACCCCAGAGTCAACAAACGACTCTTCTTTTCTTTTCTGGGTCTTCTTTTTTTCTCCGGATCCCACCTGGGTTGCTGGACCTGTCCAGAGGCAGCGGGAGTATTGGAACCAGACGAGGGCGCTGAGGAGCAGGGCTGAAGGCTATCTGGCTGAGGAAGGGCTGCATGGAGGAGGTTAAACGCCACATTGAATGTGGCTATGAACGAAGACATGACATCAGGATCTGGGGGACTGGAGGGGTTCCGCAGTGTCTCATCTTGCTGTCTCAACCTGATGGAGTGGGAAACAAAGGATGCCACAGCTAGCATAAGCATGACTTTGGTAGTGACTAACAGCTGGAGGAGGGTGTGGTTGTTTGCAAGAGCTGGATGCATCAGAATGGGTGTAATGGAACAAAGGCTAGAACAGAGTGTAGGAGTGGTGACTGTCTCTGGTGCCATATTGTCTAAGAGAGGAAGGGGCCACTGCTCCTTGGGGTGGTTAGTTACGTGTTGGATTTTTGTCACATTGTTGTTCATGCTTGTATATTTCATTGTCACCTGAAGAATAAACACCTTGTTGTTGCACTTAACCCCCTTGTGTCTGGCTCCCTGCATCCTGGGGTCCAATTCTTTGTGTTCCGTGGTTCCGACCACAACACAATTAGCCTCGGGTCTTCCTGAATAAAATACCATAAGTTTGGCATACCTATCTTGGGCAGTTTTGCCCATTCCTCTTTGCAGCACCTCTCAAGCTCCATCAGGTTGGATTGGGAGCTTCGGTGCACAGTCATTTTCAGATCTTTCCAGAGATGTTCAGTCAGATTCAGGTCTGGGCTCTGGCTGGGCCACTGAAGGGCATTCACAGAGTTGTCCTGAAGCCACTCCTTCGATCTTGGTTGTGTTCTTTGGGTCATTGTCCTGCTGAAAGATGAACCATCGCCCCAGTCTGAGGTCAAGAGCACTCTGGAGCAGGTTTTCATCCAAGATATATCTGTACATTGCTGCATTCATCTTTCCCTCAATCCTAACTAGTCTCCCAGTTCCTGCTGCTGAAAAAAAATCTCCACAGCATGATGCTTCCGCCACCATGCTTCACTTTAGGGATGGTGCCTGAATTCCTTCAAACATGACGCCTGGTATTCACACAAAATAGTTCAATGTTTGTCTCATTAGACCAGAGAATTTTGTGCCTTTTACTAAGGAGTGGATTCAGTCTGGTCACTCTACCATACAGGCCTGATTCGTGGATTTCTGCAGAGATAGTTGTCCTTCTGGAAGGTTCTCCTGTCTCAACAGAGGAATGTTGGAATGACCGAGTAACCATCGGGTTCTTGGTCACCTCCCTGATAAGATCCTTCTCCCCCAATCACTCAATTTAGATAGGAAGCCAGCTTCCATCCAAACTTCTTCCATCCTGTCTTGTAGCTCTCCAGACAATTCCTTTGACCTTGTGGTAGAGAAGCTTGAATCTTCAACTGGACTGGGTTGCTTGACGCGAGGACATTTCGCTTCAAATCGCAGAAGCTTCCTCAGCTAAAATCTTCTGAAGAACCAGAGCAAGAAGCTGAGGAAGCTTCCTCAGCTAAAATCTTCTGAAGAACCAGAGCAAGAAGCTGAGGAAGCTTCCTCAGCTAAAATCTTCTGAAGAACCAGAGCAAGAAGCTGAGGAAGCTTCTGCGATTTGAGGCGAAACGTCCTTGCGTCAACCAACCCAGTCCAGTTGAAGATTCAAGCTTCTCTACTATGAAGACCACCTGAACAGCTGAGAGCCTTCACAGAAACTTTGGCCTTGTGCTTGGTTTGTGCTCTGACATGCACTGTCAAATGTGGGGCCTTATATCTAGACAGGTGTGTGCCTTTCCAAATCATGTCCAATCAAATGAATTTACCCCAGGTGGACTCCAGTTAAGCTGCAAAAACATCTCAAGGATGGTCAGTAGAAACAGGGTGCACCTGAGCTCAATTCTGAGCTTCATGGCAATGGCTGTGAACACCTATGTAGATGTGATTTATTCTTTTTTTTTTTTTTTTTAATGAATTTGCAAAAATCTCAACAAAAAACAACTTTTTCACATTGTCATTATGGGGTATTGTGTGTAGAATTTTGACGAAAAAAGTGAATTTCATGCATTTTGGAATAAGGCTGTAACATAACAAAATGTGAAAAAAGTGAAGTGTTTCCTTTCTGGTCACACCTTTAATATATTTTACCGTCCTCTCTGAGCATGACTCATTTCTGATATTTGATATGTTGTTCAAACCAATAAAACGCGGCTTTGATATCATGCTTGGGCCAAGGTAAAATAGGGCATACCCAGGTGAGGCTGATGCTGCATGACAGGCCAACTGAACGAGAGCTAAACTCATTCTGTCGCCTTCACTTTCACATCTCAGCTCCTCTTTTAACTGCAGCCGCGTCACTCCGCACCCTGAAAGGCGAGACCTCACACAAGTTTGACAGATAAAAGTCTCCTCACTTCATTGCTGTTTGACATTTTACCTCCCTGAAAAGTTTCAGCCTCTCTTCTCCTCCTGTTTTTTATCCTCCCTTTCCTTCCATCTCACAAACACACATATATTCCCCACCACACCTCCACCCCACCCCACCCCCCCGCCACCCCCAGTGCGAGATGAGTCCATCTTGTCTCCTCCTGTCCATCTTCCAGACAAAATGGAGCCTCCGACAAAGGAGATGGAGGCTAACTCAGTGATCTGAATCAAATGGCAGGAGGAGAGGGGTGAGTGAGATGGAAAGACAAGTGATGGGTGCCAGGGAGAAGAGCACGGGAGAAGCAGGAGAAGGAAAGGGTGGACGCTGAAAGAAGGCATGAGGAGCTGGATTTGATTTATTTATTTTTATATCTGACAGGTTGAAGTCTGAGCTCTCCCTGCTGGAAGCCACATCTTCCAGGTGTGGGTGGGGTGAGGAGAAAGTGGAGTAAGATGGAGCGATGAACTGTGATCATGAGAGTGTTATGTTGAAAAAATGCAGCAGTACTAAAAGGGGTTGCAAGTGAGCCCAGACATCAAACTGACCCAAAATAAGGGAGAGCAAGAGCACTGTACGTAGCTAAAGCACTGACCAGGTGTCTTAGGGACCTGGGCTCTTCAAAGAATCCTTTCATACCACTTGAATGACTTTGTTGTATTACTTACTTGTGGCGTCTCAGATGAGAAGTATCACCTGCATTGCGAGGGAGTGTCGGCTACGCCTTGTATTACTGGCCACGCCAGTAGTTGTTCCTACTTGGACACCATTAAATGGCTCTTTCTTCACTGCAACGATTATGTACAGCAAGTGCAGAACCTCAGACACAGGCCCAATCTGTCTGTCAGTCTCACACTCCATCTTTCCCCCACTTGTGAACAAGGCCCTGAGACTCCTCCACTTGGGGCAATAACTCTCCTCTGATCCAGAGGGGACAATCCACCATTTTTCCACAGTAGACCATGGTCTCAGATTTGGAGGTGCTGATTGTCATGAGTCACTTCACACTTGGCCTCAAACCTGCTCATCACAAAAGTCCCTCCAGTCCCTGACTGCGCCTTGAAATCCTGTCCATGAAAATCATGAACAGGATTGGTGAAAAAGGTGCAGCGCTGGGGAGCTAAGAAACCACTGCGAACAGGTCTAATGCAATGCTGACAATGTGGACACAACTACTTTGGGCTTACAGAGATGAGCTCATCAGCTGCTACAAACATGGTACACCATCCTCACGTACCACCTCCCTCAGGGGACCCAGTGTTATGCTTTTTCCAAGCCTACAAAACACATGTAGACTGTTTGGGAATACTAGCAAGCCCCTCTAATATAGTGATAGTAAAGAGCTTGTCCACCACTCCACAACCAGCAAAGAACCTGCATTGTTCCTCCTGAATCTAAGGTTTGACTATCAGTCAAAGTCTCTTCTCTTGCACCCTGGCATATGCTTTCCCCCCAGGCAGGCTGAGAAGTATGGTTCCTGTGTTTAAAGATGGAAGCACCACCACAGTTTCCCAACCACCTGATTCCATGTCCGGGACTTCCCTCGAGATGTTCCTTTGGAGGTGTGAGTTGAAGATCGTCTGGACAAGTTCTTCCACCAAATATTCCTAGAAACCCCTCACTTTTTTAGGTCTTCCAAGAGACATCTTGCAATGTGGGCTCACTATCAAAAAGGACAGAATAAAGGGTCTGATGCTATTCTACTGGCAGCAGACAGGGGCACGGGCCCAAAGGAACCAACACTCCTTTATGGTGCTTGACTAACTGTATAATCAGACAACATGCACACATTTAACTCCATAGGGATTTTCTCCATGCCACCAAGCACTTCTAATGATATTTGCACCTATCCAGTGGCGATAAGAAGCAGTTTACTTTGAGAGTCTTCCCTTGACTCATACAATTACATTGTATCCGTTTAGCCCATTACAGTCTTTGCATTCTGATAAAGTACTGAGCCAATTAAAACTGCTTTGTCTTTGTGAAAAGTTTAACCCAAAAGCATTGAAAATCAAGGCCCATGTACCTCTTGAAATAAATTCATATAGAGATGAATCAACACTGATATGGTCAACTCTGAGAAACAACTGACAGATTTTACAACATTCAACACCAAGTGTTAAAATATCACTTAATCAAACCTGACACATCTGTTTCTGAGATTTGAGCACTCCAGACTTTGCTATGTGCAGGTTGGGCACTGGTGTAGTATCCACCTTCTCAATGGACTGCATTTGGAACCTGACTGTGAACCTCCGAGCACAAACTTTGGTCTATCCTTATCTGATGAGTGGCCCTTGTATTGGTCCAATTGCTGGAGTTGTCAGTAATGATATCCCTGTGTGCTGGACTATGCTCAGGAAAATACTCCCTCGTGATGTAAGTAATTGTCCTTGTCCATGTATTACAAAGTCACTGCTCATTTGGCACAAAGTCACTAAAGTGGTTCCAAAGGATTCTCCTGAGACCTCGTTATTGAAGAAATCCACTCAGTGTCTCAGCTCACCAGTTATGCCCACATTTCATAAATGTACAGTGAAGCCAGAAGCACCAGGACTCTGAAGACTTGGATCCTCCTCCTGCAAAGGTACTTACATTCTTATTCAGTGACTTCATGAGTCAACATGCTCTTCTCTAAGATCTGCTGAGCTTTTCCTCCTCCAGTCCTGTTAAGAGTAAGGTTCCATGCACTCTAAAACAAGCAGTGATGGTAAGAACTGGCACACCTTAACAGAACATTAGTCTTTTTTTCAGGTGTATTTATGGAGATGCTCATTTGCTGTAATGACACACGCGTGCATATATCATCCTGTTACATTTAAGCGTAAAATATAGCTTGAGCAATAATTTTATCAGATACAATTCACTCAGGTAGGCAAAGAATCATTACTCTCTGCTTTGTCTCATCTCTATAATGTCTGCGTCTAAAAAAAAAAAAAAACCTAGATATTCACACTCCTATCCAGTAGATAGCAGTGTTTGCTGCATTTTGACGGGGTGGGGCGGAGTGATCAAAAGAGACATTTAGATTTTCCCATAATGCCTTTTGGCAAACCTTCAGAATTTAGCGCATTCCTTTAGAAGATATGCCACGTGTGATATTTTCTCTCTGTAAAAATGACACAGTTACCGTTAATATCGACAAACGCAATTAGTTGTTTATGAGTAAAACCATAAGTGAAAAGTGTGTTGCACTTCATGTCACCTCCACACTGTCTGTCTTTTGGCATGTTGAAAGTAAGACAGTACATTTCTTTGTATGCCTCGTAACTAGGCATGGGCCGGTATGATAACTGTGGGCAAAAACCTGCGGTTTCACGGTATTATGTATATCTTTAATATGTGCTTTAACAACATTTGCTATTTGCATATGAAGCGCGTGTGATTCAGGTGCACTAATGGACGTGATGTCTACCGCTACGAGCACTATACCACTGATAACTTTAAAGAAAATACCAAAATGATAGTCTCTCTTTTAAACATGTAGCATCTGCCCCGTGGGAAACATGACTTACTCGCTTAGGGAGAAATGTGGCTAGAATAAGGTCTGGAACTCCGGATGCTCAATACTTTGCCCAGCTTCACCAACAAAGTGCTTGGAATTGATGTATTTGTCCTTCTTGACATGTTTGTGGGAGAAATTTGGTCGAACACAAGCATGACTTGAGTCCACTGCTTGTACTTCTCAGTGGTTTCAAAGATGGGATAAAGTTTACTCCTTCCATATAATCCTTTGCGGGTATCTTGAATTGCTCCAAGTCCAAGTCCAGTTTGAAGGGCTATTCCGCAGAAAATAAAACAAAAAAGCCGGGAACTTTTTTGATTAAATCGGTAGCCAAAGTAATCCCATACAGCCGGCTTGGTCCTTTTAGACAGAAAGAAAAGTTCAGTACAGGCTTCACCTCCTTCAGTCATGATGCAGAGCTAGCTAACATTAGCTGCCTGTTTGTAAATAGAGACAGAGGTGTGCGCCAGGGGGAAGGGTGGCACTGGCCGCCTCCACTCTGCCTGTCAAGAATTCTCATAACCCGCTCATACCGTAGGGACAGTATAATGGAAAATTTTAGTGGTTTTGATACCGTGGCTTTTTCATACCGCTGTATACCATGAAACCGGTTATCGGCCCATGTCTGCTCGTGACTGCGATGAAACTCATCAGCTTTGGTAATATCAATATCTCTCACAGTCTTAAAATGACAATGTAGCCTGTACCTGATGCAGTGTATTGACTTCTTCATGTACAGACTGCCGTCTGCTTTCCTCAGTCCAGCAAAAAATCGTAAGAGAAATTTGTCCAGCTCTTCATCTGTCCGCGCTTGTATTTCAGCTAGAGACATCCCAGCCAGTACTGCAAATGCCTCCAGACGCCTTACGGCGTACTGGATTTTTTGTTTGTATAGTACCAAAATTGCACGTTAAATAGCACTAATGCACAGTAAATGATCACAATGGTATGAATAATCCATGTCACATGACATACAATCCACCAATCAAATGACAGTGACCTATTCAGGCATGATATAAAATGGACTCACTCCACCGATCACAACGGTATAAAGCTTTCCTATGGTTAGCTCCATGGATCAAAGGTTATTCGTGTTAATAATGTTTGTGCTTAGAAAAAAACAAAAGCAAGCATAACAACAACAAGAGCAATCCAAGATTTCTGATGTCTGCCAATCCGGATCTGGATCACCTCTAAAATTCAGTGGAGTCTTCCATGCCCTAATATGTATATGTTGTGGACATGAACGAGCAAAGCTCTTCAGCATCTCACCATGTCATTTAGATCCTTCAGACTTTTCTTTTGAGTAAATGCTTCAGAGGAGCATTAGCATGGCTAAAACCTTTCAGCTTCTGGGGGGAGTGGGGGCCCTGCCCCCCCCCCCCCAGACTCCCCCCTTTTAACAATTTTTGTTTTTTGCCTTTCAGGTGAATCCCCAATTACAGCCCTCTTAACCCCAGTGACTTTAAGCATTTTTTCTAATGCAGATGTAAGTTAATATTCAAATTATCAAAGATGGCCAAATTATCATATCTCAATATTGTCATCTCAGTACTGTCATGTTCGGCCCTAATCGGGTTTTTGGTTTAATTGTTTCCCCTTTCTTTGACCCACT
Organism: Thalassophryne amazonica; assembly: GCF_902500255.1. Taxonomy (NCBI): domain Eukaryota; kingdom Metazoa; phylum Chordata; class Actinopteri; order Batrachoidiformes; family Batrachoididae; genus Thalassophryne; species Thalassophryne amazonica. Next base: position 57,020,021 of record NC_047113.1, read on the forward strand.
TTCTGCTCCTGTTCTGTTTTATTAGTTATTTATCATGTATTTATTCCCTGTTCTATTTTACTTTGGTTCTCTGTTACTTTGCATTCTTTAGCTATTGTCTAGTTCTTTTCTTGTTCTGCCAGATTGTGTTTTCATTTACTCACGCTCTTGGCACCTGTTCACATATCTTTGTCTATTACATCACATCAGTTTGTGCACTCCCCTTCTCACAATCTTGTCTGCGCGTTATCTTTGTTCACTAACCACACCCCCTTCTTGTTCCTCACGTGCACCTTGTTATCACCACCTGTCCCTCATTAGTCCACTTTCATATAAACCCTCACAGTCCCTCTCCAGATTGTTGTCGCTTCCAGCACACTCTCCAGCCTTTTTGTTCTCTGTCCTGATTAGTCTTGCCGTGTACCAGTTCCTTGCTCTGTGTTTTCTGACCGCGCCTTTTTGCCTCAGCCTATATGCCAGTGTTTGCCCGTGCCTCAGACCCCTGCCTGGAGATGACTGCATTTTTGCCTCACCCTGCTTGTGCCTCTGCTCCGTTTTCTGACAACCTGTATACCGAACCTCTGCTCGAAATAAACACAATGACTTATACCTCAAAGCCTGGTTTGGGAGTTTGTATTGTGGGTCCACCAGCTCCTGGTGTCGGGCAGCCGTCCATCATGACAAGTACGATATGAAAATGGTTTCACACAAAGTGCACCAACAGTAAAAATGTAATATTCTTAAACACAACATTAACAATACCACACTCATTTTGCACTCCTCATAAGGTTAGGATACTGTGCCCTCCAAAAGTATTGGAACACTTGGTATTTCACACATTTTAATTTGTTCATGCCATTTTAAATACAACAAATACATAAATTTAAAAAATAAAAATTTCTAAAATTAGCTTCCTCAAACTTAAACTGAAAGCAAATCTTTAAAACTTGATAATAGCTGTAAATAATAATCAGTTTTATTGCCAGTTTCCTTCAGACAAGTCAGGGGATGGAAACATGAACATTTCTAAGTCAATTAATATGTCTTGAACTTTATTTACATCAATTATGAAGAAATACAAAAGTTTCTTTAACCAAAACATCAAATCTAGGCTTTCATTTCAAACGTACTGTCTGTCAAATTGTAGCTGAACTATCAGGTCTTCTGTTTAAGAAAATCCTCCTCTACACCACTTCATTAGGAAGCTGGATTTTATATTTTAATTAATTTATATCAAGTTGTACAGATTTGCTTTCAGTTTGAGTTTAAGGAAAATAACTTAAGAAAAAAAAATGTATTTGAAATGGAATAAACTTAAAATTATATTTATTTATTTTATTTAACCTTTATTTAACCAGGAAAGTCCCATTGAGATTACTAATCTCTTTTTCAAGAGAGTCCTGGCCAAGACAGCGGCACAAAACACAACAACTTCAAAACATAAAAGACATTTCATACAATAATACAGCTATTTAAAAGCATTTACAAATCATGGATTTCATTTCCAAGCCTTTGAGCAAAAGTTTAAAATTGCCAATTGGAACCAGTTCCTTTAGTTTCCAGTCTTTCTGAAGATTGTTCGATGTTGTGGGGGCAGAAAACTGAAATGCCACCTTCCCAATTTCTGTGCGGACACTTGGTACAGACAGGAGCAGTGATTCTTAAGAGCGTAAGGAATACAGTCCAGCCACTTTTGGTTGAATATATTCAGAGAGATATGAGGGGAGCAGACGGAGAATACCCTTATAAATGAACATACCCCAGTGAGTGAGTCTACGAGAATCCAAGGCTGGCCAGCCCACACGTATGTAAAGTTCGCAGTGGTGTGTGTGAGGCTTACAGTTTGTGATGAACCTCAGAGAGGCATGGTAGACTGAATCTAATAGTTTCAATACTTGAGTTGGGGCATTCATATAAATGAGGTCCCCATAATCCAAAATTGGTAAAAATGTTGCTGCTACGAGTTCTTTTTTGCATTAAAAGAAAAGCATAGCCTGTTTCTGAAATAGAAACCAATTTTCAGTCTCAGTTTACCAATTAGTTGTTCAACGTGTCCTTTAAAGTTAAGGTTGTCATCAATTAAGATTCCTAGATATTTAAATGATTTGACCCTTTCGATCTCTGCCCCTTGAAGAGTGACAATTGAAGGGCTCATCAGCAGATTGTTTTTTGTTTTTGAGAACAGCATCAATTTGCTCTTATTAGCATTTAAAGAGAGGTCTAGCTTTAGAAACTTTTCCTGAACTATGCTGAAAGCATTTTGTAAATTAGAGACACTAGCATTTAGAGTTTTTGCAAACTATAGATGACCATGTCATCAGCATAAAAATGATATTTTGTGTCCATGAGATCCTGGCCAACATTGTTCACATAAATAGTGAATAGGAGTGGCCCCAAAACAGAGCCCTGGGGCACTCCTTTCATTAATGGAAGAATATTAGAACAAATCTGATCAGATTTAATACATTGGGATCGGTCAGTAAGATATTTACAAATCCACCCAACCGCCTCTTTAGATAGTCCAATGTAGGTCAACCTCTAAGTAAAATATGGTTCACAGAGTCAAAAGCTTTTGACAAATCAATAAAAAGTGCAGCACTATGTTGCTTATTGTCAAGAGCCATTGAGATATCATTGATCACTTTCAGTGTTGCTGTAATGGTACTATGACCTTTTCTGAAACCTGACTGAAAATTGCACAATATATTATTGTAATACAAGAATTCTTTCAACTGGTCATTTATTAAAGATTCCAAAATTTTAGATAAAATACAAAGTTTTGAAATTGGCCTATAGTTATTTAAGATTGTAGGGTCACCACCTTTGAATAATGGTATGACAAAAGCTAATTTCCATATTTTGGGAATTTGCATAGTGCTCACACTCAAATTAAAAATATAAGTCAGGGGTTGTGCTATAAAATCAGCAGCAATTTTCAGAAAGTAGGGATCAATTAAATCCGGTCCTTGAGGTTTTCGAGCATCTAACAATTTTAATGATGTGTGGACTTGGCCCAAGGTAAATGGCTGGAAACTAAAGGCTGATGTGTCAGTGGATGATTCAGACACAGTCACTGGAATGGTTGAATTTAGAGAGGGTATAGAGGAAATAAAATGTTTGTTGAAACAATTTAACATTTCAGCCTTATCATAAATATTTCTTGAGTTGTGAACAATATAATTTGGAAGAGCCCGTGAGTCATTTCCAGCGGTTAGAGATTTTACAGTTTTCCAAAATCTTTTTGGATCATTGAGACTATCAGTTGTAGCTAACAAATAGAATTCGGACTTGGCCTTTTTAATTTGGGAGGAACATTTATTTCTTAATTTTCTAAAAATATCCCAATCACATTTGAGACCAGATTTTCTTGCTTTTGCCCAGGCAAGGTTCCTCTCACGTAAAACGTTTGCCAAATCTGGTGTAAACCAAGGATTATCTCTTCCTTTAATTCTAAATTTCTTAAAGGGGGCATGCTGGTTAACTGTAGCCATGAAACACTCATAGAAAAATGACCAAGCTGTTTCAACATCTGGAATGAATTCAGTTCTATTCCACTGGCACTTAGAAAGGTCATGATTAAATGCCTGTTCACTGAAATGTTTTAAATCTCTCTTTATAATGACTCGTGGTTTCTTTTTATCCATTTTAGTATTCCTAACAGTGGCCACGATACAGTAGTCACTGAGATCATTGCAAAAAACCCCAGCTGAGCAGTATTTATGTGGGGCATTTGTTAAGATCAAATCAATCAATGTGGACTTCGAACGACACTTATTATTTGGACGAGTGGGGGATGAAATTAACTGTGTTAGATTCAATTGATCACATACAGTTTTGAAATCATCCGAATTTGAATTTAGCCAGTCCCAATTTAAATCTCCAATTAATATAGTTTCATCTGAGTCAAATTTAAATAACAAATCCTTCAATGATTGGAGTGCATTTGAGATGGCAGAGGGAGGCCTATAACATCCCACAACATTTACATGCAAGCCCTTGGCAATTTCAATCTTTAGTTCTAAAAATTCAAATTGTTTACAAATAGAAACAGCCTGTAGCAAATTTACATGGAGGGATGAATTTACATAAATAGCAACACCCCCCCCCCCCCCCCCCCCCACACCTTTCGCCAGCCTATCAGCACGATAGATTTCAAAGCCAGTTATGTGAACATCATGGCCAGATACAGATTTGGTTAGCCAAGTTTCAGAAATAACAACTATATGTGCTCCTGTTGACTTTACCAAGATTCTAACTTGGTCAATTTTGGGTAGAAGACTACGAACATTTAAATGAATTATTTTAAGGCAAGGTAAATATTTAAGATCAGATGGAGTTTGAACCTCTGGGCCAGGGTTTGGTTGTATATTTCCAGATAGTAAAAGTAACAGAAGAATTAGTTGTCTTTGTTTACCAAGACGGAGAGCTGTAGGGTTTTTAGATAGAGTTTCAACAGAAAGTAACATGATTGAAGTTTCATTAAGGGAAAAATAATCATATAAGACTGAGAGACTAAGCAGTTGATTTATGACCCGAGGTTGTAGAACATAGAGCTTGTTTAGGTTTGATATTGGCAACTTTGTAGAGGCAGTTGACTTGGTATGCTCATAGGTCACATCAGCCTGCATATACTCAGAAACATGGGCACTCTGCATCCGTCCAAAACTAAATGTAAACAATTTTTCATGGCTATTATAAAAGTTATGACAAGTGAGCAGAAGCCACAGCAAAACACATGGGAAATGCATACTTAAATTAAAAGCCATACCAGGTTAGAGTCAGCAATTATGATAAGGACATTGCAATCACGAATTAGCAGCCAGGCCCAGGTGGACAGCAGTTAGCAGGCAGACCCAGGCGGAGAGCAGCCAGTGCAAGAGCAGGCAGGCCCAGGTGGAGAGCAGTTAGCAGGCAGGCCCAAATGGAGAGCAGCTAGCAGCAGGGCAGGCAGGCCCAGGCTGAAAGCGGCCAGTGCCAGAGCAGGCAGGCCCAGATGGAGAGCGGCTAGCAGGCTAGTAACACATCTCCATTGTCCAATTTAAAATCCAAAATGTTTTAAAACTGAAATATTAAAACCTCAAGAAGGTTTTGGATTTTGCAGCTTAAAAGACACTATTTTACAGTCTAAAATCACATAACAACACATTAAAACAAGACATACTTCTTAGAGCAGCACAGCACTCTGGTGACCTGCTGCCATCTTAATTTAATTTAATTATTTAATAATTATTAATAATTTAAGTATTAATTAAAATTAATTTTAATTAATAATTAAATTCTAATAATTAATAAATTAATAATAATAATAGTTAATAATAAAATTTAATTAATAATTATTAATTAAAATTTAAATGTGTGAAATAAGTGTTCCAATACTTTTGAGGGCAATTCTTCAATCTTCTTCAATTTCTTCTTCAATTTTATTTATATAGCGCCAAATCACAACAAACAGTTGCCCCAAGGCGCTTTATATTGTAAGGCAAGGCCATACAATAATTACGTAAAAACCCCAATGGTCAAAACGACCCCCTGTGAGCAAGCACTTGGCGACAGTGGGAAGGAAAAACTCCCTTTTAACGGGAAGAAACCTCCAGCAGAACCAGGCTCAGGGAGGGGCAGTCTTCTGCTGGGACTGGTTGGGGCTGAGGGAGAGAACCAGGAAAAAGACATGCTGTGGAGGGGAGCAGAGATCAATCACTAATGATTAAATGCAGAGTGGTGCATACAGAGCAAAAAGAGAAAGAAACACTCAGTGCATCATGGGAACCCCCCAGCAGTCTAAGTCTATAGCAGCATAACTAAGGGATGGTTCAGGGTCACCTGATCCAGCCCTAACTATAAGCTTTAGCAAAAAGGAAAGTTTTAAGCCTAATCTTAAAAGTAGAGAGGGTGTCTGATCCGAATTGGGAGCTGGTTCCACAGGAGAGGAGCCTGAAAGCTGAAGGCTCTGCCTCCCATTCTACTCTTACAAACCCTAGGAACTACAAGTAAGCCTGCAGTCTGAGAGTGAAGCGCTCTATTGGGGTGATATGGTACTATGAGGTCCCTAAGATAAGATGGGACCTGATTATTCAAAACCTTATAAGTAAGAAGAATAATTTTAAATTCTATTATAGAATTAACAGGAAGCCAATGAAGAGAGGCCAATATGGGTGAGATATGCTCTCTCCTTCTAGTCCCCGTTAGTACTCTAGCTGCAGCATTTTGAATTAACTGAAGGCTTTTCATGGAACTTTTAGGACAACCTGATAATAATGAATTACAATAGTCCAGCCTAGAGGAAATAAATGCATGAATTAGTTTTTCAGCATCACTCTGAGACAAGACCTTTCTAATTTTAGAGATATTGCGCAAATGCAAAAAAGCAGTCCTACATATTTGTTTAATATGCGCTTTGAATGACACATTGAACAATTGAGAAACACTGAGAAGCAGCATCTTACATCTCATATATAGTACAGCAGATAAGAGAATATTTAGAGTGGAATCCTGCAAATGGTGATACAAGCATCAAATTCGGCACAAATAATCCATAGACATTAACTCTTTTGCAAAAACTTATTGGCTACTTCAATTTTCAATAGGCAGCCAGGAAAGGGTCAATTGAAGAATTACACAGGGGTCAAAATTAAAAGATGCTCCAATCATATTGAAAACTATGCCACATTATTTGCCTGATCATAAAGATTCCAAAAAGGTATAATTTGGACAATCTGTGACTGAATGTTATGAAGTTATGAGGTAAAAGCAGCAAGAATGGTGACAAAGGTCAGTTTCAGTTTTTACAGGGATCAAAAGTTAAAGTTGCGCCAATTTTGGTAAAAATTATGCAAATTACTGGTTGAGTTAATCGGGTTTTAAAAAGTAGCAGTTTGCATCATGTGTCAAGCTTAGTTTATGTTACAGGGTAACACGTCACATGTCATAGAATTCAATGGACACTGACCTTGTTTGACCTTTACTTTCGAGACCAAGCATTCAACACTGTCAAAACTATTCAATTTATTAATCCTATTAGCTCAACCAATAATTCTTCAATTGTGTAATTCTTCAATTGACCCCTACCTGGCTGCCTTTTGAAAATTCAAGTGGCCAGTCAGTTTTTCCAAAAGTGTAATGTCTAAGGTGTATTTGTGCTGAATTTGATGCTTGTATCACCATTTGAAGGATTGTTTCAGTTATCTGCTGCTTATTAGCTTAAACATGTGTATACATAAGGCAACACAAATTAAAGGAGAAATGCTTCTTTTAACAAGCTGGACCTCATTTCTGGCATAAAATATGGTTGTTTACTCACCAATATAAGTTTGGTGTCATTAGAAATCCATGGTTCAAACAATGTGTTCGGTTCAAATCTGAGGCAAACATTTTTTTCATTTACTAAGGTGGATTTGAGCTTTTTGTGGTACACACCACCAACTACTGGACAGGAGGAACCTAGCAGTCAATATGACTCACTGATTTCAAAATGCAGCTCTTTTCACCCAGACGTGTGGTGCCGTGACATGTCAATCATCTGTGTCCAATCAGCTTTCAGGGGAGCCCGGTGCAACCCTGGCCTCCGCTCCAGCTCCACCCATGCCAGGAAGTGTTCAACATTTGACATTTCCTGTTTCACTGTTGACTCAAAATTTGGCACTGAATGTGTTGTAAGCCTGCAAGCTTTGTTTGTTGTTATTTAAAAAAATTGGCACTTCCCGTTTCAGTGTGAACTTGACACTGAGTTCCTGCGAGATTCCATGGGATCTCATCTGTCAATTGTTGATCTGTCAAGTGTTGATCCAGGAAGTGTTTGACATTTCCTGTTTCACTATGGATTCAAAATTTGGCACTTTCTGTTTGGGCCGCAGTGTACCATGAGCGAGCTTTGCGCTGCTGCGCATTGCTTAGTGTAGCGGCTGCACTCTGCGTTGTGTTGTTATGACTCCACTTATTCACTCCCCTCAGGACGCGAACTCAGGAGCTCCGGCATGGGAGTCAGACTCTAGCCAGAAGGCTAAAACCCAGGGCTCTGGCCTCGTGACCAGAGAATCCTTTTGAGCTGTTGGGAGTGAGGTTTACTAACTACATCTGCACAGCGACACATGCTGGCCTCCATTACAATCACCCCCCTAAACTCACTCCCATCCGGGTACATGGCACCATTGTAGCGGCTGCACTCTGCATTGTGTTGTTATGACTCCGCCTATTCGCTTCCCTCGGGACGCGAACTCACGAGCTCCGGCATGGGAGTCGGACTCTCTAAAAAGAATGCTAAAACCCAGGGCTCTGGCCTTGTGACCAGAGAATCCTTTTGAGCTGTTGGGAGTGAGGTTTACTAACTACATCTGCACAGTGACACCTGCTGGCCTCCGTTACATTAGCTCATAATATCTACCTGTGGTAAAAATCTCGTCAGAATCCGTGCAGTAGTTTTGACATAATCCTGCTATCAGACAGACAGACAAAGAAACAGACAGATAAATAAATAAACGCCAATGTTTTTACTACATCCTTGGTGGACATAATAAGGTCCTTTGACCAGCTTCATTCATATGGACCTGAATCATATGGACCTCTCAGACTCTGACAAGGCTACTTACCTGCAGATTGCAACTAAAAAAAAAAAAACACCCACATAAGGGACACTGCACCATGGAGCTCATTAGAAAACAAAACTTTTCCATAGCTCATTTCTAGTTCTACCATCCTGAACGAAACACATCTCTCACCTTCAATACAAAGCGCAATTACTGGAGAACAGACAAATATAGCATGGAGGTATAATCTTTCTGAATCACCTGGAAAGTCAAGAAGATAAAAAAGCCGCCCTTCTAGCTGCAACGTTGGTGTCTGGCACGGAAACAGGTTACCCTCCTTCAGTACGTTCACTTGTGGCCAAGTACAAATTAACCTCCCAAGATCAACAATAAACTTAATTAGAGTTGTGTTCTGCTGCACACATCTCTGAACACAGATCACAGCTTGTTGAGAGATGAATCTCCATCTGTCTGCTTGCACACTGGGAGGAGGAGCAGCTCACAGATGATCAGTCCCAGGTTTCGCAGAACAGAGCTCCGTGTATTTGGATAGACACACACAGGGGCGCAGGGAAAGAGTCCCCAGTGGCCAGAGGGTAACGTCCACTCGTCAGGCCGTATATGATGATGTCATGCTGCAGTGGAGAAGTGGGACATGGCACATGCAGGGAGAACACGCCAGCAGAATTGGGCATGTCTGTTTGGGTGGTGGGTGTAATGCTAAGGGGCTTGGACAGGAACAGCTCCGCCATGCCATTCAACTCTGGCTCCCGGGACACAGACAGCCAGAATGAGAGGAAGACTCGAGCGTGGAAACGTGAGCATGCACACACACACATAAAGTACTGTGCTGAACTTGTGGGCTCATTTTTTTTTTTTATCATTAATTGTAAAAGAAGGTTGCTTTCAAAGAGGAAAGAACCATCATGCTTTTATAAAACAGTCAGTTTAGCAGAAGTGTCATCGTGCTCTCAGGTGTTTGTCCACCGATTCTGTAACTACTGATGTACGTTATAAAAAAATACAAATTCAAGATTAAGGTGCTCAGTTTAATTTTTATTTTTTCGTATTTTCCACTCTCTGATCACCTGCAAAATGTCCAAGTCTGAAAGTAAGTCTGAACAAGACAGAGAAACTTTACCACTTACTGCACCTGTAACTATGGTGGAGATTAACCTTCTGCTGGAAGACCACAGAGCTGCACTTTTGTCATCCAAGCTGGACAGTGTCCAATCTGCAGTGCCTGACCACAGTTTACACATTTTTTTTCTCTTGAATCTGTGCATATTAACTTTGATCATTTGGATGAGCTCAAGACCAAGTACTCTGCACTCCAAAAAGACAATAAATGGTTAAAATCCAAGATGGCAGACCTGTACATAACCTTTGGGGGATGATCCCCGATTTACATACACACCTTCTGATTTTTGGAGGAATTCTAAGTTGTGTTATTGTTCCTGTATTTGATAGATCTGCCTCCAGAATGAAAACCCCCTCTGGTATGTCCAAATCTTTTGAGACTTTCTGACCCAAAATGGATACATTGATCCTTGTTGATTTCATAATCCACAAACCAGAGTATATTCTTTTTCTCGCATGCTCATCACAAATAGTCTCATATCGATTTTTTTTATTAATGGATTTTTAATTTCAAAAATTCATAATTCTGAATATTTTACAGTTGTCATCTCAGATAATGTAGATTTGGCTCTCGATATTGTCTTTTACCCTCACCATACATCGCAACCTCCTTGGATGCTAAACCCCTTGCTACTTGGTGACTCTACCTTCTGTGAGTATATTTAACTTTCACTCGATAATTACTAATAAATCTGATGCCATCTCGAATACTTTATTTTGGAAAACTCTAATGGCTTAGAGGCCAAATTATTTGTCTCACATGTCCAGGTCCAGGACAGCTACACAAAAAGACCTTACTACATACTGAAAATGTTAAAATTTTACCATCAGTATGCCCAGAAACTTTCCCTGGAAATTTATAAGCAATGTCTTAATTTGCAACTTGAGTTTGAATTGATCTCGATGAGGGAAGCTGAGCAGTTGTTACTACAGTTTCATGGTAACTATTATGAATATGGTGATAAAGCTACTCACCTATTGGCCCACCAACTCAGGCATCGTGGTGCCACCCGCCAAATTGTACAAATAAAAATACATCACGTTTCCGACCTGTTTTGTTTGAGACACTGTTGTTGATGGTCATATGTAAAGTCTCAGAACCTCTTCCTTTTTCCAGAGTGTGACTCGTGGGAGTACAGAACATAGGTTTGCTCTATATGCAGACGATTTAATTTTATATGTCACAAATCCAAATAGCCATTTCACATCTATTATGGCAGTAGTCCACAATTTTGACTCTTTTTCTGGATGTAGGCTTAACATACAAAAAAGTTAATGCTTGCCTATAACTGTAGCTGCACAGTAACTCAGACAAACTAACCCTCCTTTCTATCTGACTCATTCTGGTTTTAAGTATTTGGGAGTGTAGGGGGTTTCCCCGATTTTTCCTGGTAGTTTAAGTAGTTTAGTGTGGGGAGCGAACTCAGAAGACAAAGACTGACAGGAAACATACTTCAATTTTAGATATTGTATTGAAATATGCCTTCAGTAAACAGAGAGTTGCTACAACAGCTTGTAAGCTGCATTCACACAAAGCGCTCTCCCTGCCTCTTCCCCCTGCCCTCAGCTCCGCAGCCAGATGGGCAGGCTGTTGCCCTCAGCATAAAACAGTAAAGTTATGTGATTGGTTGAAAAATGTTGCATTTGACATTTGTATGCGGTGACTGCTCGTGTTGTATTATCTGAAAAGGTATTCTACTGTAAAAGTTAAACAGTGTTTTGTCTGTGTAGCATGGTAAGCAAAAGAACAGTATGCATCATGGTGTCCAAGAGAAGATATGAATGTATCAAACAGACCAAGAATATGGCCATGACACATACTGCCCAACAGGAGTGAATGTAAGTGCTTCACCTCAGGCTCTGCTGGCCTCAAATTTTACTCCTTTATTGTGCAATGTAAGGTCAGCGTTTCAAAGATGGGCTAATTTACCAGTGTTTCTTTTAGGTAGGGTTAATATAGTGAAAATGTACAGTAGTGTTCAGAATAATAGAAGACGGTTGTTGATGGTTGTTTTCTGTTTTCTTCCACGCGTCTCATTTTTTTTTTGTCCATTTTAAAGCATTGGAGATCATTGTAGATGAACAGCCTATAATTTTTTGCACCTGCCTATAAGTTTTCCAATCTCCAATCAACTTTTTAATCAAACTACGCTGTTCTTCTGAACAATGTCTTGAACGTCCCATTTTCCTCAGGGTTTCAAAGAGAAAAGCATGTTCAACAGGTGCTGTCTTCATCCTTACGTTTGTTCCACAAAATTGACGAACTCACTGACTGAATGCCACACTACTATTATTGTGAACACCCCCTTTTCTACTTTTTTTTTTTACTAATAGCCCAAATTCATAGCCTTAAGAGTGTGCATATCATGAATGCTTGGTCATGTTGGATTTGTGAGACTCTACTGAATCTACATGTTACATGGGAAACCTTGTTTCCCATGTAACAATAAGAAATATACTCAAAACCTGGATTAATCTTTTTAGTCACATAGCACTACTATTATTCTGAACACTACTGTATGTTTTACCCAAGTTTTTAGTATTATAGTTTATAGTATACAGAAAGTGTGCAATGATTATTTAAACAAAATTGGAGATTCATAAATTTGGGCACCCTTGTCATTTTATTGATTTGAATACATGCAGCACTAATTATTGGAATACACAATTGGTTTGGTAAGCTCACTGACCCTTGACCTCCTTACACAGGTGAATTCAATAATGAGAAAGGGTATTTACGGTGGTCATTTGCAAATGTTTCCCCTCTTTGAATCTCTTCCAATGAGTGGCAACATGGGAGCCTCTAAACAACTCTCAAATGACCTGAAAACAAAGATTGTTCAACATCATGGCTTAGGGAAAGGATACAAAAAGCCATCTCAGAGATTTCAGCTGTCAGTTTCCACTGTGGAGAACATAGTGAGGAAATGGAAGACCACAGGCACAGTACTAGATAAGGCCCGAAGTGGCAGGCCAAGAAAAATCTCAGATAAGCTGACGCGAAGGATGGTGAGAACAGTCATAGTCAATCCACAGACCTGCTCCAAAGACCTACAACATGATCTTGCTGAAAATAGTGTGTCTATGCATAGTTCAGCTATACAGCACACTTTGCACAAGGAGATGCTGTAATGCAGAGGGAGCCTTTTCTGCGTACATGCCACAAACAGAGTCGCCTGAGTATGCTAAAGCACATTTGAACAAGCCAGCTTCATTTTGGAATAAGGTGCTGTGGACTGATGAAACTAAAATTGAGTTATTTGGCCATAATAAGGGCGGTATGCATGGCTGAAAAAGAACACAGCATTCCAAGAAAAAAGTTTGCTACCTACAGTAAAATTTGGAGGTGGTTCCATCATGCTGTGTGGCTGTGTGGCCAGTGCAGGTACTGGGAATCTTGTTAAAGTTGATGGTCACATGGATTCTAGTCAGTATCAGCAGATGCTTGAGAACAATGTTCATGAATAAGTGACAAAGTTGAGGTTGCGCTGGGGCAGGATCTTTCAACAAGATGACCCTAAACACTGCTCAAAAGCTACTAAGGCATTCATGCAGAGGAACAAGTACAACGTTCTGTAATGGCCATCTCAGCCCCCAGACCTGAATATTATGAGCGAAGCATCGCGCAGTGGCGCAAAGTTCAGTCATGGTACAGGACGTCCTGCACAGGAAGTGCCAATCCACAGCAAAACAGGAAATGTTCAAATGTCATACACTTTCTGGATTGACAGACAAGATCCCATGGAATCTCGCAAGAACTCAGGGGCATGCTCACACTCAAACAGGAAGTGTCAATTTATCAGTCAGTAAAACAGGAAATGTTCACATGTCAAACACTTCCTGGCATGGGTGAAGCTAAAGAGGAGGCCGGGGTTTCACTGGACTCTCCTGGAATCTGATTTGACACAGATGATTGACATGTCACAGCACCACACGTCTGATTGAAAGAGCTGCATTTTCAAATCAGTGAGTCACATTGACTGCTAGGTTCCTCCTGTCCAGTAGTTTGTGCTGTGTACCACAAAAAGTTCTAATCCACCTTAAAGGAAGAACCGAGCACGTCTTTTGAACTATGGACTTCTAATCACACCAAACTTATATTGGTGAGTGAACCACCGTATTTTATGCCAGAAATGGGGTCCAGGTTGTTAAAAGCAGCATTTCTCCTTTAATTCGGGTGGCTTATTGTTGTTGGCTTATTAGTGCAGCAGATAACTGACACAATCCTTCAAATGGTGATACAAGCATCAAATTCAGCACAAAGACAGCTGGAGCAAAATTAATGGAGCAACTTTAACTTTTGACCCCTGTACAAACTGAAACTGACCTTTGTCACCATTCTTCATGCTTTTACCTCATAACTCCATAACATTCAGTCACAGATAGTCCAAACTATACCTTTTTTGGAATCTATATGATCCGGCAAATAATGTGGTAAGAGTTTTCTATATGATTGGATCATCTTTTAATTTAGACCAGGGGTGGGCAACTTGTTCCAGAAAGGGCCAAGAGGGTCCAGGTTTTCTTTGCAGCCACTGATTCCACCAGGTGATTTCACTGATTAAATCAAAATCAAATCAATTTTATTTATATAGCACCAAATCACAACAAATAGTTGCCCCAAGGCGCTTTATATTGCAAGGCAAAGCCATACAATAATTACGGAAAAACCCCAACGGTCAACGGCCCCCTGTGAGCAAGCACTTGGCGACAGTGGGAAGGAAAAACTCCTTTTTAACAGGAAGAAACCTCCAGCAGAACCAGGCTCAGGGAGGGGCAGTCTTCTGTTGGGACTGGTTGGGGCTGAGGGAGAGAACCAGGAAAAAGACATGCTGTGGAGGGGAGCAGAGACCAATCACTAATGATTAAATGCAGAATGGTGCATACAGAGCAAAAAGAGAAAGAAACACTCAGTGCATCATGGGAACCCCCCAGCAGTCTAAGTCTATAGCAGCATAACTAAGGGATGGTTCAGGGTCACCTGATCCAGCCCTAACTATAAGCTTTAGCAAAAAGGAAAGTTTTAAGCCTAATCTTAAAAGTAGAGAGGGTGTCTGTCTCCCTGATCCGAATTGGGAGCTGGTTCCACAGGAGAGGACCCTGAAAGCTGAAGGCTCTGCCTCCCATTCTACTCTTAAAAACCCTAGGAACTACAAGTAAGCCTGCAGTATGAGAGCGAAGCGCTCTATTGGGGTGATATGGTACTATAAGGTCCCTAAGATAAGATGGGACCTGATTATTCAACACCTTATAAGTAAGAAGAAGAATTTTAAATTCTATTCTAGAATTAACAGGAAGCCAATGAAGAGAGGCCAATATGGGTGAAATATGCTCTCTCCTTCTAGTCCCCGTCAGTACTCTAGCTGCAGCATTTTGATTGATTACAGCATTGCAACTGATTCCATTTGCTCAAAGTGATATTAATCAGTGAAATCATCTGGTGGAGTCAGTGGCTGCAAAGAAAACCTGCACCCCCTTGGCCCTTTCTGGAACAAGTTGCCCACCTCTGATTTTGACCCCTGTGTAATTCTTCAATTGACCCCTACCTGGCTGCCTATTGAAAATTCAAGTGGCCAATCAGTTTTTTTTAAAAGAGCTAATGTCTATGGATTATTTGTGCCATGTAAGATGCTGCTCCTCAGTGTTTCTCAATTGCCCTCAAAAGTATTGGAACACTTGGTATTTCACACATTTTAATGTTTATTCCATTTCAAATACATTTTTTTTCTCTAATGATCTTCCTTAACTCAAACTGAAAGCAATATATATATTTATATATATATATATATATGAACAAATTAAAACGTGAAAGTGTTCCAATACTTTTGGAGGGCACGGTATCCTAACCTTATGATGAGTGCAAAGTGAGTGTGGTATTATTATTGTTTTGTTTAAGAATTTTTGATTTTCACTGTTGCTGCACTTTGTGTCAAATCATAGTCAGATTGTATATCATATTGATATGAAAATTCAGTAAGGTATATCTTCTATTATACATTCCAAATCTAAGGTGGAACTCTACTAGTGTTTACTAAGGTACACATAAATATCTTTAAAAAAAAAAGAGAGAATGGAGCCACTTAGGTGCCTGGTCTTGAGAACCAGGGATGGTAGGTTGAAAAGCATTTTTATCCCATGGGAACTCTCCCTACCCACCTAAGCGGGTTAAGAATATGGACAGCATGTATATAAGTGACATTTACATGACAATTTATATGACAATACTGAAATACCATAATTTGGCCATATTGTACAACCCTACTGTCAACTAGCTGACACGTTTTAGTCATGCTCATGCTCCCAAGAACAATTCTACTGAAAAAAGTCTGAAGGACCTAAAGGACATGGTTAGATGGGGAGGAGCTTTTCCAGGTATGTGAGAGGCAAATAAAGAAAAAATGTGCTTAAAAAGGTGGAGGGTCTGGGAGGGGGGGGGGGGGGCTTGGCTCCCCCTAAAAGTTCAAAGGTTTTTGCCATGCTAATGCTCCCCTGAAGCATTTACTCAAAATAAAGTCTGAAGGACCTAAATGACATGGTGAGATGCTGACGAGCTTCGCTCATTCATGTCCAAGACATATGCATATTATTGAAAAACTGTGGTGTGATTTTAAGTGGGCTGTCCATGCCTGGAAACCAACAAACCTGAGATGTTTTGTAAAGAAGAATGGTCCAAAATACCTTCAACCAGGATCCAGCCTCTCATTGGAAGCTATAGGAAGTGTTTAGAGGCTGTTATTCCTGCAGTAGGAGGATCTACGAAATATTGATGTATTTTTTTTTTTCTGTTGGGGTGCCCAAATTTATGCACATGCCTAATTTTGTTTAAAGAATTATTGGACACGTTCTGTAAATCCTATAAACGTCATTTCACTTCTCCAATATCACTGTTTGTCTGCTATATGGTATATTTAACTGAAATTTCTGATCCACACAACCAATGATTTATAAAGAAAAATCATGAAAATTATCAAGGGTGCCAAAACTTTTACATGCAACTGTATGTTTTTTGTTGTTGTTGTTGTGTGGCAACTTGGATCCTTGAAAACTATTTGACCTGACAACTGCTTGTCATAGCCGTGTGTTTTTTTAAACATTATTATTTTGTAGGGCCTATGGTTTTGTCAGATTATGGGGTTGTCGGGTTGTTTTCATGTTCTGTCTCTTGCTTTGTCTTTCTGCTTGGGTATTCTCTGTCCTGTTTCTTCTTGTCTTCCTCTCTTGGCTCTTGGTGGTGGGTGTCTCTCTCTAGTTCTGGGAGCTTCTCTGCACACCTGTGCTTGATTTGTAGTAATCACCTGGATGCTTATAAGCTTCACTGTTTGCCTTTGCTCTTCACCAGATCGATGTGCCTAGTGCCTTCTTTCCAGCTCAGTTCTTGTTCTCTTGCCTTGCTTGTTTGTCTCATTGTTTTTTTGACTACCTGCCAGTGTACCCCGACCACGCCTTGTTGCCTGATGCTTTTGATACTGTTGCTCTTTTTGGACTGCTTTTTTGTGTACCGACCCCAGCCTGTGTATCCAGTAAACGTCCTGTCTCTACTGAGCTGTGTCCCTGCGTTTTGTATTTGCATCCAGCCTGTCCTGCGTATCGAGCCTGTTAGATCGATCTGGCCCGATAGGTAGGACAGGAATAGAAGAAGAAGAAACAGGACAGAGAAAACCCAAGTAGAAAGACAAAGCAAGAGACAGAACAACAACCCGACAACCCCAGAATCTGACAGGTTTTGGATGTATTTTGGCAAAAGGGTATTTTTGATTTGGAAAAAAGAAATATAAATAAATCCTTTAAAAAGATTAAGGTGCTCAATACTTTTCAAATCACTCTTTTTAAGTTATTTTATTTTACGTAAAAAAAAAAAAAAAACACTTTATTGAAACTCAAGATCATACTCCTTTTCTGACCTGTTTTGGTTCAGACACTGTTGTTGAAGGTCCTTTTTCTGAAAGAAATATGTAATTGAAGCTCAAGGTCATACTCTTGTTTCTGACCTACTGTTTTAATTCACAAAGCACTAGATTACCCCCCCCCCCCACCCCTTTAAAAAAAAATCTTGTGAAATCACGACAGCTGAAGGACCAAATCACTGATATTGAAGCGCATTTTCTGAAATGTGCAATTGAAGTTCAAGATCATACACCTGTTTCTGACCCGCTAAGGGCCTTTTCTGAAATATTGCAGATCAAGGTCATAATTATATTTCTGACCAGCTATTTTAAGCAGCACGAAATATACATTAATCTATTCGTTCATGATGTTGTGACAAAAACCGCCTCATTTTCGTCACGGCAGCACAAATTCATTCTCATTCATTCCGTGATGGCTGCATGAAATTAAAAGTGAACCGGGGGGGGGGGGGGGGGGGGGGTGTCAGGGGTGGTTATGGTGAGGGTGGGGGGAAGGAGTAAGATTAGGTTATGGTTAAGGTTAGGGTTGGGGGTGGGAGTAGGGTAAGGAATAGTGAGTTAAAAAAAGCTCCGTCACGAAAATTTGACTCATTTCGTCACGGGAGCACAAAAAAAAAAAACGTGAGACTGGGCTATTTAATATCTTGTTAATGGATCAGATTGAGCTCCGCTGTGTGTGTGCACTGACACAATGACTTGTGTGCAAAATGAGCATTTAGGCACAACGCCAGCTCACAAAAGAATGATTTTGCAGTATATAATGGATGAACACAAAGTTAAAAGTTGTATCACAGTGTCAAAGTGGCTGAGTGTTTAAAGCCGTGGAAGAAATAATGCCAGTCAAGCCGTGAGGACCACAGAGCTGTTCAGGAACACAGAATGAAAGCACGCAAAAGAGCGATTTTGCAGACATAATACAAAGTTAAAAGTTGTATCACAGTGACTGTTAGCCGTGGAAGAAATAACGAAAAAAAAGTTTTTGTTTTTGGAAGTGATCCACAGTTGCAGCAGCAGGTGTATATATTTAAAGCGGCCACCTCATAGTGGTGTCTCTTTTTTTTGGAAGTGATCCACACTTGCAGCTAACTAACTCCTGTTAGGTCCTGGATTTGACCTACTTTTTCAAGGGTGAAAATATTTTATTAAACAAATACAAATATAAAATAAAATGTCTACTGCCAAGTCACTCTTGTTTACATACCCTGTGTTTACTTACTGTAAACACAACTGAAATGCAAGGTCACATGGGTTTATTTTTTTTGGGGGGGTGGGGGAGCTCGGGGGTAGGGTTACATTAGAGTCTCTTGATTGAAGAGAGTGATGTCAGCTCAGAATACGACGCCATTTTGGTTTCAACTGCACTAAACTAATGAATGAACCTTTTACGTTTTCAACATTTTTAAAATCATTTAACCACATACAGCAACACATCCAGGTACAGGTACTATCAAAATAAATATCAAAATCATTAAGCGATCAAATTGACATAAATTTTCTATTTATGATGATTTATTTAATTAATCTAAAGCCTATTGTGTATGTGTACAAGTAAGGTCTGTGCTTTAACTTATCTGTTTTAATCTGTTTTTGTTTATTGTGTTATTATGCTGTTTTAATGGTATATATTAAGGGAATGTGCAACATGCTGATGAATGTTCCATAGGCATGCAAGCAGTGTACTGTTTGTTGTTGTATTTATCGATTTTGAGACAGGAATGTTTGCAAAGCACTTGAAGTCCAAGACAAATTTCCCTTTGGGGACAATAAAGTATATCGTATCGTATCGTATAGTATCATATCTTCTCCAGACTCCGTGCTGCAAAGTTGCGGACATTTCCGATCCTTTTATAATCTGCATGCACACTGCAAGAACTATTAAAATAGGATAGCAGACGAAGGTGTAAAAGCAGAAAAATGTCAAATCACAGCCAATTGTGTCTGATTTAACAGGTGCACGTCCAGACTGAGGGTCCAAGTCTGACCACGGTGTGAAAAAAATAAACGGTCGGGCTTTTAAGCACAGGAATGAGTCTGGTCCCACTTTACTCTAATCGGCAAGTCTGAGTGCTGAATTTTAATTTGTACCTCTGTTACTGTGCACGTCCAGACTGCAAGGGGTTTTTAATGGAAATACATTGCGATCGGAGGGGACATTTTATCCGATGTGAGCAAAAAATCCATTATACAAACTCTGATATATACGGTTTATTACATGGAAAACGATACAAAAACATTGGGACTGTTTCTGTATCGTTTTTTGTCCAGTGATAGCAGTCACTGGAACCAAGATGACACCACGAGTCATGTGACCATGTTTTTCACTCATCATGTCGTTTACTCTCTCAGTCAAGGGACTCTAGGTTACATGCTTCCTTTTTTGAAACAGTGCTGTTGTTCTGTTCGTGTGCACATGTGGGTGTTCCTGGTCTTAAGGTTTATTCAGTTACAGTGCATCTGAAAAGTATTCATAGCACTTCACTTTTTCAACATTTTGTTCTGTTACAGTCTTTTTCCAAAATGGAGTAAATTCATTCTTTCATTCATTCAATCTTTGTCTCATCAGACAAGAGAATTTTGTTCTCATAGTCAGAGTTCTTCAGGTGCCTTTTGGTAAACTCCAGGTGGGCTGCTATGTGCCTTTCACTGAGGAGTGGCTGCCGTCAGTGAAAAGCCACTCTACCATACAGGCCTGATTGGTGGATTGCTGCAAAGACAGTTGTCCTGGAAGGTTCTCCTCTCTACACAGAGGAATGCTCCAGCTCTGACAGAGTGAATATCTGGTTTTTGGTCACCTCCCTGACTCCACCTCTCTTCTCCCCCGATTGCTCAGTTTAGACAGGCGGCCAGTTCTAGGAAGAGTCCTGGTGAAAATGAACTTCTATCATTTACAAATGATGAAGGCCACTCTGCTCACTGGGACCTTCAAAGCAGAAGAAATGCAGTGGAAACCGAAGGCACCTGAGCTTAATTTTGATCTTCTTGGCAAAGGCTGTGAATACACGTGATTTCTTAATTTCATTTATATATTTTTTAATATCTAAAACAAACAAACAAACAGAAAAACAAAAAACAACTTTATTTCATATTATGATTATGGGGACGAGTGTAGAATTTTGAGGAAAAATTCATTTAATCCATTTTGGAATAAAGATGTAACATAAAAAAATGTGGAAAAGTTCAGGGCTGTGAATACTTTCTGCATGCACCCTATATGGAAGGAATTTTTGATACATTAGGACCTTATTTGAGCTCCAGGTCCCAGTTCTTGCCCACTCTTTTAAAGTCACAGCGCTGCATTGGAAACTAAAATAAAAAACACACTTTTCAAATCCTCATATTGAAGAACCTTTTCACAAATCAGGAGTTGAGTTCAAAGATAAATTACTGTTCTTTGACAAAACTTTTTCAGAGGAGGGCGAGTGATGCTTCTGGTCCAACATAAGCCACATGTCCCAAATCACCCAAGGACCGAGGGATAATAAAAGCAATGCGTGATACTTTTTGACAAAGTAAATTCCATGGGATGAAATTTAAAATACCACCATATTATTATTGTGTTACATCCTTTACTCCAAAACAAGAAATCAATAAAGAAATTATTGAATTTCTGTGCTGCCTGGTGCTGCACGTCCACCTTTGGCTGGGAAGATGTGTTGTCTCGGGGTAGATTTTTAGGTCTGAAAATGATTAAAAAGAGCAATAATTCTGGATATGCATTTCCTGACTGTGTAGTAATTTCCCTAAGCTGCAGTTGGAAATGATAATACTATCACTTTGCCTTTGACATTGCACAAGATAAAGCAGCAGGGTCCAAATACGAGGGCTGTCCGTAAAGTATAGGTCCTTTTTATTTTTTTCAAAAACTATATGGATTTCATTCATATGTTTTTACGTCAGACATGCTTGAACCCTCGTGCGCATGCGTGAGTTTTTCCATGCCTGTCGGTGACGTCATTCGCCTGTGAGCACTCCTTGTGGGAGGAGTCGTCCAGCCCCTCGTCGGAATTCCTTTGTCTGAGAAGTTGCTGAGAGACTGGCGCTTTGTTTGATCAAAATTTTTTCTAAACCTGTGAGACACATCGAAGTGGACACGGTTCGAAAAATTAAGCTGGTTTTCAGTGAAAATTTTAACAGCTGATGAGAGATTTTGAGGTGATTCTGTCGCTTTAAGGACTTTTCACGGTGTGAGACGTCGTGCAGCGCTCTCAGGCAGCGTCATCAGCCTGTTTCAAGCTTAAAACCTCCACATTTCAGGCTCTATTGATCCAGGACGTCGTGAGAGAACACAGACGTTTCAGAAGAAGTCGGTTTCAGCATTTTATCCGGATATTCCACTGTTAAAGGAGATTTTTTTAATGAAAGACGTGCGGACGGGTCCGCGCGTCGGGACGCAGCCGACGCGGTGCGGCGGCACAGGAAAAACACCTCCGTGTTGATAACCATTTGTTAAAATCCAGTTGGCTTTTGATGGCTTTCAGTGGAGTGAGTATATGAGAAATTGTTTATCAGCTGGAGATGTTCCAACTTGTCCTTAAGGCTTCCAATGGAGGTGTTTTTCCTGTGGTGGAGTGTCGCGGCGGCTGCGTCCCGACGCTGCAATCCGCCCGCACGTCTTTCATTAAAAAAATCTCCTTTAACAGTGGAATATCTGGATAAAATGCTGAAACCGACTTCTTCTGAAACTTCTCTGTTCTCTCACGACGTCCTGGATCAATAGAGCCTGAAATGTGGAGGTTTTCAGCTTGAACAGGCTGATGACGCTGCCTGAGAGCGCTGCGTGACGTCTCACACTGTGGGAAGTCCTTAAAGCGACAGTATCACCTCAAAATCTCTCATCAGCCGTTAAAATTTTCACTGAAGACCAGCTTAATTTTTCGAACCATGTCCACTTCGATGTGTCTCACAGGTTTAGAAAAAATTTTGATCAAACAAAGCGCCAGTCTCTCAGCAACTTCTCAGACAAAGGAATTCCGACGAGGGGCTGGACGACTCCTCCCACAAGGAGTGCTCACAGGCGAATGACGTCACCGACAGGCGTGGAAAAACTCACGCATGCGCACGAGGGTTCAAGCATGTCTGACGTAAAAACATATGAATGAAATCCATATAGTTTTTGAAAAAAATAAAAAGGACCTATACTTTACGGACAGACCTCGTATGTTGCTTTTATAGGTAGGAGCTGTCTCATTCATCATGTGCTAATACCCAGAGCTCTCTGTAATCCCTGTCCATAAGTCACCGTGGGTCGTCGGCCCCACCACAAAGAAAACCACAGGATACAATTTTGTACCAGAGCATTGCTGAAAAAAAATTAAAAATAAGCAAACATCCTCAGACATTCAAAAAAATGAAAATAAACAATAGCAGAATTGCAATTTATATAACAAATTGGTTATTATTTAGTATGATATTCCATTACAGAGTCTGTGGAAATACAGTGTGCATAACCAGTTTTTTTTTTTTTTTTTTACATATTCTTCAGGATACAAATAAAACTTAACATGTTACAAATATATAAATGTTTTTTAAGACAATAAAACATAGCAGATGACAAAAAAGGAAGGTAGGCAGGGATATGGCAGCTTATACATGGCGGTCGGACAGCATTTGTCAACAGTTTTGAGCGACTTTTGTTCACTGAACCACAATAACAAAATGGGAACGAAGTGAATACGTGGCAGCTGGGAACTATTTACCCCAAGAAATACTTAGTAAATAGTTCAGTCTGTTAGTGGTGATGTTATACTCAAACAAACAATTCTTTCGTTGTACTGGCAGAATAAAGTGCACTGTCAGTCATTGGAAGTTACATTGCAGACTTTTTTAAATATTCATTTTATTAAAGCCCCTGCTGCTAAACACCAGTAAATTGGCACCATTGGAGTTTTTGAGAAAGCCTTTCATACCCCTGCCTCCTCATTTGCACAATTACTACCAATCAGCTCAGACTGTTTCGTTCGATCAGACCACACAATGTTTTTTTTTTTTAAACACTGAAATAATGTGCAGGATCTTGAAGCTGAGACCATCCTGCTGTTTTTTTTTTTTTTTTTTTTTTTATAAAAACACAACAATCACTTACAGCGATGATAAACGCCATTGTAGAAGAACAGTTTTGCCCTAATTTAAAATCAGAAAAAAAATTTCCTCATCAGTTTCCAGTCCTTTTGTTTTAATTGAGATGCACGAGTCCCATCCATTCTTCTTGGCACTGCTGAGAACTCTCCAGCACGGGGACTAATGCAGCTGCATGCAGGATTCAGAACTTCTATAATGACTACAGTATTTCACTTTATGATTTCTCTCGACAGTGGAACCACTGACCCCAAATATTATAACTTCCAAATGATTCTTGACATTCTACAGCCAGCTCACATGCACGACAAAAACGCTGCTTGTCAAAGACATTTACATTGCAGTGAAGTTATCGCCCAGTTTTGGAAATGTTCAAAAAATGTTGATAAGCTGCAAACTACTGACAAGTTAACCACAAGGCTGTTGCCAGATGTGGCACAGTGTTGGTCGTAAAGGCAGACAAGAAACAACAACAACAACAGCAGAAAAATCTAATGAATCCATCTCATCCAGTAGTTCAGATGATTTTTCAAAATAAATGCTAAAATTTTGCATGTCTCCTTACTAGAATGATGATAATAAATTGATTGAAGTTTTATTAACTTTGATAGACCAGATGAATACAATTGTTTTTTTGTTTTTGTTTTTTTACTTAGGAAATAACCCCATCACATTCATGATAAAATTAGGAGCAGGTGCTGCTTTTTTATCATCAGATTATGTGTGGTTGACGTTTCATGTCGCTTGAACTGATCGTGTCAGTTTCTTTCATTTCCAGAAGTGAAGTTGAGCGGCCAACAAAGCCACTTGTGTGAATCGCTGTTGCACCAGCAGTCATTGCTACCTGTGGCAATACTGTAATAACACGTGTTACATGTAAACAACTTTTGCCTCATTTTCATCCTACATGTGAGAGAGCTGTGACAAAACATACAACATGATTATGATTTTTAATCACGTTAAAATCTCCTATTTTTATTTTTTTTTTTACCTACACCAGAGGTTATGCTTTCAGCCATGCCTGCTGTTGATTTGTTAGCAAGAATACCCAGAAAATGAACTGATTTTGATCAAAGTGAGAAGGCTGCATCAGATGTGGAAAAGAAAGGATTACATTCTGGGGTAGATCTTCAGAAAGGAGGTCATGAAATGTATTTCAATTTAAAAAAGGAAAACAAATCAAGGCATCAAAAATGGTAAATTGTAAATGGACTGCATTTATATAGCGCTTTTCCATCTGCATCAGATGCTCAAAGCACTTTACAATTATGCCTCACATTCACCCCGATGTCAGGGTGCTGCCATACAAGGCGCTCACTACACACCGGGAGCAATAGGGGATTAAAGGCCTTGCCCAAGGGCCCTGAGTGATTTTCCAGTCAGGCGGGGATTTGAACCCATGATCTTCTGGACTCAAGCCCAACACCTTAACCACTAGACCATCACCTCCCAAAATAAATAGATTGTCATGAAACATGCTGATAGATTTAAAAACTTCAGAACAGATTCCATTAAAGTTTACAGATAAAGAAGTGGAGCCAGGAAAGGTTTGTGAGATAGAGCATCTTGAACTTGCCATTGGTTTGCACGCTAACCAACAATATAAGAAATATGGAAATGCGACAATTATGCAATACTTAAAAAACGACAACACAACAGTAAATTTGTATTAGTAAATGAAGTAAATATGTACTCCCTTTGGTACTCAAATCTTTCTCTGAGACGTTGATGAGTACGGAATAATTTGTCAGCAAAAAAATAAAAGCTCACTTGATTAAATAATAAAATAAACATTCAAGTCAAACTAGTCATAAAGAAATCAATCAATCAATCAACTTTTTTTCTTATATAGCGCCAAATCACAACAAACAGTTGCCCCAAGGCGCTCCACATTGCAAGGCAAGGCCATACAATAATTATGAAAAACCCCAACGGTCAAAACGACCCCCTATGAGCAAGCACTTGGCCACAGTGGGAAGGAAAAACTCCCTTTTAACAGGAAGAAACCTCCAGCAGAACCAGGCTCAGGGAGGGGCAGTCTTCTGCTGAGACTGGTTGGGGCTGAGGGAAAGAACCAGGAAAAAGAGATCGATCACTAATGATTAAATGCAGAGTGATGCATACGGAGCAAAAAGAGAAAGAAACAGTGCATCATGGGAACCCCCCCACAGTCTACGTCTAAAGCAACATAACCAAGGGATGGTCCAGGGTCACCCGATCCAGCCCTAACTATAAGCCTTAGCGAAAAGGAAAGTTTTAAGCCTAATCTTAAAAGTAGAGAGGGTATCTGTCTCCCTGATCTGAATTGGGAGCTGGTTCCACAGGAGAGGAGCCTGAAAGCTGAAGGCTCTGCCTCCCATTCTACTCTTACAAACCCTAGGAACTACAAGTAAGCCCGCAGTCTGAGAGCGAAGCGCTCTAATGGGGTAATATGGTACTACGAGGTCCCTAAGATAAGATGGGACCTGATTATTCAAAACCTTATAAGTAAGAAGAAGAATTTTAAATTCTATTCTAGCATTAACAGGAAGCCAATGAAGGGAGGCCAACACGGGTGAGATATGCTCTCTCCTGCTAGTCCCCGTCAGTACTCTAGCTGCAGCATTCTGAACCAACTGAAGGCTTTTTAGGGAACTTTTAGGACAACCTGATAATAATGAATTACAATAGTCCAGCCTAGAGGAAATAAATGCATGAATTAATTTTTCAGCATCACTCTGAGACAAGACCTTTCTGATTTTAGAGATATTGCGTAAATGCAAAAAGGCAGTCCTACATATTTGTTTAATATGCGCTTTGAATGACATATCCTGATCAAAAATAACTCCAAGATTTCTCACAGTATTACTAGAGATCAGGGAAATGCCATCCAGAGTAACGATCTGGTTAGACACCATGCTTCTAAGATTTGTGGGGCCAAGTACAATAACTTCAGTTTTATCTGAGTTTAAAAGCAGGAAATTAGAGGTCATCCATGTCTTTATGTCTGTAAGACAATCCTGCAGTTTAGCTAATTGGTGTGTATCCTCTGGCTTCATGGATAGATAAAGCTGGGTATCATCTGTGTAACAATGAAAATTTAAGCAATACCGTCTAATAATACTGCCCAAGGGAAGCATGTATAAAGTGAATAAAATTGGTCCTAGCACAGAACCTTGTGGAACTCCATAATTAACTTTAGTCTGTGAAGAAGATTCCCCATTTACATGAACAAACTGTAATCTATTAGACAAATATGATTCAAACCACCGCAGCGCAATGCCTTTAATACCTATGACATGAAATGGAAACCTTAAGAGCCAAGCATCTTTTGTAGTGAGTACAGTACTGTGAAAAGTTTTAGGCACATTTAATGAACTGGAAATTGATGACATGCTCCCACATATCTACTGTTTCTAAATTAGAAAAAATGTATATAATCAGATTTTTACAATTATTTAGTTATTGAGTGATGGTTGGCGATGGTTCTTGTGTTGTTTTGCACTGTGCTGTACACCCAGAGGTGGGACAAAGTTACTGTCAAGTCATTCTCAAGTCATGAATGGGCAAGTCTCAAGTCAAGTCTCAAGTTAGCTTGCAAACAATTGGTGGTCATTATGACTTGAGACTTGCCCATTCATGACATGAGAGTGACTTGCTGGTGACTTTGTTCCACTTCTGTGTACACCTGCAAATTAAAAAAATAATAATAATAACATGAGGTTTGTAACTTAGTAACTGATTAACTCCTTAATAAAATTATAAAAGGAGAAACTTGATTTGACTTTCTCTTGCCTCACTGGTGAAGAAGCTCAACTATCACATACAAGCGTACGCTATGGCGTGCCTAAAACCTTTGCACAGTACTGTTGGTGTGATAGCGTAGAGGACAAAGAGTGCATTTGCAAGTGAAAAGAAAGTTATTGACTCTGACAGCGCTGGCTCTCCTGGAATGCACATACTAAGTAAGTATCTCTTGTGTTGATACCTCGCTCTCCACATCTTAAATTCAGAAGAGAATTATTGTCTTCTTCAATATGCAGAATTCTCACAGAATGTGGGTGCACCTTGGAGGCCGAGTGATGTAAAACGGAATTTGCTGGAACCACGCGGGTCGGGAGAGGACACATCACAAGCAGCACCGGCGGACTGTTTAAATGAAAAATTTCCAGGAGTCAGGCGCCCTGTTTTTCTTTTAATGGAACACATGCTTAAAAGTCAAAGGCAGTTATGGTTTGACAAAAGTAGCTCATGTTATGGTGAAAGGGTCGCAGGTGTCTGGGGACTGGGGACGTCTAGGAAGTGAGGAGACTCCGTCGCCAAGACAAATGCCATCTTGTCTCGTCTAAACCCCATTCTGTTACTTCTAACTGTGACTAGATTGTTTTTAGAAGCATCTACTTCCAGTTTGGGGCAGTGAGGGCACAAGGCTGTCCTATGCATGAATATATGAATAAATAGTAAACATGAGGAGAATAAACCCATTTGAGGTTCGAAAAGAGTGTAACAGTTTTAAACAGACTCCTTCATTACATTTTTTGTCGTCCGCCCGCAACAGAATTTAGACTTTTTGAATAAAACAAGATCTGAGGGGCACATAAGATAAACAAAAATAATATTTTATTAACATTGTCTCTAAGTTGTGAATTTTAAATCACCAGGCGATGTCAGCTGTGTTAATTATGCAAATACAATGCTTTCAAAGACATTAAACAGTTTATTTGCGACAACAATCCAAATGTATGAATGCAATACATCTTTGTTTTCCTGTAAAGCTATTTTTGTTTTTTAAATTTATTTTTAAAAAAAAGTCCACTGTAAAAATCCATCACCTGTGAAAATGGAGCCAACTGTTCTGGGTTGTTTAGCAAAAATGTGTAACTGCTGCACCACATTTTAGAGCCTTCGAAAAAAAAAAAATAGATAAATAAAACAACCCCCCCCCCCCCCCCCAAAAAAAAAAAACAAAACAAAAAAACAACAACAACAGAAATACAATGATTAAAATTACACGAGAATTAAAAGCTGTAAATTAAAAAGACGTCTTACTTTTATCAACAGTTTCCCCGGCTGAACCTCCTGTGTGACTGTCGGAAAGGTCACAGGTTCAGCTCTTCCTGGCTGTTAAATGCATTTAAAAATGTGTCAGTCTCTTGTCTCTCGTGTTAACAGCAAAAACGACCTTGAGACCGATCTCACCACCCTTAGGCGTGTGCGATACTGGTGGACTAAAAATAAATGCAACTCGGGCAAAATGGAAATTATAGTTACAGACTCTGCAGATTTGTGAGTCACATGCTCTGAATGCTCTGCGTGGACAAGGGCCAGTCGGCGTGGCTTTGTGGGATACAGAGAGGGAGAAAGATGAAATTAAATTATTCGTCTGGAGTCTTGATACAGTACATTTACAGCTAGAAACTATTTGAATGCAGGTTCAAGGACGAGACCAATCGAAAAAGAAAGATCCCTCTGAGCGCTTGATGGAGAAAATTCCCATCTCCTGTTCTAAGTACATCTGGCCTGCCGCCCCTTCTCGCAGCCATGTGTGTGTGTGTGCGCTGCGTTCTTTTACCGTGATGCATAATCATACATTGTGGTGCAGTCCTTCTCAGCAAATTGTTTATTCTTGATATATATATATATATATATATATCTCCACATCATGTCAACAGTGTGAGCGATTTGTAATATTTTCATTAGGAATGCATATGGGAGCAATGTAAAGGTTTCACTTCAAACTGCAGCCACCATAAAGAAGCGATTTTTTTCCCCCTTATCGGTTAAACAAAATGTCAGAAGAGAGTGTGGCGGCAAAATAACGTAGATTTATAAGGCATTGCTTGAACAGCGTGATTACTTAATGTGAAGTACTGTTATTGAGCATTTTCATGTGTGTGTGTGCATGTGTGTGCGTGCGCCACAATGAGCGGTGCTTGTTTCTTCCTTTTGACGTTTTCCAGGTTTCCACCTCACAGGCCTCTTTGGCACTTATCTAGCGTCTTACAGCAGACGTGGGTGATCATCGAGCCTGGTGATTTGGGTTGTGGCGTGAACGAGACCTTTCCAGGACAGCGCGGCGGTTGTCTGTTCAGAAGAGAATAGAAGAAAGAACAACAAAATGTTGGTGGATTGATCCATACTGGCACACAGTAGCTCAGCTAAATGAAAGACATGGAGAGAACTACTAAGAGAGATGGAGAAAAAGAGCTGGAGGGAGGAGGAGAGGCAACATGAAGCAAATCCAGGCTGAGTGAGAGATGAACAGCAGGGAAGGATGGAGAAACAGAAGAATCAGTTGGAGTGACAGTGTTTGTGTCTGGTGTCATAGTAATTCCATTCAGCTCCTGGTCCAGGCTTCCTCTCCAGAGCTTCACAATCTATTCTTACAGATGCGGTGAATGCAGTGGGGACAAAGTGAACACCACACAACCACAGGCAAAAACCAAGGCAGCAGAAAAAACAGACAAAAGGAATAAAAAGAAAGAAAACACTTCAATTTCCATTCAATTTAAATTTATTTTCATTTATATAGTGCCAAATCACAACAAAGCTGCATCAAGGCACTTCACACAAGTAAGGTCCAACCTTACCAACCCCCAGAGCAAGATTATTTCATTATTTGAGGAAGAAACTCAAGCAGACCAGATAACCAGACACTTTCCATTTAACCAGTCAAAGGCTCTGATATAAATTTGTCAACTTTTATGAGTACCTCAAGTTAGAAAACTTGCACATTTTCTTCTGATGCATGCGTGCATGCATGCATGGATGGATGTATAGTCCTTCAATCACCAGACACCACTCGAGTCACCAAATTATGACCAAACTATGTGATCATCAATCCTAGATAAAAAATTTTAAAAAGGTAAACATGGTTGAGTGAACTGGTATTGGATTTAAGAATTAAATGGACAAAAACAAATTTGCATAAATGCATAGTAACAGCTTAAACATAGTAGAAAGTACTTCGTGTGTTTTTGATTTAGGAATAATAGCATAATTTAAGGGATTATAGGCAGGTATATAAGTATTTGGATAGCAACATGTTTTGTAATATTGCCTCTGTACACCCCCACAATGGAGTTAAAATTATGTGCTTGTCATGTGGACTTTGAGCTTTAATTCAAGGGATTTAACAAAACTATTACAATCATTTAGGTCCTCCTTTTCCATAGGGCGTAAGTAACTGGACGAGCAAAATGTAAGTATGATTATTAATACAAACCTGGATGGACACTCAAGCATTTCCAGTAGGCAGAACTCAAAAACTGACTATGCAAAAAGGAGACTAGTGAGGAAAGCCACCAAGACACTGTCAATCTTTCAGAGTTGGGAGAAACTGTACATAGAGCAAATTTAGGCAGTCAATAACTGCAAAGGATTTTCATCCATGTATTAAAAATAATTGAATTTATAATTGTGTTAATTTGAAAATTTAGCTTTGGCCTTTGAAAGATGGAGAAGCCATATACAAAAGGGCTCTATTTCAGTCATGTTCTTTACCCACGCATTCCAATTAAGGGTCACAGGGGAACTGGACCTGTGGCTATAATTCTTTAATGGCTAATGTGGTGTTTTCACAGAACCCATCCATTTAACTCCATTGTGGTGGTGGTGCACAAAGGCACAACTGCAATAACTGTGTCCAAATACATATGACCCGACTGTACAAGACTCCATATTTAAAGTCATGAACACTCGAGGCTATGGTCTCAATTGTCTCAAAACGTGCGCACACGGGTTCTACTCACAAAGTTAACATGGACTGACATGGTCGCTCTGATTCAGCGTCACTCTAAAAAAAAAAAAAGAACAACAACAACAACAAAAAACAAAAACAAAAAAGAATGCCAGACTAAAACTATTTAATCTGATTCTGTCAACCGGACCCACAAAACTGACTTGTTTCAAAGAAAACTATAACATGCAATCAGTTTTAACAATTTGGTTTTCCCATTTAAACACATTTTGTGGGACTGTTTGACATGAGATTAAGTAAACACAGCATTTAATTACAGTGATGTAATCAGTCTGCTTGCTAGTAATTTAACTGAACAAATTATTAATCTGAGGTAACAAATGAGTAATCAGAGGTAACAAATTTGTATGTCGAAGGCATGAATGGACCTCCCGTGCAGCTCCTTCAATACCTCGGAGATAACATCCACTCTGTGGAATTCCGATGAAATGCACATTGTGGGTAAAAGGTCTGTTTAAAGTGGCCATGATTCTTCACATTGGCTTTTGTTCGTCAAATTTTCTCTGTTGCCAGTTCTTTGGCTGAATGACTGCCTCCCGTGACATCCAGTCCTGCCTGCCCAAAAATGTTCGTAGCATTTGTCCGGGCAGCCAGGTGGCAGGTGAATGCTAGACAGGAGCAGGAAGCATATCCCACACAGGACTCTCTGGAATTTCCAAGCGTGCCGTCACCACCATGCCCATTACTCAGTGCCAACTATAGGTTGCCAGGCATCCTAGGGTGGGCGTTGTTTAATGGCATTACAGCCATCCATCATGTCAGGTAATGAGCTGAGAGTGACTGTGATGGCTACACACACGGACACCCTTTGCCAGAGTAACGAACAGAAATTACTCCTTCGGATTGGAAACAAAGCATCATGCAGATGGTACACAGGAGGAGAGAAAGAGAGAGAAGGAACAGAAGAAGAAAAGAAAGACAGACTGACACAACATTAAAATTATCCTCATTCCCTACTTCTTTTAGTTGAATCCACAGTATATTTCATAACTTAATTCATTTTCATGAAGAGAGTTGTTTTTTGGAGATTGGAGAAGTGGCGGTGTAGAGAAGTAGGCTTGTGACAAGAGGATCCTCTGTTTGATTCCCAACAGAATGGAAAATACTAAGGTCCCTTTGACAAGGACCTTAATCCCCAAGTTGCTCCCGGTGTGAATTTGAGTATCTTGCACAACAGCATGTGAGTGTGTGTTGAGTGTGTCAATATAAGGCATCACTGTAAAGCACTTTGAAGAAAAAAAGGTTATATAAATCTATCCAGTCTATTTCCTGTAGTCACATGATTCGAGTGCAGGCATAGGAGCTGCTGGGCCCATGCCAAATCTGTTTTGTTTACTACACAAGAGAAATTAGTGATGAACACTGTCAAGTGATGAAAATGTCAAAGGTGTTTTTCTTGACAACAACGGAGGCGTACAGCAGTAATGGACTGAGTCACAAAGAAGAGATCTGCACCACGAATCAACCAGCGATACTAATCATTCAATGTTCAATGTTCATTGTTGCAAAGCAAAAGAACTTCAAGCACAACTTGAAGGGACAAAATGAATGTCCACCACTGCTGGCTCAGAGCAGTGTTGCAGTCTGATTGGCACCATGTACATACAGAACCATGCTGTTGTTACTGCACTGCGATACCACTTGGACAATGGCAGATACGAGTATACATATTGTGTTGGTACTGCTGATAAAAGTGAGTTCTTTCAACTTTTTTGGCTACTGCATCTTAAAGGACAAATAGGAAAACTGACTATGACAGCACACTACAAGTGATGGCCAAATAAGGCCTCAAGAAGTATTTGCTGTTTTATTTAAGGCCACTCGGTGGTTTCTAAAAAAAGTTCCAAGCAAACAAGTGCAATGTGCTTTTTAAATGTGGTTTTGCTTTTTAACAAACAGCAAATGCTTCATGAAGTCTCATATCGCCATCATGATATATTACTGCTTTGTGGCAGATTCAAGAGTATCAGTAGGAAAATGTCCATTCATCCAGGGGTTAGCTGCATTCCTTTGAGATAGGGGAGGAGAAGCAGCTTGTCACGACACAGAAACTGTTTTTTCCTAACTTCTGGTAAGATGTCAGTCATTTTCTATCTCAGTAATAGGAGACCTGTTTATTCAAAGAGGCTAATTCTGAAGCAACACGTATCATGCTCAGAAGCTAATGCATGTGTGATATCTTGGATTTTGTATCTGATTACATGATCACAACATTGCCCTAAGTGGAGGAGCTCAAGGATTTCTCTTGCTCAAGAGTGGGGATAATGAAATTGACAGACTGATTGGACCTGTGTCTGAAGAATTGTGGATGCTGTACTGTACCATCATAATGAAGAAAAAGTTGCGGCAGAAGCTGAGACTCTTGATTTACAAGTCGATTTATGACCCTATCCTATTGTCATGAACTTTGAGTAATTACCAAAAGAACAAGGAATGAGATTCCTCTGATGGGTATCTGGGATTACACTCAGGGACAACGTGAGAAGCTTGAATATCTGGGAGGGACTCAGAGTAGAGCCGCTGCTTCTTCACACTGAAAAGAGCCAGTTGAGGTGATTTGGGCATCTGGTGAGGATGCCCCCTGGTCAACTCTCATGAGATGTCTTCCAGGCATGTCCAACTTGGAGGAGGCCCCAGAGAAGACCCAGAACATGTTGGAGGGAATATATTTCACAGTTGGATTGGGAATGCTTTGGGATTCCCCAGGAGGAGCTAGGAAACTTGGCCGGGGATAGGCAAGTATGGGATCAGCTGTTTTGGTCTACTGCCACCACGACACAGACCCGGAAATATGGCAGAAAATGAATGAATGAACACAGTGGAGAACATGTCTTTGTATGGCCAACACAGTGGCTTCATGGTTAGCAATGTTGACTCACAGCAAGAAGGTCTTGGGATCACTTTCCACCTAGTCTTTTCTGTGTGGAGTTTGCATGTTCTCCCAGATTTACATGGGTTCCCTCCAGGTACTCGGGCTTCCACCCAGTTCCACAGACATGCAGGCTGGGTGAACAGGAAACTTTAAACTGACTGTCAGTGTGCATGGGAGTATGAATGTCTTGTCCAAGGTGTACCCTGCCTCACACCCTATGACTGCTGGGATAGCCCCCTCCCCCCACCCCGTGACTCTTGATTGGCGTAAGCAGGTATAGAAAATTAA
The DNA here is from genome assembly GCF_902500255.1 of Thalassophryne amazonica. Taxonomy (NCBI): domain Eukaryota; kingdom Metazoa; phylum Chordata; class Actinopteri; order Batrachoidiformes; family Batrachoididae; genus Thalassophryne; species Thalassophryne amazonica. The sequence goes on from NC_047113.1 coordinate 57,054,536, forward strand.
TGAATGAATTTCTCTGTACTCTTCATATTGCAAGAAAAAAGGGTAAGTAAGTCCCTTCGGCTACTCCCTTGTTTGCATTCAGGGTCGCCACAGCAAATCCAAGGTGGATCTGCACGTTGAATTGGCACAGGTTTTACGTCGGATGCCCTTCCTGACGCAACTCCACATTACATGGAGAAATGTGGCAGGGGTGGGATTTGAACCCGGAACCTTCTGCACTGAAACCACGCACATTAACCACTTGGCCACCACCCCTGCATGCAATAAAAAAAGGTAATATTGTTGAGTTTTTAACTGAAGCTAATATACTGATACACTTCTTTGACTGGACAGTTGCTTGATTTTCAAAGAAGGGTGGCATGGTGAAGCATTTATTCCTTTAAAGATAGAATTTAATGTTTAAAAATCAAAGCAATTAAACCAATTTTGTAGAATCAGAGTATTTAAGAATTAAATGTCAAAAGATACTGAAGAAAAACAAATGAAAAATGCTTCGATATAGTGAAATAAAAATAAAGATATGAAATGTGTGTGAGAAATTTACTGTCACATAGGTGTCTCTCTGGCTTCCCTCAATAGTCTCCTTGCACGGCAACTTAAGTTTTGAGCCCACCCTCCCCCCAGTCCAGGTAGATTTACCATGCAGTACCATACTGTTTGTATTTCTTAATGAAATAAATGAAGCACAATATAACATGTATGCATGACAAAGATACTGTCACATGAGTATCTTGGCGGCTAACATCACTGGACTGCTTTTACACAGTCACTCAGCTTTTGAGTTTATGTCTGCTGCAGACAGATTGACCATACAATACCAAACTGTTTGTATATCTTGATGGTAAGAATAGAATAGAATAGAATACAATAAAGCCTTTATTGTCATTGTATATATGTACATACAACAACATTTTCTCTCTGCATTTAACCCATCCGAATTACAGTTACACACAATCCAACCACTAAGAGCAGTGAACAGCTACAGTCCAGTGTCTGTGGACCGACTCCAGATGTAGAGACACTGCCTTGGTCAAGGGCAGAGACAGAAGAGCCTAGAAAAGCATGTTTGCAAGATCTTTCAGCTTGTCACTTTTTAGTTCCGGGTTGTCACAGCCAATCTGTATCAGATGTGAATATTGATGTAAACGAAATACAAGACATACTGACCGACTTAGAAATGTGCATGGATCCATCTCCCAATTTATCTAAAGAAAACCGGTGTTAAAAGTGACAATTTACTCTAAATTCATCAAAGTAACAATACATGTGTCCCATGTGCATTTTACACTTTTATTTCACTATATAAAAGGGTTTTTGTTATTGTCGTTCAATATTTCTGGATATCATGTGAAATAGTAAATATTACGCAAATTACACAAAAATCACCCATTTGCAATAGTTTTTAAATATATTTTAGTGGTCGCAATTCAAAAAACAAACAAACAAACAAAAAAAACAATAATAACAAAAAAAAAAGCCACAAGTGCCACTTATTCATACACTCATTTTTTCCATCTACCGTTTCGCTGTATGAGCCGAGCCTCCAAAATCATCTTTTCATTAAAAGAAGCTTTCATGATACACAAAACAAAATAATTTCAAAAAAGAAATGGAAAGAAAGAAAACAGATCATCCATGAAACATTCTGCCAATGAATGACAACAAATGCTGTCTGTAACCTAATTTCTGGACCTCAGACTGCCCAGTCTCCACAAGGAACATAAAGACTGAGCAGAGCACAACTAATCCTGACTTTCTTTCTGTAATATGAGGTCACAGTGGACAACATCTATTACTGCAAATAGGAAGGACAGAAAGAGGATGATTAAAAACAAAGCCAAAAAGAGTCTGGAAAATAAGTGAAATTGTGTGTATACGTGTGTGTGTGTGTGTGTGTGTGCATATGGTAAATGGACTGCTTTTATGTTGTCAAAGCACTGTGCAGTGATGCTTCACATTCATCTATGTCAGGGTGCTGCCATACAAGGCACTACACGATGGATGCAAGACTTTGCCCAATGGGCTTTATCCAGTTTGACAGGGAATTCACCACAGGGTCCTCTGCTCACAAGCCCATTGCGATCCTACCCTTGATTTGAAGTTTGGTGTATACTTTCCCAAAACAGATTGCCAATTAATGATTTCACATCTTTGTCTTGCTGAAGCCCTGTGCTTTTTTGACCATCTGCACCCAGACTCGCAAGATGCTGGTACTGTTAAAACTCAGTTTGCGCTGTTAAAACTCCTCGATAAATCCTGTTCACACCAGACATCTGTGCTGCTAAATACAGTGCCATTAACAGGGGTGGTGGCCAAGCGGTTAAGTGTGCTTATTTCTCGTGTCAGAAACAACTCTGCATAATATGGAGTTGCAACAGGAAGGGCATCGGGAGTAAAACGTGTGCTAAATCAATGTGCAGATCAACTTTGAATCTGCTGTGATGAACCAGTGTGAAAACGGGAAAAGCCAAAGGGACTTACTTATATTTACTCTTGAAAGAAAATTTTGTGATTTGTGTGATGTTTGTTGGACAACAGCATCACCTTAAAAGCGGTGGAGCCATGAAATTTTTAGTGGGGTGGCCAGGCTTGAAACATTGATCATTTTGGGGTGGCCTACAATCTATTCTAGTACAAGTGTCACAAGCTACTAATTACTAATTACTGTTCTGAGAACAGACATTCAGCTCATCTTATGCCGAAAAGTGGAGACACAGATACACATTTAAAAAAAGAAGAATTGTTTTTTTAAATGTGTGTGTGTGTGTTTTAAATCAAGACATGAAAACACAGTTTAACAAGTTTAAATAACCATTCTATTGGTTTCAACAAGCTTAAAATAGGTTGACTACTGCTAATGTTTTGTTAAAAATGATTTAAAGCACATCAAACCCAGTTCTTGTCGTACAACTATTTATAACCACATATTCTGTCAGTATCCAGATGAGAACCAGTTTAAACCATTTGTACTTTGGATAAGAGCCATTTAAAAAAAATTGCAAAACATATCTGTTTTCAATCAGAGGCTATTCTCAGCCTTTACAGTATAAAATCAGTTAAAAATTAATTAATTTGAACAAAACAGAAAAAGGAACATGCTGATATTTGATAAAGTGGAGTAAGTCCAGGTTCTGTTTTCTGATAAATGACTTCAAACATGAACATCAAATTAATTTGGTCTTTCATTATTTTCAATCGAGTAATCAATTGAAAATAATGAATGAACCACCTTATTGTTTCAACAGTAAAAAATGTATTTTGGTGGCTAACTGCATTTTGTTGACTGTCTGACTAAAGTGGAAGGCTTTCATCAAAGACTCCACAAAAAGAAAGATGTTTTCCCAGCAAACCGTATCTTCCATCAGAGGTTTGATGAACGGAGAGCTATCGACTTCTCTTAAGGATTTTTCTTTTTCTGTTCCTGTCTTCAGGTGCATAAAGGATCATCATTTCCCATCCTGCATCAATCTATCACAGCGACTGAACAAATAGCAGCCAATCCTGCTGGGAGAGGAACGTCACACCTTCCTCCATCAAATTCAAAACTACAGACACACTTATGGTGTGGGGTGGGCTGGTGGTGGTGGTATTGCAACTCTTTCTACTCGCGTTTGTTTTGAGAGCTTCTTTACCTGCTTCTCCCACAGGTGATGTCTTTCCAAGACAGCAGGAGCGTCGCAGAGGAGCATGAAAACAGGAGAAGAAATTGACAAAAGAAGAGGAGGTGTCCCGTGTTCCAGCAGGGAGATGCTGGAACGCCAGAACTTAATTATATGATATCTGGCACTGTTTCTCAAATGCTTCTAAATGCACTGAGGATTTCAATAAAGGAGTGGTGGTGGGCAGATGGAGAGGGAAGTTCTATCCACAGACACACACACATTGTTACTTAAGCATTCAAACAGCGCACAGAGAAACAGCTCAGTGCGTTGGTTTGAGGAAACCACACAGACACCCTCTGTTTCTGACGCAAACGCACACAAGCATATCCTTGTGTGCATAACATGATGATCCCTGCCACAAGGGAGTGGCTCTAAATAAGACAAGGGTAATAGAAGGAGGAGAGGACGCCAGGATTACTAAGCAGCGGGGGTCTTAAGCCGCCGCAGTCAACTCCAACCTCCTCCTGACTGTTTAGAGCGCCTCCAGTGAGATGTCATTTCATGTTATGATGGTGCGATAAGGCTGCATTTTCCCTGGTGGTTTCCCCAAAAGAGATTAAATATCGTAATGACTTTTCTGTTGCTGTCATCTTTGGGCTAATTACACGGCATTACATCATGATCGGAGTCTGTAATCTGCGAAAGAGCGAAAAGCTGCCAGTCATCTGTCAAAGATGTGAAGCTTCAGGAATTACAGTACCTCCTACTGGCCACCATAAAGAGGAATCCTTTCGGAGGGATTAAGCCTTGTTAGTTAAATATCATCTGGGTAGCATCAGACGCTGGGTCAACATCTAAACATGGCGCTCGCATTCATCAAGGCCATAATAACAAGGTCAGGATCACATAATCACCAATCATGTGTGGAAGCAGCTGCAGAATGCAAACAAGATGAATCACAAGGCGGGACCAGAGCTGCATCCGCGGCGCGATACCTTTCCAAATGAGGCGTTCACTCTCTTTTGTGCGAAACAAGCGTGCAGCGACACGGTTTCTCTGAGATGCCACACGCCTCTGTTTAATCCGCTGTGTTTCAGCTGCTCTGCACTTCATATTTTGATGAGATAAACCATAATGAAGGTGATTAAATTGCTGCTCGCGACGCATCAACATGTTCTGTTTACTGTCAAAAGGGAGCTCATCTGCAGCAGCAGCAACAGCCGCAACCTTCTATCACCCCTTTTCATCTCCTCCACCTCCCTTCCCTCTCTCTCCCTCTGCCAGCCTCCAAGCTACAGAATAATGGAACTCCCTCCGCAGAAACAAGATAGAGCGTATAAATGGGATGCAGAGGGAGAGACGCTATTTCTTCCTCCTGAAAGTTATGGGCCCGGTATCGCAAAACTACAGTCGTGGCAAACATAGACCCTCGTTCAGCAGTAAGAGTAATCACTGCAAACAAGGAGCAGGGGAGGAGAAGAGGAAAAAATCAGTGCAGTTCTGAAAAAGGTGAGCTCAGTTGTGGGGAGCCGGATAAAAAGAAGCAAGATGGAGTTGTGGTTGAAGGAAGAAAGGCTGTCGCTGATGCTTTTGTATCTGATGCTGCTCATCCCTCATTGATTTATAACAAGAAACTGAAATGTACAAACTAAAGCATTTTTTTTCCTGCTGTTGCTTTTCCCACATTTTGTAAAAGGAACAGATGTGCGGAATATAATTTTTACCCACATTTTTTGACTCTGCACTATGAAAAGTGTTTTATTTATCAGCTTACTGGGGTAAAATGTAATGTTTCTGCACAATATTAATGGATTATCATATTCAACAGTTTAATGGTTGAACTGTCGCTATTGTATAATGATGAGGAAGTATTATGAGCTTGACTCCTGGCTAATGTGGCTTTATAACCCTGGTCAGAATTTTTAGTGCACCTGTGTAAGTACTTTAGGAGCATTTTCACAAATTTCTATATTGTCCCCTTATTTGACTAAGTCTGAAGCACTTTTGTACTCCCCATCATCACCATAGACTACATATGTACTGGACAAATGCTCTGTGATGTCTCCCATAGGTTTTGTGAAGACACCTATAAAGGGGTAAAGAGGTGCCCCCCCACCACCACCATGAGGCTGGCAGTTACCAAACAAGGAAGTTAAGGTAACTGGTTGGCCTAAGCAGAGGCCTTCATAATGGATGGCAAATGTATGAGTGTTCAAAAATACAACTGGTATGTTGCCTCAGTAACCGTTGCATCATGTGTGAATGGCCAAATTGTAACAATAACAGCACCTCCAAATAAATTAAATAATACTCAAATTTTCATACAATGGAAATACTGGATCACTGACTACTTAGATGGTCAGTCAGTAAACTTAATTACAGCACAAGCAATATTATCGCAGATAGTATGAAATAAATGCTTAGAAAATCACGACTCGATGTTGACCAGGTCGCGTCCACAGTAGCTAGCAGCCACTGCTAGCGAGGAGCTGATTCTGGAGCATGGCTGTCAGACAATGCAAACACACCCTTAATTATTCATAACTTCATGAGTTAAAACATCTTAAACTGATGGATTTAAAAAACCCACAGAGAAACTAAAAACCTTCACTGCCGTACAATTGTCATGAACAGGTATCGAAACTCAAAGTATTTTTTTATTTTTATTTTTTTTTTTGGATTGGACTGTGAACATGATTATGTCTTTTGTAAATTTGGGGGTTTTGACCTGGGGGTCTGTGGGGAGTGACATGCTTTTGGAGCCGGCCTTAACCTCAATTTAAGGAAGTGTAAGATTTGTCACTCCCACGCTGGATTTCATTTGTCAACACCAGAGATTGGCACTTGGTCAAAACATGACACAAACATATATGTAGAACATACAGAACTCTAATTTCCATTGGATATTTGGTTTGCATCGTCACCTCCAGTAAACTGTACCAAGGTCCATTTGAACCTCATCCAAGTCACACCGTAGTCCATTCCTTTGGTCCCCACTATGGTTTGAATCCATGTGTGTACCTCCCCAAATAAAACCAACTACAGTGCGAGTATGTGTGAAAGTAGTATCAACTTACACAAATTAACCAGTTAGCTGTGAACCATGAACGCTGAGAAGGCATTTTGAGGCATCCTTTATATAAAGTCGTGTCTTCTAAACGAGGGGAGTGTACAGCTGTCAGCAGATCTGAGTGTGAGGAGACTGCAGTCCAGTGTTTGATGTGTTTTTATGTGTTCTCAGCATGCCACAGCAGGAAGTGCCGATCAAAATAGCATGACAAAGAGAAATGCATGAGACAGGTCTGGATAAACATGCTGAGGTAAGTTTGTGAATTTTTCCCCGCTCTTTTTTTCCCTCCTGTCTTTCTCTTGCAGGCTGTATAGTTTTCAATTTCCACCTCAGACTCGCCTTAATCCGCCTTATTCCCTGATCATATTCAAACTACCTCCAACCTTCAAAATGTATTATAAAAAGCTGGAGACATGTCAAACTTGAACCACTGAGCAAACACAATAAGGGCTCTGACAGTCTTGAATGAATACCAACTTGAAATTAAATCACGCAGCAAGGCGTGCGTGTTTATACGTACACGTCCCAGCGTGACAGTTTGTATACAGAATTTGGAAGCAAAGCGAGTTAATGGACGGTCTGCTGAGATAAACAGTAATGCATGGGGCAGGGTGGTCATAACACAAGTGATGGCTTTTGACAGCGGAGGGATGTGGTTAAGCTTTCCGTGCCTCTATCACCACTCTATCACAGTGGGTACAACAATGTGCATGCTTGGCAATTCTGGTGAGTGAGTGCCTCGCATCGTGAATACAGCCATTGTTTTCCACCACGTGGCTTCTCACTAATAGCCCTGCCCAAATTTTTTTAGAAACAGAAGAAGAAGAGGCTTTATAGTCATTGCTCCAACATGGATACATACAACAAAATTTTGTCCTCTGCATTTAACCCAACATAATTACAGTTCAACACAATCCAACCCTCGGAGCAGCCACAGTCTAGAGTCCAGAGACCAACTCCAAATGTAGAGTCGCTAATTGGTCAAGAGGAGTGAAATTAATCTTTCAACTTATTAATCAAAGTTCATCTTTCAAAGTTCAAGATTTCCAGAAAAAAACTATGTTGTGCAGTGTCAATAAACAATAATCCATCCATCCATTTTCAAAACTCGCTTGTGAAGGGTCACGTGGGGCTGGAGCCTATCCCATCGGTCATTGGGCGTGAGGGGGGTACACCATGGATAGAATGCCAGTCTGTCGTAGGGCAATAATAATAATAATAATAATAACAACTAGAGCACCGCGCTCATAGAGTGCAAACCTCCGCCAACCCTCGTTTCCAATTTCACAAAATTTTACCTTGGACCTTGGTCAAAGTCCTGTTAGAAGCAGCTTTTCATAAGTTAAATTAGACGTGATCAAATGTCAGGAGTATGTATTTAGTTCATGCACTCAAATCAAAGTTATTGTTGTGGTGTCATTTTTTTTAGTTTTTCAGTTTCTGAATCCTTTTTCAGATAATTTTCACAGAACATTGGTTATCTCTGATATGCACAATTTGTCATTGCTTTTTAGAACTTGGTTTCTGACTAATAACTGGAAGATAGACAAACAGGCATAAAATTGGAACCTCAATCAGTGTCACCAGAAAAAACATAAAAAAAAAAAAAAAAAAACCAGAAAAATGAGAATGATTGAGGCACTTTTGATCGAGATATAATGCAAAATGTACACCAAAAGGGCTTTTCAATGTTAAATTCAAATGTCCACAAAATCCACAATCCATATCAGATCTGGATAAAACTTTGTCAGGCGATAGTGAGTGCCAATCTGAACCTCACTTTCAAAAATGAGTGTGACTGGGGCACATTTGATTAAGATATAATGTAAAATATACATTAAATGGGGTTTTCAATGTTAAATGTAAATGGCCACAAAATCTGTAATCTGGATCAACTCCGGATCAAACTATGTCAGTCGATAAAGGATACCATCCTACATAACTCTCTCAAATATGAAAGAAATTTAGTCTTTTTTGACAAGTATGATTTTTTGAAAATATGTTCAATGTTAAACATAGGGATTTTTCCAATTGTTCAAGATTTTTACTGACTTTGCCCTTTGACCTTGAAAACTGAATCACTTCTGGCCTATCAGGATATCAATCTTCAGTAAAAATTTCATAATGATATATGAAAAATTGTGGGCTTCAGAATGTTCACAAACAAACAAACAAACAGGGGAGAAGACATAACCCCCTCCAACTTCGCTGGCGGAGGCAATAATAATAACACTAATAATAATAATAATAATGATAATAATGAAAGAGCATCAGGGCGGATTTTTTACCCCAACACCGGCCATGTTTTTCTGCTCCCCCCCCCCCCCCCCATCTCTACTCTTTGTGCTCTTCTTGTAAGACGTACTCTGCATGAAATCTATTTCTCTGTCACGTTCTAAAATATACACAGCATAAAAGATGCACACCGCCGCACACACTCGTGTACACCCTTCTGAAAGCAGCTTGGTCTGAGAGTAATTTCTCTTGACTGCTTGACACAAAAAAAATTGTTGCAGGAGAGCAGGAAATCACAGCACATGTTCATATTCACATGCTTATTTTTAAGGGAAGAAAAGAACAAGTTTATCTGCTCTGTGGGGAAACTGACATTTTCCTACCAGGGACAAAACAGCAGGAGAGGGGGGAAAAAGGTTCTTTTTTGGTTGTTTTTAGGTGCACACATGTTGGTGCATGTAAATATACTTTATGCTGCACATGAATCAGTGTTTGCGGGAATCTGAAGGAGAAAAAAAAAAGCCCAGCTTGACTTGCATTGGTTAAATTTGTGACTGAAAACAACAATCCTGACAGTCTGCTGGCAGCACTGATTCCTCATTGGACACCTCAGGTTCAGAGAAAAGCTCCTTAAATATCTCTGCTGGACTTGATTCCTCAGTCACGGAATAATGCCTCTCGGCATTCTGGAATACAGTGGAGGCGCACACAGCCCAAATGAACAGTTATATGAAAACACTTTTCAGATCGATCAGTGCCTCAGGCAAACTCCCGTTCATGATTGTCCTCGCAGTAGTCACGTTTAAAGAGAAAGAATTCAACCAAAGCGTCGTCATAAAAGAGAGTGGGGAGGAAAAAAATCCTCAGGAGTAAATTTTCAAACTGCAAACCATTTCCCACCTGTTCACCTGCTGTGTGAGCTTAAGTTACGGTTCGACTTTATCTCCTTCCTTTGGCACAACAGCGTAGGTTTAGGTGTTTATTCGCATTTGGAAAGATAACACATTTTACCACAGTGTAGGAAGCGTTCTCTACTAAACACTGGCATTAACTCCTTTTTTATTTTAAAACTGGGGTGGATTTTACCCTGAGAGGGCTTCTATTGGTGCAGTAGTTGCCTGTGATTTCATCGGAAGCAGAGCTCTGTGACCACAAGGCATGCTGGAGCCATGGAGAGCACAGATGGAGCCCGCAGCAGTGGCCTGGGTTTCACGGGCTTGAGCCAGGAGAGAGAGTGAGTAATCCATCAGGCCAGTGCACTCCGCTGATTGGTCCGATGCGGGAGGCCAGAACCCCTGACTACATGGACATCAGCATCTGGCTTGCACCACTGAGGCTCGATTTGAACTGGACCAAGCCAAATCAATGACCTGCTTCCATTTGGATACTCTGGTAGAATCTATCTAGATCACACACGACATTTGGAAAAAAAAGAAGAAGAAGAAAAAAAAAAAACACGTTTAAACTCCTTCTACTTTGTAGAGTTTTATCTTTACTGATATATTAAAAAAAAATACTTGTCATAATGTGTTACCCTCCTGCTTTTCACTGGACTCTCTAAGTGACATCGGGTAGTGGTTAACACCGTGTAAAACTTTTGATGAAGCAACAGGAATCTAATTACTTTATCCAACGTGCCAGTCGACCGGCGAGGTCAGCAACAGCATCAGTCAGACGAGTGCCTGGAACCTGAGGCGGCTACGGCAATGGGCATGATTGACAGGTGAAAGAGTAGACGGCAAGATAGTTAGACAAATGGAAGCTAAGATATACTTTGACAGACAGATGGGAGCGTAAATGGATGGTTTGGCAGCATGATAAGGTAAATAGGCTGATGGATCACCAAACGAACGTGGGAGGAGGAAGGAAGAAAAGAGAAGAAAAGAGTGTCTGCCTGCAGACAATAAAAGATAGGAAGCCAGATAGCCCGATAAACACAGATGAATTGTGTTGATACACGGGGAGGTGGGGTGAGATCGATAGATTGTTTTATTCTATTTGCTTGGCAAACTGCAGATTTGATGCGGCTGGTATCAAGCCGATCTGTTTCTGACGATGCCAGGCGTGACTGTTGCAGATGGTGAGATAGCGACACGTCTCAATCTTTGGCTGGCGCCACTGCAGTCGATCATAGCTGCAGTGGCGCCAGCCATTTCCTTCACTACTTAGCGGTGTCAGAAAAAAGACACCGTGGTTAATTCATCATTTCAGACAGATTCTTAAAATAACAAGATGTTTGCGATGATGACGGAGTGATGTGGAAATCTTAATTAGAAAAAAGGAATCACAACTTTGATAAGGTGTTGAGACAGGTGCAGCTTGGACTGAATTATGTTTTGGTGTCTGAAGGAAGGGGCTCCCCACCTCCCCCCACCGCCTCCACCTTAGTTCTACTCAGAATTGAGCAAAACAAAATGGATGCCCTGACAACCCGACGCCTTATTAGTGCTGCTTGCATTTATCATGCCAAAATAGAAGACAAGGGTATGTGAAGTTTGGAGGCAAAGGCTCTCCTAGTTAGAAAGGTGGCTTCTCTCTGTGGCTGCGTGAGGGACATGGGGTGCTCCACTACAGCCTTGATGGGTGTTGCAGGGCTTATAATAGACAGGAAAGGCCTAGAAAGCGCGCCCTTTAGAGGTGCAGCATCTCTCACTGTTTGACAGCTTACAGGGCCGAGGCTGCACAATGACACCTTCACAGCGCGCTCGAGATGACACACAAATACACACACGCACACATGCACGCACGTCCGTGCGCTCACAGGTGTATAATGCTCACACACAAACTCAGAAGCCCCCAGTGAGTTTGGCAGCACGTGTGTTTCATATGTGTGCACGCGCACACACACACACACACACACACACACACACACACACACACACACACACACACACACACACACACACACACACTCACTCATGTCCAATGTGGATAATACCTGCCAAGTGGAATCTCAACAACATGCAGGAAGTATTAATACTCATAAAAAAAAAAAAGACAATGCCGGGGTGTAAAAAAACAACCTGCAGTCTCTCTGAGAAAAGTAGGTTATGGAAACAAACATCTGTGCCATGTTAAAGAACAACAGCTCTCGCACTGTAAACAAAAACATCGCTGAAGCTCCGACTCCGGGAAACCGCTTAAATTTCTGCTTGAACCCCACAGTGAGCTTTATATTACAGGTGTGATCATCATCCATAGAACATGACTCACATTAACTATCTGACTACACATCACAACAAAACTGAGCAAAACAAAACAGATCATTAGTTTTTCAGTGATAATTTGGGCAAAAGAAAAATGTAGGACACATGCTATTAATGTTTCATCAATAAAATTCCATTTATTTTAATTTTTCCTGATCTTCAAAAGATGATTCAGGGTCAAAATTCTCTCGGGTTATACGAGGGGGTAGAGTGTGTGGCTTCTCAAGCCTCGTTTCCACCGAGCAGTCTTAATTTTGTCTTGGTGGATCATGGGATTTATTTTCATCATGAGCAGAATGCTGAAGAGTTGACTGGTGCCTGTGGTAAATGCTGGTGTGAATGAATGAGGTGTTGTGACTCTTTCAACTTTTAAGTTAATATACTTGTTGCAGTACAAAGCATCAGCATCTTTTCCTTCAGGTTGAGAAACACATCCAGAGCAGACTTCTTTAAAAATGCTGCGTTTCTTCAGCCAGGAGAAGGAACGTATTTCCAGAAGTCATTTTCAAAAATAAGGATGCTTTATGTGGATAACTTTTCGCCAGGCTGTGAGGATGAATCCGACTGGAGCAGGACGTACTGGCTCAGGGTCATCCTCGTCCTTGTTAATATAACACATTGTATCTCTCCAATTTTATGACTAAACATCTAATCATGGCCCTGACTAGCTAAAGGCCATGTTTGTATTTTGATTTTGTTTTTGTTCTGGTGGAGCTCCTTAAAACGGGTCTCTGAGAATGGAAAGGCAGAAGGCTCTGGCGATACATTGCATGTGGTGTCTTTTCTGGGTCTTCTCCAGATGCATCTGTTTCTGCTTTGACCAAAAATAAATCTCTGTGCATCTGTATGTCTGGCTCCTGCTTGCTCCTTCATCGCCGGTCTCATTTTATGCTGAACATCATCACAGAAATTCCGCAACAAGATTAAGGCCTTATATTTACTCAGTGTCTGAATGCTTTTATATTTGAAACAGTCTGAACTGTTCACATGAGGACTGCAACTTTCACTTGAGCTGCTCAGCCAATCGACGCACAGCAGCGGGTTCGGGCCTCCCTTTTGCAACCGGGCTATAATTCTGGGACCCCAGGTGAAAGGTGCTGAAAAAGTGGTACGGTATGGGTCTGTTATTTTGGTACCCTTTCCTAAATCTGGATGTGGAAATGCACAAAATTGAGTACCGACCTGGACTTCTCGGTGGAAACGGGACTTAAATGGCAACTTTGGGGAAAAACATTTGGGAACCACTGACCTACAGTAACTTCATCTCCCCCTTATGAAATATAGTGCAAATATTTAATCACACAGTCACTGTTTGGTTGACAATGACACGGCTTAATCGTAATTCTCCCTCAAATCTATTACTCTACCCAGCTTTTACAACTTTTCCACCCGCTGTCACATCTCAGGACTCTCTAGGACTCTCCACCACTGATGCCTTAACCAAATTAATAAAACATCATGTTTTCTGTTATTTATTTATTACTGTAGCTTTTGAAGCATTCCAGTGCAAGATAACAGTAGCGCTGGAGATCATAGAAGGTTGTGCAAGCAAGCAGCTTAGCTCTTCCCTCAATGTCATCATCATCAGACCTATCTGGGAATGTGCAGACGCTCTCTTTCGCGGGGCCGGGGAGTCAGGGCGGACATATTTCCAGAAATGCTTTTCATTTCTCTTAATATAAATCATTCATACTGAGAGATGCTCCCTCATGTACACAAAACACCATAACCCTCCCAGTGATGGTTTACACTTTGCTACCTTCATGTTTTGCTTGTGCATCGCCTGTGCAGCTGCCAAGGCAAGTTTTGATGTACAGGAGTAGAAATAAAGGCAATCACCACATGATATATTGATATATCAATAACCATGCTGTAACCAAAAATAATTAAATTATTTCAAACATTTTTGGGAACCCCACCAGAAAATTGGCATTTATCATTCAAAAGACTATTTTTTCATCTTCCATTCCTTATGACCAATACCATCTTGTCTTATATCACCCCCAGTTTCATCGCACCATCAAGATGTTGTTTATGTGCAGAGTTGTGTGAGGTTACTTTAAAATGTAAACAGTTACTGACAACAAATGAAAAGACCATTTATGCAATTAGTAGTATTTTTTTTCTCTTCATCTCATAAGAAATTACAAATTAAATGATACATTAAAACAATATATCTCAAAACGTATCTCATTTATCCAAGAAGATAGAAGGTTGTATTATAATGTTGGGACAAGTAGTCATAATACTTGACTCTGACTAGCTATTCACCCAATTAGTCAACTTCTATTCTACCAGTCAAATAATTTAAAATTTCGCCTTGGGATCCCCCAGTCAGAGGTGGTCAATGTGGCACGGGAAAGGGAAGTCTGGGGTCCCCTGCTGGAGCTGTTGCCCCAGCGACCCAAATCCGGAAAAGCGGTTGAAGATGAGATGAGATGATGAGAGTATAACTATCCAAAAGTGATAGAAGTGGTTCCAAGTGGTTCATCAAGGACAGACGTCAAGCAGGAACCAACACAGACCATATATCGAGCTGAACCACAAACACTGTTTCCACGTAATTCACTGTGTCATATTTACAACTTATTGTTCTATAGTTGTTTTTAAAACTACAAAGTAAATTCAATTTGCATATTTTGCTACATTGTGTAACAGTCTATCTGTGGATATTTGAAAGTGTACTTCAGTAGAATGAAGTACATATTTCTGGTAAGTGAAATGAAAAGAAATGAGATTAATATTCAAAAAGCATAATGAATTAAGAAAATATTGGTGTACTGCATTTCATTTTTGGTGCCATGACATATTCAGCCATAAACAAGGGGAATTTTTAAATGGCCACATTTGATAGCCTGCGGGAAATATTGATTTCAGTAACATCACCTTGTGTTCCTCCCGCGAGAGCCATTTCAGATGTCTATTGGAAGTAATTGGAAAAAAAAGAGGATTTTTTTTTTTTTACAGTTGAAATTAGGTGGGGTTTTTTTTGTGGAGTTTCATGTTGAATATATTGAAATGGTGAGCAGGTGTGTTGTGGGAGGATGCAACACCAGTCCTGATGATTATAATGCGCACCATTTTTTTTTGTTTGTTTTATGTGCCCGACTGAAGAAATGGGAAAGACTGAAAAAAATGCCACAAAACACCTGTATCTAAACAAGGATTCAATCCCTTTCCATTCGTGTGGGCAACAGCACTGTGGTGGGTGTTGCCTCTCATGAAAGCATGGAACGTGTCATGTTTGTGCCGCTATTGCCCATGTTAAACTAAGCTATGCTAGGAGTCGTGAGTCTCTGCGAGAAAGCCGCACAATTTATCTGTGTTTATAAGTGTGGCCATGAAGAGTCAGAGAGAAAGTGATGGGGTGTGACAATGGCGGATGGCTGTTGCAATTTCAATGGGAGAGCGGTGACGTGCACATGGGACTTGAACCAGCTCCCAGCCATCTGTGTTAATGATGTGGATGTTTACTGGATCATTGACTGTGGACAGACAATTGACAGAATCAATCAACACAAACATCTCGGCAGCCATCAGATGCTTACTGACCATCAAGTGGAACCGTACAATTTGGAAGTATCGAAAGGAGATAATAACTTTGTTTGCGTACAAAGCTATGTTGAGCCGGAGCAGAGCCAGACAGCTAACCAATATACTTTGTTTGTGCTTATTTAAACTTATTTGCATGTATTTGGTAGATTTTTTTTCTCTTCCTCCTTCCTACAAAGGAGGAAGAGACAGAAATATGTTGGGTGGCAAAATACAACAGTTTGACTTGACAGCTTAATTAAAGCCATATTACATTTGTATACAAAAAGCAACCTGGATTGACTGTGGATATTGGTGTAAGTCTGACGACAAAGCAAACTGCAACTGGCTACAGGCTGAGCAGTGGGTTCCCAAGTTGATGTCACAATTCTCTATCAAAATGGCGATGGATCTGCCTTGCATATTTAAGACACACTTGTTAAAGACTTAGAATTGATTCATAATCTGGTATAGAATTTTTTTAAATAGTGCTGACTGGCCTGAGATATGCCCTTTGGTATAGTGGTAAAAAAACACTTTTTGTTTCGAATCCCAGTTTTATTAACATTTTTTTTTTTTTTTGGTATTTACTGCTTTTTGACCACCTGCAAAATGTCCAAGTCAAACAATATGTCAGAACAAGACAGAGAAACTTCACCAACTGCCCCACCTGTAACTGTGGTGGAGATTAGCCTTCTGCTGGAAGACCACAAAGCTGCGCTGTATGGTGACTTTAAGCCTTCTTTTCAAAGTTCGTTGTCTATGCCGGACAGTGTCCAACCGGCAGTGCGTGACCACGGTTTCTGTATTAATCCTCTTGAATCCACTAAAACTGACTTTGATCAACGATTGGATCAGCTCAAGGCAGAGTAATCTGCAACGAGTGGTTAAAATCCAAGATGGCAGACCTGGAGGGACGGAGCAGATGCCAGAATGTTCGGATTGTGGGTTTACCTGAAGCTATTGAGGGTATGCGCCCTTCTGTTTTTTTTCTCCCAAATCCTCATCAAAGTTTGTGGAATGGAGGTGCTTGCTCCACCACCAGAATTGGACAGGGTGCACCGGAGCTTAGCTCTTAAACAGACTCCTGGGGGGAAACCCCAAACAGTTATCCTGCGCTTTTATCACTTCCAAATGAAAGATCTGGTGATTCCTGAGGCACATAAGAGGGGTGACCTGAACTACAATGGACATAAATTTTGGTTCTAAGAAGATTACAGCCCCGACGTGGTGAAACTGCTCGCGGAATTTAACAGCACGTCGGAACATGTCAGCTTGCAAACAACTGGTAGTCATTATGACTTGAGACTTGACTTGGGACTTGCTGATTTATGACTTGAGAGTGACTTTATTGTGACTTCATCCCACTTCTGGTTGGAACTCTATAAGCAGGCACTCAGGTCTGCACTGCTTTCTCCAGCTAAACTGCGCATCACTCTCCTGATGGGGGAGAAAAATTTCATATCACCAGTTATACAGCTTCATGATGAAGTGGTATAGAGGAGGATTTTCTTAAAAAGAAGACCTGAAAGTTTAGCTACATATTGCCAGAAGGCACATCTGAGATGCCAGCTTGAATCTGATCTGTTTTGGTGAAAGAATATCCTTCTCCGCTCTACTCCACTATGAAGCTAAGAGTGGTGATGCAAAATGCAAATTTTTATTTTTTTTTTTTACCGTAAATTCTTTTATAAATACATTTATTGTTACTGTAATTGTCAATTAACAATATGCATGTACATTGTATGAGGCAGCAGCTGGTCTGCTCTGTGTAAGCCTGATCCTGTCAGATCTCAGAAGCTAAGCAGAGCAGGATCTGGTTAGTACTTGGATGGGAGACCTCTTTTGAACACCAGCGGCTGTGTGTGTTTCTCCAGGTAAAACTGGAGTTGTGTTAGGAAAGGCATCCGGCGTAAAACTTGTGCCAATTACCAATGTGGATCTGGCTGTATCCGCTGTGGCGACCCCGAACAAAAACCGGGAGCAGCCGAATGAACAACAACATGTACATTGTATGAGGCACTTGAAATATACTTTGAAATTAAGGTTTTCCACATTTATTACAAACTGTCTTACAGCACCTCCAAATAATCATGCACCATCTATCCCCATCAAGAAAAAAACCCAGAATGAACATTGATATTCTATTGTAGCATTAATCAGAAGAAGTAGATTTTATAATAAAGCAAAAAGTGCCAAATTTTGATATAGAAGTTGTAATTTATTCATGTTTCCAAAGACGAATACACATGTCTCGCACCATGACTGATAAGTTCAATTTCAGCCACCCAGTAGAAAAAAATGCAAAAGCATTTAACTTCCTTAACATCTGACAGTCACAGTCCATCAGATCTCCAGGCTGTCCACAACTTGTCTGCCTGCATCTTTGGTTTTATGTGCGCCTGTGTTAGCATCAAGGTTACGCTGTTTTCAACCGCCTGCAGGTCCACTACACATACCCACAGACCACACATCTCAAGCAACAATGGATTCTGTGTGAATGAAAAATTAATCTGTTGCCTTCACTTATTCATTAAGGAGGAAGATATTTCTGCAGGGAGACCCTCCAGAGATGTGGCACTCACATACCAGGTGGCCCTGCCGCCACTTTACCCACAAGGTTTTCAATAAAACAAGCAAACAACACAATTCCAACACCTATAAATAAGTGATCGTTCTTGAATAAAGTGCTGTACACAGAGCCTGTGCTGAGGACACTCATCACACTTTAATGGGGACCTGCACCCAACAAAGTTATTTCTCTCCTCTCTCCCCCTTTATCCTTCCGTTGCTATTTTTCCATACACTGGAGCAGACTAAAGGGGCAGAAAGTGAACGGCAGCAGCCGAAACACAAGCAGAGGTGCATTAGGATCATCAACTTCATTATGATGCCGTCACCTGGCTCAACACCGGTTAAGATGCAGAGTTGTCATGATTTATGAGCCTATCAAAAATCGCTTTCCGCCTCCTCATCTTGCTCGCCTCACTCACGCATATCTACAACCACATGCGAGCACACACAAACTCCTTAAATTTTCTTCATCGCCTTCCTCTCTTTCTGGAGACAGGTTGTTCACAGCAGTTTGAACATTCAGAGCGGTGGCTCACCAGATGCTTGGGCGTCTGTCATCGTGCTGCTATTGTTAGCTAGTTTTTGATGAGATTTACATGGCAGAAAAGCCATCTATATATATATATACTTCAGAGAATATGAGAATGGATAACACCTAATCCCCACACCTGTGTCTTGGCAATGCTAACTCTCTTTCCCGTCCAGACACACACACACACACACACACACACACACACACACACACACACACACACACACACACACACACACACACACACACACACACACACACACACACACACACAAGTGCCAGCCACCCATCCGCACCCATGCAATCAAGGCTGCAAACTTCAAGTGGAAGTCAGGGAGTGACACAGCAGCTTGAGTCTGATTGAGATGTGGGCTTTCCTGGGACTCAAAGGCTCACAATTACCGCAAGGGTTCAAAAACTAACATGCATACAGTATGTGTCACAAATTGGTGTGCACACGCACAAACACACAGTCAGAAGAGTACCCTACTGTAAGATCTCACACACATCAGCTTATATGGTCTGTTTCAAATGCAGGAGACCTTCTAAATCAGTTTGAGAAACCGAACTCCAAATAATCCTCATGCCTTCTGATGACCCTTATTAAGTTGGAGTTTACCTCACCAAATAGTCAAAAACAAATAATATCTGCCATTTCTTTAATCTTTAATCCAATAAGCAGTCGTTGCTAGTAAAATGTTCAACTTTGTATTTGTTTCTGTTTATCCAGTTGAGGGTCATGGGGAGTGAAACTTATCCCAGTGTACACCAGTCATTTGGCCAACCGAAAATCAAATAATGTCCAAACATTCACATCTCAAATGATTTCTTTATTTTTCATTTTAAAAAACCCATTCAATATTTCTTTGTCTGTAAGCTGTCTCATTCATGAAAACACAAAGGCAATTGTAATGATCAATCAATAACAAAATTAATGTTTAAAAAACAATCCAAATTTCTTACAAATTGCAGGAGACTAAAATAACTGATGTAGTTTTGCCACCTGGAAGAAATTATGTATTTTGGAAGGAAAATGAGGCCACACATTTTCATTGTTTAAAGTTTAAAGCACACGTAACATAAGCACAGTACTGTACACAGGGATCGATGTATATGAAGGCAATTGGACTTGTGGCAGTTTCTAGAAGGTGTTTCGCCTTTGATTCACCAGGCTCGTTGACATCTAACTGACTGTTGAGGAGTCCCAGGCCTTTAATATCTGCTGAGTGTAAAATTTTGCAGCTGCTGAGGTTACCTGTGGGTCATTGACCCGCTCGATCAAGGTCAAAGTGTGAATGGATGTACAATTGTCTGGGAATTGATCTCAGGACTGCATTGTAGGTGGCTGACAGGTGATGCCTTAATCCACCTCTGTTAAATGATGGCTCAGATGGTTTCTTTAACCCCTCTTTCAAACCATTGGTCTTCAGGTAAAATGTGTACACCGCTGTCCTCAAATGAGTGTTGGATGAAACATCTTGACACTCAAGCAAATCCATTTGCCTTCAATCACCTACTACATATACAGTGCCATGACCGCGATGAATCTTCATGGATATAAGGTATATGAACAGAGGAGCCATCAGAATACATGTATTTTTACTGTGTGAAGGAGCCCAGAGAACCTGGAGAGAACCTATGCAAACATGGGGAGAATATGCATGTGTGTGGGTGTTAAAGATTTTATATATATGTTATCACTGTTAAACATTTGTACCTTTTGTCTTCTTTCTGATGAGAACGGTGTTGTGCTGTTTGCACCTGACCCCGAGAATGTACGTGTTATTCAACCTTGTTTTAGCATGCTGGGGTCAATCTGAACTGGGAATGAGGAGCTGGATGTACTTATTATTATTATTATACAACTTGTTTTTGTAGCCGCTAACGACTGGGAGTGAAGCATGACGGGGTCAGTCATGAACTGGGAGTAATAGACCTGAAGGTTGTTTTGACTGTTGTGATGTGATGCTTAGCGTGAAGACCAGGACACTCCAGGCAGATGCACAACAGCTGATAACTGCAACAGACGAACGAGATGTGCTGACCTCCGACGATAAGAGTAAAAGAAAGAAACTGTTTTTCCTTACAGCTGCGCTTATTGACGTATGTGTTTATGTTACGGGAAGAAACTTGTCTCGCGTTGTCCCCCCCCCCCCCCTTAGGACAAGTTTTATGATGTAATGAGGGCATCTCTAATAAAAAGAGCGGGAGCACAGGCCAGACTTTAGTGTAGCCTTGGTGTACAGCCTGGCCGCACTCCGCGCGTGATTAATTTGACTTTCTGTCTCACTGGTGTTTCTTGACTCTGTTTGTCTTATCAAAGGTTTTAAGAATGTTTGGAGGAGAAAATACCCAACATTGACTGGGGGCTATGTCCGGGATCTCAACAACACCGGAGGTGTCCGGCGGGGGTCGTCAAGTCCAGACGTAAATCCTTGGCCAAGGTCCGATCGATTGATCGTGTCTGCAATTGTCGACCACCGTTGGCATCGTCTGGTTGACGAGATTTTCCCGAAGAAGACAGACAGGAAGTCGAGTCAGTGACTAAAATTTCTTTGTAAACAGTACTGAGTGAGTGGTGATCAGATCACATAAAACAGTTAAATTCCGCAAGCGATGATACAGAATCGTCTGTTAATGAAACACAGTTAAACTCTGTAAGGAGGGTGCGGACTCCTCTGTTTATATACGCGTACCGGTAGGGGATAAAAGTGATCACATAAAACAGTTAAACTCCGTAAGCGATGGCGTGGAATTGTCTGTTAATGCAAAGCAGTTAAAATCCGCGAGGAGGGCGGACTCCTCTACGGTTGCGAGGGACGCCCGTAGTTAAATTCCGGAAGGAGGGTACGGACTCCTCTGTTTTAATACGTAAAGGAAATCCTGGGTAGAAATACGTGCACTGTAAAAAAGCAGTTAAATTCGGCAGGGACGGCGGAGTCCCCTAATGCAGGACATTAGTTAAATTTCACGGGAGGGCGAGCTCCCCTGGCATAAGAATACGCGTACGATTATTAAAAGTGTTTCTATGTGTAAATAGTGTTTTGTGTAAGTGTAAATAACTGTGTGAAAGTGTAATACTTTGGACAACGTTAGTGACAACCGTGTGTGGATGCGAAGGCAAGTGATTCCGCTTCCTACGGGGAGGTGAAAGGAATCAACCACACGACGGCAAATTAATTGTCACGTCCAAAGAAAGTGTGAAAACTTCAGATTTAGAACACCCTAGGTGTGCCCCCGTCTGAAGTCCAAATTATAACAAGGGATAATAAAAATGGGTTGTAAGACGTCTAAAAATAAGGAAAATTTATCAACTGACGACTGGAAATTTATGGAAGCAAAAAATCCAAAAGCAACAAAGAAATTGGAGACCTGGATAAATAAACATGACTTTGACGGACGACTGAACCTGATCAGCATACAGAAGCTAAAGAAGGAGTTAGAACAGAAACATAAAGGTGATGAGAAAAAGATGCAGAAAGTAGGGGCAGATTTAGTGGCATTTTGGGAGGAGGAAGCAGAGAACAGACAGAAGGGAGCAGAGAAGCGACGATTAGAGAAAGCAAGGAAAAAGAAAGCTGTAGGTAAGGCAGAAGAAGATGTGATAATTGAGCACAGAGAACCAGAACAGCCTCAACAACCACCGCCGGCTGGATCGTCGGTGACAACAACACCTTTATCTCCTCTACCAGAGGATGACGATGTACCGCCACCACAGTATGATTTGGCAGTAAAACCTAAGGTAAAAAGTGAAAAACCAGAAAAACCAGAAAAACCAGAAACACGCAGTCAAGCGAAAGTGCCCACAGCCCCTCCCATGGTGGAACACAGTGACCAGGGAGGTGCCTATCCTATGATAGAAGTACCAAATCCTCGTGCAGGAACAGCAGGACAGCGATCAACCATGCTCGTATATCGAACATGGAATGCTGATGATATCAAAGCAGCAGTCGACATGATACCATCGCCACATGTCGATATTGAGGGATTTATGCAGGATATAGAAAACATTAGAAATTCTTACCACCTTAGTGGACCTGAAGTCCAACAGGTGTGGATGAAAGCATGTGGCCCTAAATGGAGTCAGATACGCGGAGACTGGAATCCTGCAGACCAGGATGGCGTACCGTTGCCACATGATGATCTAGTCTTGAAAACAAGAGTGGAAGCTATGATTACACGAGCAAAAGGTGTGTTAGGACCAAAAATAAATTACACTGAAATTACCAGGACAACACAGAAAGAAGGAGAACCATGGACAGAGTTTAGATGCAGATTTGAGAGTGTATTTAGGGTCCATAGTGGCATATTGCCAGGAACACCAGTGTATGAACAACAATTGAAAAACGCTCTGATCCAACATTCCAATAAGGATATAAAAGCTTGGATACAGAAACATTGGATTGGATTGCCTACAGGCACATTGGAAGAAACACATACACACTGCTGTCATGCAGAAGGAGTCTTAAAGCAGAAAAAGACAGGAAACAGCAACAAAGGAGTGTATGTAGCAGACGGAGATGATGAAACATATTACCAACAGGGTAACTTAAGACAGCAGAAGCAGTGCAAACGCCCCCAAAAGCCATGGCAAAACAGACAAGGTGGACAGCCACAACGTCAAGGACCATGGCAACCACAACAGCAGCACAGACAGGGAGGGCCACCACGTGGTCCCCTGATTTGTTGGAACTGTGGGAGAGAGGGACATATGTATAGAAATTGTCCGAATCCACCTACTGAGGGAGCAGCAGGAGGAATTCCACAACGGAATAATCCTCCGCAGCCACAGTATCCACAATGACTAGAATCCATAATCCATGATTCCACATCAGATAGGCAGTCTGATTGTGATATGGATCTGTGTGCCTTACTGGGAAATCCGGTACCAAAACCAGAAGTGACTTTGTTGGTAAATGGACGACCAGTGACATTCCTTTGTGATACAGAAGCATGTAGAACCACATGTAATGACAACATACCTGTCCATCAATTAAGCAACGAAATCTTTAGGGTTCGCTCTGCAAATGGACAAACATCAGACGTCCCTATCACTAAACCCATAACGTTGACAGATCCATTTGGCCTGACATGTACTATGTCAGTGTTGAACATGCCACAATGTCCAGTTAACCTTTTAGGACGAGACGGATTGACTGCATTGGGCTTGTCCATAATTGTGGAACAAGGGAAATTAGTTGTTGAACGCACAGGAGGCGTTAACATGGTAAGAGAAGAAAGCGATGACCCCACATTCCACTATTACTATACATTTGACATTTCAGAAGAAGATGCTGCAGGATGGGGTAAAGATGTTGTCTTGCAAGCGACAGCCCTACTAAAAAATCCTGAACAAAAGATGTCACCACCTGACCTGCATGTCACAATGTGGCATAAAGATCCTCCAGGTCCGGATGGTGACTATGAAAACAAATTGAAAAACGTTTCACCTGTGAAGCTGACAATGACCGATTTGATTCATGATGGCAACTCAACAGCTGTCATAACAGTGACAGGTGCCACTGAAGACATTTTAAAATTGAGATTTACAGGTATGCCATTACATGTGTCACTTTGTAAGCCATATTTGACGGAATGGCAAGAATTGGGACTGACAGTCATAACAGCGTTGTCAGCCACTGATTGGAGCAGAGTTGGACCACGAACGGAGTTCAGTCCATCAACTAAATTGTATAAAGTGCCAGTTAATGTCTCATTGGTGCTGACAGCTGGAACACACATTGATGTGTCCACTTCACAATCCTGAGTGTTTCAGTTGAGTCCTGAAGAGGATGATCTTCTCTCTTCTGTACCATCAGGATTGTGGACAACAGGTCCTTCAGACGTAGGACTGATAAAAAATGCACAACCTGTAGTTATAAGACCAAAAACAGAATACAGACCATGTGTAAGACAGTATCCATTGAAACCTGATGCAATTGAAGGAATCAGGCCAGTAGTAGAGAATTTATTAACAGCAGGAGTAATAGTGCCATGTCCAGATTCACCATGTAACACACCCATATTTCCCGTAAAAAAGGCTCCGCCCTCAGTAGGGTGGAGAATGATTCAAGATCTGCAGGCAGTAAATGCTGCTGTGATTAAAAGAGCACCATGTGTCCCAGATCCACACACCTTGTTAAATTCGCTGAGACCAAATTCTAATAGTTTCTCAGTAATTGACATAAGTAATGCATTTTTCTCTGTGCCAGTACACCCAGATAGTCAATTCTGGTTTGCTTTTACCTTTAAAGGACAACGATATACATTCACCAGATTACCGCAGGGTTACGCAGAGAGTCCAACTATTTATTCTCAAGTCATGTCAGCATGTTTAGCCAATTTCGTTCCACCGGCAGATAGCCAACTATTGGTGTATGTTGATGACATTTTGATTGCCTCTGACACACGAGAAAACTGCATAACTGACACAGTAGCATTATTATGTTTCTTATTTGATAATGGCCACAAAGTGAGTAAAAACAAAGTTCAGTTGTGTAGGGATAAAGTAAAATATTTAGGACATGAATTATCAGCCACAGGGCGTACTATCCTGTCTGACAGGAAGGAAGCAATTTTGCACGCTCCAAAACCACAAACCAAAAAGCAGATGATGTCATTTCTTGGACTGACTAATTACTGCAGGGCATGGATTCCCTGCTATGCAGAATTGACTAGTCCACTTTCTGATTTGATGTACAAGGATGATATTTCAATGTCAACCGTGTTGGAATGGAACAAAGATGCTGAGGAAGCTTTTGTAAAAGTAAAACAAACATTAGTGTCATCCACAGTTTTGGCACTACCAGATTATAGTAAACCATTCATTCAAACACTTGATTGTAAGAATAAGTTCATGACTAGTGTTTTGGTTCAAGTATATGGCTCAAAATTGAGGCCAGTTGCCTACTACTCATCTAAATTGGATGCAGTAGCAAGTGCTTTACCACCATGCGTACAGGCTGTTATTGCAGCCTCTATGGCTGTTCAAAGTAGCAGTAATGTTGTTCTATTCCATCAGTTGACACTGAAAGTTCCACATGCAGTTTCTGCACTTCTGTTGCAGACAAACATGAGCCTTTTGTCCCCAGCAAGACATCTTTCGTGTATGTCCTTGCTATTATCACAACCACATCTTACGGTAGAGCGCTAATTCAGCACAAGCAGCTGAATTAGTTGCTTTAACTGCAGCTTGCTATCTGTTTAAAGGTACGGCTGTAACAATTTATACAGACAGCCAGTACGCTTTCAGCACAGTGCATGTGTTTGCAAAACTGTGGGAAGAGCGTGGAATGGTGACATCATCTGGAAAGCCAGTGACTCATGCCACACTCCTAACTGCACTACTGAAGGCTGTGAAATTGCCTAAACAAATTGCTATATGCAAATGTGCGGCTCACACCAAAGGCTCTGACAGTATTTCAAAAGGAAATGATTTTGCTGACAGAGCAGCAAAAGAGGCAGCAGCAGCTTCTTCTATTTTTGTTGTACAGGACACTACTCCAGATTTGCATTTAGGTCATACACTGCTTGCTGACATGCAACAGCAGGCAACTGACAGAGAAAAACAAATGTGGATAGCTAAAGGGGCTACGTATGCAAATGATTTGTACGTATGACCACAAAAGAAACCCATATTGCCAAAAAATATGTTTAAATGGGCAGCTATTATGAGCCATGGCGTGACGCATGTCTCATCAGGGGGTATGATATCGCAATTGCAATCTATTTTTTGTCTTTATGGGTTCGATGCATATGCAAAACAGCATTGTAGAGCATGCATGATATGTGCAAAACACAACTCACAAGGCAATTTGAGACCCCAAAGAGGCAAATTTCCAACACCACAATATCCCTTTCAAGTGATTCATATGGATTATATACAGCTGAGTAAACATGAAGGGAAGGAATTTTGTTTAGTCATAATTGATGCCTTCTAAAAATGGGTAGAATTGTTCCCTACAAAACATGCAGATGCACTTACAGTGGCTAAGGCATTGTGCAAAGACATCATTCCACGATTTGGAATACCAGAAACAGTCTATTCAGATAATGGAGCGCATTTTGTTAATACAATAGTGCAATACGTAGGAGAAGCGCTACAGGTCAATCTCAAAAATCATTGTGCTTATCATCCACAAAGCGCCGGATTAGTGGAAAGGATGAATGGAACAGTAAAAAACAGACTTAGAAAGACAATGGAGGAAACAGGCAGACCATGGACACATTGTGTAGATTTGGTAAAAATGTATATAAACATAACTAGTACCATGGGGTTGACACCGTATGAAACATTGTTTGGCAGAAAATATCGATTGCCATATTATGGGCAAATTTGGGATGTACCTGAGGAAGCCAATTTGGCGGATTACATGAGAAAAATGTTAGAAGGACAACGAGGGAGAGTTCCAAACACTGATGATCCCATTTCTCCACAGGAGGACCCTAAAGTGGTACCTGGAGACTGGGTGTTGATAAGAAGCATCAAGAGAAAACACTGGCATTCACCTAAATGGGAAGGGCCCCATCAAGTACTACTCACAACACCCACAGCCTTGAAAATTGGGGAAAGAAGTACATGGATTCATTTGACTCACTGTAAGAAAGTCATTTCTGCAGACACAGACAAACAGTAAGAACAGTAGGACAAGACTAGTAATAGTGTGTGAGCTTGGTGTTAAGATCCAGGTTAGACACGAAAGCTAGCAGAAGACATTAAGAAGCCACTGTTCTGAACATAGGTGTGCTGTAGTGTGCAGAAATGGCGAAAGAAAAAAAACAAAAGAACGAGGGTTTCTGGACCCCATGGACAGTCCTTGTTATGCTACTTTTCTTTTTCGGATTGGGCTTATTATTAAAAGCCATAAGCACGGGACATGATAATAAGGATCACCTCCGCAGATTGCAGAGACCAAAAAGAAGTAACGAAGACCCCAGTCCGATAATAAATGCCACAGTACATAGCTGTGATAGGAACAATGCGTACCGATTTGGTATACAAGCCTGCATTCCTAGAAAAGCTTCTGTGGTCATCTCTGTACCATATAGTGCTCTTACCCATGGAATATGGGATGGTGGGGATGGTGACAGAGGGACTAATTACGGAAATAGTTTCTCATGGTATATGACCAATGATCAACAAGATAAGAGATGGGAAACGTTGGTAGCCGATGAATGGAGTAGATGGACACCAAGATGGGCACAAACCGAGTGGGCTAAGTACCAGAGTCAAATTCTCAAAATGTATCAAACAGATGATAAGCTGTCTATAGTGGTGAATACCACAGAAAAAGGAACCATATTCCCACCTGATATAGAGGGAGACTGTTGGTTGTTCCTCCTTTGGGTATACAAACAAGGAAAAGATCCGTATTTCCAATTTTTCCTCTGTGAAACAGATAGAGTACAGCAACCAATATTGACCGAATTAAGTACGTCAAAGGGGGTGCCCATACAAGCAAAGGGGGTGCCCATACAAGCAAAGGGGATGTCCGTACAAGGCACAAAAGACATGAAGGCAGATGACTGGTTCCTAGTAACTACAGGAATTAGTGGACAAAATAACAATTGGCTTTTAATGGCAGAACAAGCAGGACTAGCAGCAAAGAAGGACTGTGTTGTATGTATGGGACCCAGACCTATATTACAGGTAATACCGGCAGCATTACCCAAAGACTGTCTGCTGACGGTTATGACACAGACATACATTGCAGCAAACAACAAATGTTCTAAGTGGGACAAGATCTATCCATTGACCAAATTGACTAAGATCAAACCTTTATTTTCAAGCAAAGTTGGGCATGCTAACCATACATGTGTACACTTGACAGGGACAAGTAAGACTTTGGGTAGCTTAAGCCACACTGCCTGGTGTAAGAATGTGGTCCATAGTACTCCCACATTCAAACCTGTCGGTAGGAGTGATGTATGGTGGTGGTGTGGTGATAACAGAATCTTTGACAGACTGACACGAAATGTGTCAGGTTATTGTGCATTAATATCATTATTGTTACCAGTTAAAGCCATACCCATGACCCCTGAAGACGTTACGACATATGCAGCCTCTCTTATTCCTGAAGATTGGCAGAAAGGCATAGCCAGACATAGAGTAAAAACAGAGTGGAAAGGAGTAGGAAATCCAACATATATTGACGCAATAGGAGTCCCCAGAGGAGTGCCTGACGAGTATAAACTGGTTGATCAAATAGCAGCTGGATTCGAATCTTCCATCTGTTGGTGGTGTTCAATTAATAAAAACGTGGACAGAATAAACTACATCCACTACAATGTACAGAAATTAGGAAATTGGACTGAGGAAGGATTTAAGGCTGTCCATTCACAGTTAGAAGCCACGTCCCTTATGGCCTTCCAGAATCGTGTTGCTCTGGATATGTTGTTGGCGGAGAAAGGAGGTGTTTGTGCCATGTTCGGAGAACAATGCTGCACATTCATTCCCAACAACACGGCTGCAGACGGCAGTCTCACTCAAGCCATTGACGGGCTGAGAACGTTGAACAGGAAGATGAAAGAGCACAGTGGAGTAAACACCGAAGGCTGGGATTAGTGGCTGGAAGGGATGGGAAGATGGAGGTCTTTGATTTCTTCACTATTAGTGTCTATAGCAGTATTTGCTGCAATTCTAACATTGTGCGGACGTTGTTGTATTCCATGTCTCCGAGGCCTTGTAAATAGAATGATAACCACAGCAATAAGTCCAGGACCAGGAGGGGGACCAGCATCATATCCACTCCTGGGGCAAGACGACACCGAGGAGGACGATGACTCCCATGACCTGTACCCAGACCAATGGAAGTATGATGACCCAGACACCGATGATGGTGACAATGATGACATCACCTCTGGGGTGTAAGCCTATAGAACATACCATGATGAACCTCTTAGTGAAAATCTCAAAAAGAAGTGCTAAGCTAGGTGATAACTACTACTGTATGTTTAACAGGTGATAAACAGGAGGGGAATGTTAAAGATTTTATATATATGTTATCACTGTTAAACATTTGTACCTTTTGTCTTCTTTCTGATGAGAACGGTGTTGTGCTGTTTGCACCTGACCCCGAGAATGTACGTGTTATTCAACCTTGTTTAGCATGCTGGGGTCAATCTGAACTGGGAATGAGGAGCTGGATGTACTTATTATTATTATTATACAACTTGTTTTTGTAGCCGCTAACGACTGGGAGTGAAGCATGACGGGGTCAGTCATGAACTGGGAGTAATAGACCTGAAGGTTGTTTTGACTGTTGTGATGTGATGCTTAGCGTGAAGACCAGGACACTCCAGGCAGATGCACAACAGCTGATAACTGCAACAGACGAACGAGATGTGCTGACCTCCGACGATAAGAGTAAAAGAAAGAAACTGTTTTTCCTTACAGCTGCGCTTATTGACGTATGTGTTTATGTTACGGGAAGAAACTTGTCTCGCGTTGTCCCCCCCCCCCCCCCTTAGGACAAGTTTTATGATGTAATGAGGGCATCTCTAATAAAAAGAGCGGGAGCACAGGCCAGACTTTAGTGTAGCCTTGGTGTACAGCCTGGCCGCACTCCGCGCGTGATTAATTTGACTTTCTGTCTCACTGGTGTTTCTTGACTCTGTTTGTCTTATCAAAGGTTTTAAGAATGTTTGGAGGAGAAAATACCCAACAGTGGGTATCGAGCATAATATAGCTGCAGGTTAATCATTAGCCCGACAACCGGCCCGGCTATGAACTGGGCGGGATATTGGCCTCCATGTTGAAGTGAAATTTCCCACTCCTAAATGACCAATAGGAGAGCAGGGCTCGCGCCCCATCAAAGTGAAGCTGACATCAGCGTCTCGGCCGCCAACCAATCACAGGCTAGGAGAGAGAGTCCAGTATCTGGCCCAATTCAGGGCCGGTTGTCAGGCCAGTTAATCATCAGCTGAAAAGTTCAATGTATATCTCATTGTTTTATGTGGTTATACACCAGAGTTAAAAAATAACTAATCAGCTAATCACTTTGGGAACAGGCACTTTGACTGTCTGTTGTTTTCAATCCCTTTCCATTACCTTTGTAATTCTCCTTCCCAGCATCGATCCAGAAATCACAGTCACACTACAGTTAGTCTCACACAAAGCTGCCACATTATAAACTGTCATCTTATTTGCTCAGTCTTCATGTGTGGTGGAAATGCAAACAGGTGCAAGTGACTAAATAAGCTCTGAGCTCCTGAGATTACATTGTAGAAAAGCTCTATTATGTTCACCTTCCTCTGCTCTCATACTGATGCGCACATCACAAACACACACTGTACGAGCCGTGCACACCAAGCCTGTACTGATTAGGTCACTTGTGCCCTGGTAAGTGGCACTTCAGCCCCCCCCCCCCCCCCCATTTCCCAGAATCCCTTGGCATCTCTGTTATTGCTAGAGCCTGCAGCAACACACCTGTGTCCACACTTCAT
Organism: Thalassophryne amazonica; assembly: GCF_902500255.1. Classification (NCBI taxonomy): domain Eukaryota; kingdom Metazoa; phylum Chordata; class Actinopteri; order Batrachoidiformes; family Batrachoididae; genus Thalassophryne; species Thalassophryne amazonica. The sequence continues at coordinate 57,085,730 of NC_047113.1, forward strand.
CACTGGGATCAATTAGCATTAAAGTTTCAGAGCTGTTTTCCTGCTGTGTGGACACAGTGTCCACTGGAGGAGTACAGCCTCAGAACAGCCACAAAAAGTGCTAAGAGATACACAGTCATACCCTACATTTGCAATGACGTTGAAAACAGTTTCATGGTGGGATTTTGGGATGACCAAACTTAACAAAAATGGAGGTTATGGGTTGAGTCATAAGTCACATTGCAAAGTGCAACACAAATGTCATAGTTTAGGGCCCCTTCACACATAGTACAAATAAGTACAAATCAGGGTGAATCACGCCAGAACATCTCATATGAGCGAACCACGAAAACATCGAGCTGACGGGCAGGTGTGAACAAACCCACTGCAACGGTTTCATGCACGCGACAGTGTCATGCACACAACGGTGTCGTGCATGAGCGTGCACGAGACCGTCGCAGCGGGAACACAGTGTCAGCAGCTGGAGCATGTGTAACGACATCGCTCAGCTGTTGTGGAAAAAAGAAAAATACATGCCACCCACGGGATTCGAACCTGCAATTTACAAAAGCTCTGATTGCCAGCCAGAAACTTTACCACTGCACCACCATCGATGGCCTGTAAATGTGCGGAAAAATACCTGAAATCAACAAGGACATGGACAAGGTGCGCTGTGTGTAGCCGCTGCAGCCTAGCACAAAGGCGAAAGATGCTCTATGTATTTCCGCACGAGGAAAGCAAAACACAGTACGTGTTCTCCAGCTGGGACATCCAGGAGCACAGAACACAACAACAGCGGCTATTTGCGGACACCCCCCCAATTCTGTGTTTGTAATGTGTGCAGTGAGCCGTCATCCAGCTGTCAATATGCTGTGATCAGTTGACATGCACCTGCCCGTGCTGTGTGCACTCAGACCTGGCTGTCCGGCCCTCATGTGATCAGATCTGTACATACATGTAAGCATTTTATGCGAGTGTACCCTCCGCCCCCGGCATGCCACATGTGTTGGAGGGAGAGGGGGAGCGCGACACAGGTGCGAGACACATGCACCCAATGTGTGTTGCTTTTTGAAATGCCACACTCGTGGGGGCACTTAGACAAATTTCACAGCCAGCTCAAAAGTGACTGTCTACTGACTGTTTTCGTGCTAACAGTGTGAATGGCCACACATTTTTTAAGTGCCAAGCAAGCGGTGTTAGATGTTCGTGTGTATCACCTGGAATTTGGCCGACACCTGCCGCAAGAGGGATCGAATGGGCTCTCACAGGGCACACTCTCTTTCAGCCACCAGTGTGCGCAAATAGTTGTAGCAACAGATGCACAAGGCGTTAGAGGCAGCTACAATTTTACATGTACTGCATACAATTCCTGCTTCATGCGCAATTTATGCACAATTCGACCACAACTGTACTATATGTGAAGGGGCCCTTAAGAGTGTTTCTGCATCAAGTGCATCCAAATAAGGGGTCTAAAAAAGTTTATCCATGAGTGCACATATTCAAACCATCCCTCAGCAGCTGATAAACGGTGTTAGTTCACGCAACAATTCTGACAAGAAATACCGGTTAGTGTTGTGGCATCGATGAAATGTGGATGAGTTCTGACTAAAGGGCCTTTCACACTGCATGTGCTGTGCTATCAAATTACTTTTCTTGCTATTTTATTCATCTAAAAATTCATTTCAAGTTTCATTATCATGTTAACCAAGAAATCATCTCATCTGAAACAACTACAACGCACAAGTTATAGTTTTAATTGACAAGATGAACGTCAAAGATGTCTAAAGAATCTGTTTTTACTTAAGTTTTCCAATGCAAGAAATGTTTTAACTTCAAAATGTACAGTAATCAGAAATTAACCTTGAAGTAAAAAAAATGTTTATTAGAAAACTGCTGTGCACAACACTTGTCATTGAAAATAATGGCTTTTAGAGCAATGCAGGCTGTGTTTGCATGCTCGGTGTGAAAGGCCCTTTACTCAGAAGTTTCCTTTCTTTCTACCACTGTTGTTCATATCATGTGTGCCGTCGTGCAAGCAGCTATTTAACCGCTTGTGTGTGTATGTGTCCGTACAAAATAACTAAAAACAGACTGGAGAATTCTTACTCAACTATGTCTGGCCCCTCAAAGCTGACTGCATGTACTGCTGACAATAAGCATTCATAATTCATAAGATAAACTCATATCTCAGTATGTAAAGTGTGCAGGGTTTTTAATCAGCCCTCTGATGGCTTTAATTCTATCTATGGTTCTGTTCCTCTTTGTAACCCTGTAGTTCTACTGCCCCATGGGTCAAGTGGGTACTGCAATTTTAATTCATATTAATTTTGTCAGAAAGCGCGTGCACACGCACACGCACACGCACACACACACACACACACACACACACACGCACACACACACACACAGGACAAGTGTGACATCACCTATGTTGACACAATCACATATTTAACACCAAAGCATGACTGAACCTTTACAACTAAAATACAGTGAAATGCAACGCTCTATTTCATTTTCTGTATATCTGGCAACCTCAAAACGAACATGTCCAGAGAGACTCATTCATTTTCTTACTACAATTAAGTGTGACAGGGGAGCTATAACCTTTCCCAGCAGTCACTGGGTGAGAGGCAGGGTACACCCAGGACAGGACACCAGTCCATCGCAGGGTCACATGTGGACAGACAAACACATTAACATGCACACCTACAATCAATTTATAGTTACCCATTCACTTAACGTACATGTATTGGGAAGTGGAAGGAAGCGGGAACACCAGGAGGGAACCCACTCAAACATGGGGAGATCATGCAAACTCCACACAGAAATAACCAGGCAGAACCTTCTTGCTGTGAGCGCAAAGCACTAAGCCACCATGATACCAGAGGCCAAGTCATGTTCCTTATACAGTAGTGTTCAAAATAATAGTACTGCTATGTGACTAAAAAGATTAATCCAGGTTTTGAGTATACGAGGGCTGTCAATAAAGTAACGGTCCTTTTTATTTTTTTCAAAAACTATATGGATTTCATTCATATGTTTTTACGTCAGACATGCTTGAACCCTCGTGCGCATGCGTGAGTTTTTCCACGCCTGTCGGTGACGTCATTCGCCTGTGAGCACTCCTTGTGGGAGGAGTCGTCCAGCCCCTCGTCGGAATTCCTTTGTCTGAGAAGTTGCTGAGAGACTGGCGCGTTGTTTGATCAGAATTTTTTCTAAACCTGTGAGACACATCGAAGTGGACACGGTTCGAAAAATTAAGCTGGTTTTCAGTGAAAATTTTAACAGCTGATGAGAGATTTTGAGGTGATTCTGTCGCTTTAAGGACTTTTCACGAAGCGAGAGGTCGTGCAGCGCTCTCAGGCAGCGTCATCAGCCTGTTCAAGCTGACGTGTGGACGGATCCGCGCGTCAGGACGCAGCCGACGCGGTGCGGCGGCACAGGAAAAACACCTCCGTGTTGATAACCATTTGTAAAATCCAGGCGGCTTTTGATGGCTTTCAGTGGAGTGAGTATATGAGAAATTGTTTAACAGGCAGGACATGTTCCAACTTGTCCTTAAGGCTTTCAACAGAGGTGTTTTTCCTGTGGCGGAGCGTCGCGGCGGCTGCGTCCCGACGCGCGGACCCGTCCTCACGTCTTTCATTAAAAAAATCTCCTTTAACAGTGGAATATCCGGATAAAATGCTGAAACCGACTTCTTCTGAAACTTCTCTGTTCTCTCACGACGTCCTGGATCAATAGAGCCTGAAATGTGGAGGTTTTCAGCTTGAACAGGGTGACGACGCCGCCTGAGAGCGCTGCGCGACGTCTCGCACCGTGAAAAGTCCTTAAAGCGACAGAATCACCTCAAAATCTCTCATCAGCCGTTAAAATTTTCACTGAAAACCAGCTTAATTTTTCGAACCGTGTCCACTTCGATGTGTCTCACAGGTTTAGAAAAAATTTTGATCAAACAACGCGCCAGTCTCTCAGCAACTTCTCAGACAAAGGAATTCCGACGAGGGGCTGGACGACTCCTCCCACAAGGAGTGCTCACAGGTGAATGACGTCACCGACAGGCGTGGAAAAACTCACGCATGCGCACGAGGGTTCAAGCATGTCTGACGTAAAAACATATGAATGAAATCCATATAGTTTTTGAAAAAAATAAAAAGGACCGTAACTTTATTGACAGCCCTCGTATTTCTTATTGTTACCTGGGAAACAAGGTACCAGTAGATTCAGTTGATTCTCACAAATCCAACAAGACCAAGCACTCATGATATGCACACTCTTAAGGCTCTGAAATTGGGCTATTAGTAAAAAAAAGTAGAAAAGGGGGTGTTCACAATAATAGTAGCATCTGCTGTTGACGCTACAAACTCAAAACTATTGTGTTCAAACTGCTTTTTTTTTTAGCAATCCTGTGAATCACTAAACTAGTATTTAGTTGTACAAGTATAACCACAGTTTTTCATGATTTCTTCACATCTGCGAGGCATTAATTTTGTTGGTTTGGAACCAAGATTTTGCTTGTTTACTAGTGTGCTTGGGGTTATTGTCTTGTTGAAACACCCATTTCAAGGGCATGTCCTCTTCAGCATAAGGCAACATGACCTCTTCAAGTATTTTGACATATCCAAACTGATCCATGATACCTGGTATGCGATATATAGGCCCAACACCACAGTAGGAGAAACATGCCCATATCATGATGCTTGCACCACCATGCTTCACTGTCTTCACTGTGAACTGTGGCTTGAATTCAGAGTTTGGGGGTTGTCTCACAAACTGTCTGCTGCCCTTGGACCCAAAAAGAACAATTTTACTCTCATCACTCTACAAAATATTCCTCCATTTCTCTTTAGGCCAGTTGATGTGTTCTTTGGCAAATTGTAACCTCTTCTGCACGTCTTTTATTTAACAGAGGGACTTTGCGGGGGATTCTTGCAAATAAATTAGCTTCACACAGGCGTCTTCTAACTGTCACAGCACTTACAGGTAAGTCCAGACTGTCTTTGATCATCCTGGAGCTGATCAATGGGTGAGCCTTTGCCATTCTGGTTATTCTTCTATCCATTTTGATGGTTGTTTTCCATTTTCTTCCATGCGTCTCTGGTTTTTTGGTCCATTTTAAAGCATTGGAGATCATTGTAGATGAACAGCCTATAATTTTTTTGCACCTGCATATAAGTTTTCCCCTCTCCAATCAACTTTTTAATCAAACTATGCTGTTCTTCTGAACAATGTCTTGAACGTCCCATTTTCCTCAGGCTGTTCAACAGGTGCTGGCTTCATCCTTAAATAGGGACACCTGATTCACACCTGTTTGTTCCACAAAATTGACGAACTCACTGACTGAATGCCACACTACTATTATTGTGAACACCCCCTTTTTTTTTTTTACTTTTTTTTTTACTAATAGCCCAATTTCATAGCCTTAAGACTGTGCATATCATGAATGCTTGGTCTTGTTGGATTTGTGAGAATCTACTGAATCTGCTGGTACCTTGTTTCCCATGTAACAATAAGAAATATACTCAAAACATGGACTAATCTTTTTAGTCACATAGCACTATTATTATTCTGAACACTACGGTATTTCCTTCAAACACAGATATGACAGAAAAAAAATGCTGAGTTCATTCTCTTTATTTCATCTTACTATATTTATTCTAAACCATTTTTGCTGTATCTGGTTTCTGAATCTCTACCTGATACAAAAAAGGTCTCAACTGCCAGGAAATTCAAGTTTTTATTCCACAGTGTCAGAAACGACCTCACGATTAGAGGTCTTTTTCACCTATTTTGTTTAGTAGTGGAAACATTTTTAATGCACTTTTTTCTCTTGTTACTGTGCTTTTTTCTCTTGTTATATTCTTTGAGTCACCCTAAGCTACGGGTAACTCAGAGAATACTGCAATCAGCAGTATGTCTCTGTTGGCATGTCTACGCAAATACTGCAAACATCTTTAACCCCCCCTTGATTTGAAATTTTAAACAAGTGTCACAATGTTGGTCTTGATACAGGTCCAGTTACATTTTTTTAGATTTTTTTTAATGATTATTAAGAGATGGACCATGATTTAACAGTACACGTTTATGCATTACTCCATGTATATTTTACTTCAATGTTTTTGTGAGGATAACCTGTTTTCTTCATGCAACATGCATATTTTGGATAAACTTCTACCTTCTATATCAAGCCAACAAATATGTGTAGTTCTCTTGTCCATGAAGCATCATGTACAATTATGTACACAGTCATCAGCAAAGAGATAGTGAAGTCATAAACTGAAAGCATTTGTTTTAGGAGTGTTTTCCACCTCAGTGTTTCCGTTTACAAGCATGGATGTGTTTGTGTGTGTCCAAGCCAATGAATGTGTATGCATGCCACAGGGGAAAAGAGCACTGAGGGCATCTGTACCTGCACTGCCTCACGGTTGTCTCTTGACAGTGCCCTTCACATCACAGCATGGGCATGGACATTGGATCAGACAGATGTGACCTCAATGCCACATCATGCTCAAGCCACACAAATCCGTGCCTGCCTGTGCATATGCACCAGGCGATGCGTTGGGAGTATAGCGACGCAACAGTGTTTTATGACAAACATAGTGGCACATACAACACTAAAAATACCCACTGAGATTAGCTGCACATAAAATGGAATACAGATCAATTCCACCACATTCAAGCGGTATAACCACAAACTGCACACCACACCACCCCCTGTGGGCTGCTTAGCCACCCAGTTCCCTTGTCAGACAGCTATCAATAGGGATTCCAGCAGAGCGGCTGCTAGACAGCATGGGTAAACAAAGAGGGATGAAAAAAATCCTGAATCAAAGGCAGAGTGGAGACCTTGTTATTCTCCCTGAACAGGAAATCATTTGCTGGCAATTTGTGACTCATTTTGAAGCATTTTGTGTGGGGGTGCCTTTGACACATCAGTGGGAGTGGGGAGGTGTGATGAAGGGGTTTGGTTTGATGTTCAACTTATACATTTAAAATGTCAAGCTATTTGTTCTTTACAGCACTGCTATTTCCAGAGAATTGTTGGCTAATCAAAATTTGTGGAGCTCGTGTCAAGCAGAAAGCAGTTATTGATGGGATTCAATGGCGGCACAATTCAATGTGATTGATAGGGAGCGGAGGAAGTACTGAGACACGCATTTTTCTCCCTCTGTAAATAATAAACAACATGTGACATTACTGCCATGTTGTGGAATTCAGTAGAATGATTATTCCATTTGGCATCTCCTTCCTAAACCCTTTAATCAATTCTACGTAAAAGTAGGCACCTTCATCCACTGATTAGCCTCATCTTAATCCCCATAAACACAATATCATTCCAAGTGAATCTATTTTGTCAACACACTGCAGCAGGTGCATATTTACCTGGCCTACCATTGGCCTAATTGAAATTAAGTTAGATGACCTTTGGTGTACCTATAGGGACCAGTTTGTTCCACTAGCCCCTTACTATACGAGGGCTGTCAATAAAGTAAGGGTCCTTTTTATTTTTTTCAAAAACTATATGGATTTCATTCATATGTTTTTACGTCAGACATGCTTGAACCCTCGTGCGCATGCGTGAGTTTTTCCACGCCTGTCGGTGACGTCATTCGCCTGTGAGCACTCCTTGTGGGAGGAGTCGTCCAGCCCCTCGTCGGAATTCCTTTGTCTGAGAAGTTGCTGAGAGACTGGCACGTTGTTTGATCAAATTTTTTTCTAAACCTGTGAGACACATCGAAGTGGACGCGGTCGCTTTAAGGACTTCCCACGGTGCAAGACGTCGTGCAGCACTCTCAGCCGCTGTCGTCAGCCTGTTCAAGCTGAAAACCTCCACATTTCAGGCTCTATTGATCCAGGACGTCGTGAGAGAAAAGAGAAGTTTCAGAAGAAGTCGGTTTCAGCATTTTATCCGGATATTCCACTGTTAAAGGAGATTTTTTTAATGAAAGACGTGCGGACGGATCTGCGCGTCGGGACGCAGCCGACGCGGTGCGGCGGCACAGGAAAAACACCTCCGTGTTGATAACCATTTGTAAAATCCAGGCGGCTTTTGATGGCTTTCAGTGGAGTGAGTATATGAGAAATTGTTTAACAGGCAGGACATGTTCCAACTTGTCCTTAAGGCTTTCAACAGAGGTATTTTTCCTGTGGCGGAGCGTCGCGGCGGCTGTGTCCCGACGCGCGGACCCGTCCGCACGTCTTTCATTATAAAAATCTCCTTTAACAGTGGAATATCCGGATAAAATGCTGAAACCGACTTCTTCTGAAACTTCTCTGTTCTCTCACGACGTCCTGGATCAATAGAGCCTGAAATGTGGAGGTTTTCAGCTTGAACAGGCTGACGACAGTGGCTGAGAGCACTGAGCGACGTCTCGCACCGTGGGAAGTCCTTAAAGCGACAGAATCACCTCAAAATCTCTCATCAGCCGTTAAAATTTTCACTGAAAACCAGCTTAATTTTTCGAACCGTGTCCACTTCGATGTGTAAAATTTTGATCAAACAACGCGCCAGTCTCTCAGCAACTTCTCAGACAAAGGAATTCCGACGAGGGGCTGGACGACTCCTCCCACAAGGAGTGCTCACAGGCGAATGACGTCACCGACAGGCGTGGAAAAACTCACGCATGCGCACGAGGGTTCAAGCATGTCTGACGTAAAAACATATGAATGAAATCCATATAGTTTTTGAAAAAAATAAAAAGGACCGTTACTTTATTGACAGCCCTCGTATTTCATTTGCTCGAACCTCATAAATCAGCCTGTTGAACTGAGCTGCAATGATGAGCTTGACCTTTCTCATGACATTTCAAAATGGCCACATCCTCTATGTAGGATCATGTCACCATGAAAGACAGCCAACTATTATAGAAAAGAAAGAAAATGTCTACTAACACTATCACGGGGGACAAAATAAGCAAATGACATTGCAAAAGACAGCTGATTGTCGATAGTACTGAAATTCCTCTTTAAAACTTGGTGCATTCTGAACACACTGTGTGGAAAAAAATCCTTTTGACTTTGAGGATACTCAGCCAAACAAACTGACAGTACACACTTCGGCATTGTGCCAGACACACTAAGGACACCAACTAAAACACTTATGACAAAAAAAGAGTCTTATCCTTGAAGCCAGAGGGGTTTACAAGGTTTGCCTTCATAGTTTCCTTTGACAATGATCCTCACTTAGACTGTACAAAGTTACAACACCAACAAACTACTGTGCACAGTACTGTATGTGTGTTCCACTGACGTACTTCTCTGTATGTGTGTTTGTACTGCAGGAAAAGAGGTAAAGGTCCACTTGTGACAAGTCTACTGGGAATAGGAACATCTGGTGGACCGGCTGCTCCTCTGGTTTAACATGCTCTTCTTCAGTTGCCCCCAACGACACCCGCCCAGGTACCACATGCACACACATACACAGATACATGCAGACGCTTACACATAACGTCTGGTGAATGTAAAACCTGCATGTAGGATACCTATTGATCATTCTTCTTGGGAAACCAGTTTCTGGGAAAAAAAGGTTTCTAGTTTAACAAAACAAAACAAAGCAAAACAAAAAACCCTACCAAGCATGTCTGACTTGAAACCATTAACAGGTATTTGACCATTTATACCACTGAGGTATAAATAGAAGGTTTATTATTCATGGAATGATCTTGAAGAGCATATGCAGTTTGGACCAGATGTTAGATTAAGCTGGCATTATCACCGATGTGAAATGTCATGTTACTGGCAGGTGAACCTGCTTCACTCGAAACACAGTTCTGGGTGTAACCTTTCAAGGATTTGTGTTAGAACAGGGAATAATCAATTGAAGAAAGACACATACCTCACTTTGTTTTACAATCAATATAATAACACAGTCACCGTTATCTAATGGGGCCATTCTGTGCAAAAAAAATATTTTTGGTTAACTTTTAAATTTAAACTGGTGTGTTGCCTGTGGGGATCCATGGGCTCTAGATTGGGTAGTGTTTATAAAATAGGTAGCTGACATTTTTGTGGTAAGGGTGGTAATAAATTAAGCAAAGCTTGTAAAATGAGTTAGAATGGCATGTGCATCCAGAATGTTTTTAGAACTTTAGACCTCAACCATGTTTAAAAGAAGAACTGAACCCTCCTGTTAATTATGTAATTTTTAATGTTAATTAAATGTCTTAATGTATTTATAAATTGTTTAGGTTGTTGTTATCATATACAATTTCAATTTATTTTCATTTATATAGCGCCAAATCACAACAAAGTTGCCTCAAGGTGCTTCACACAAGTAAGGTCTAACCTTACTAACCCCTAGAGCAAACACACAGGTGACAGTGGTAAGGAAAAACTCCCTCTGATGATTTGGGGAAGAAACCTCAAGCAGACCAGACTCAAAGGAGTGACCCTGTGCTTGGGCCATGCTATCAACACAAATGACAATACACAAAATTACACAGGAAATTTTGGGAGATTTTGGAAGTCCATGCTGGTGCACAAGATGGGAGGCCTGCAGAAGAAAACACGCACTCCCATCTTTGGATGAATCAGGAGCCATAATACAGTATAAGTTATCAGCATGTAGCAACATCCCTGACCTCCCATGATGCATTGCACAACAGTATCCATTGTTTATTGGTTAGATAAAATTGCTAATTTCTCCAAACATATTTGTCCTATCAACGTTTTGTTTTCGCAGTTCATCTTTGATCCAAAATACACAAGCATGCCAAACAGCAAATGTCAGTGCTCCCCGGTTTTTGTAGGATCAAAGCCACGCACGCACACACACACACACACACACACACACACACACACACACACACACACACACACACACACACACACACACACACACACACACACACACACACACACACACAGAGAGAGGCCACTTGGATATTACAATATAGATATGGTTCGCGTTTCATGCTACACAAAGTCCTACCAATCACTGTATGTGAGCATAGAAATACAATCTTTTAAACAAAACTGAGCTGAGCCTTGTACCAACTCATTTTTGAGTTCTCAGAATGACAGAGCAATGCCTCATCTCCGTAGAGAGAGGGTTTATGGTGAGAGAGTTGTTCCCATTTCTAAAACAGGAGAGAGACACCACTTTACAAATTATAGGCCAGTATCAATACTTTCACAGTTTTCTACAATACTAGAAAAAACTATTCCTAAATCGATTTGTACAGAAACATGAGTTGTTGACAAATAGCCAGTATGGATTCAGAAATAACAGATCAACAGCCTTGGCACTGACTGATTTTTAACAGGAAGTAATAGAATGTATTGATAAAAAAAAGGTACGCCGTTGGAGTGTTCTTAGGTCTTAAGAAATAATATGACACTGTCAATCACAATATACTGATTAGAAAAATGGAGAAGTTTGGTTTCTGAGGTATTGTTTTAAACTGGTTACAGAGCTATTTACTTAACAGACAACAATTTGTACAAATACATCAATATAAATCTAGATTCATGAATATTGCACGTGGGGTACCTCAACTGTCCATTTTAGAGCCAAAAATGTTTATCATGTATGTTAATCACATATGTAGAGAATCAGAGATAATAAAATTTGTGTTATTTGCAGATGACATGAATATTTTGTTCTGGTGTGGAATTTTATCAGCTTTTACAGATTGTCACAAAAGAAATTAAGTAAAAAATTGGTTTGATATAAATAAATTGTCTTTAAATATGAACAAAACTAGTTTTATGTTGTTTGAGGAATGAAGAAGTAAAAGTAAGTATTGGCAATGTAAACACTGAAAGAGTAAATTAAACGAAATTTCTTGGTGTGATATTAATCCACAAAATCTTTTGGGAGCCGCATGTGAAATATGTTCAAGAGAAGTTGGCACATAGCATTGCTGTCCTGGATAAAACAATGCGCATACTAAATAAGAAAGGATTATATACTTTATATTGTACACTGATTTGACTATATTTGAGTTACTGTGCAGAAGCTTTGGAAAACACATAGTAGAGAAGCCGCTCGGTAGGAGGGGTCTGGTTAGGTTTAAAACTCCAGCTTTTGTGACTTCTTGATTATTCTTCTCTACAAGAGTCAAGACAGAAGTCAGACCACCAGAGCAAGAATTTTAGCTGAGGAAGCTTCTGCGATTTGAAGCGAAACGTCCTCGCGTCAAGCAACCCAGTCCAGTCGAAGATTCAAGCTTCTCTACTATGGAAACCACCTGGACAACTGAGAGCCTACACAGAAACATTGGAAAACACATCCAAAAGTAGTATACAAACAATAAACACAAGGCAGAAAAGGGCCATTAGATTAATAATTAATGCTGGATATAGAGACCATACAAATGAACTCTTTTTAAAAACACAAGCTATAAAATTTCAGGATCTAATTAATTTTAAAACAGCACAAATAATATTCAAAGCAAGATATAATCTACTTCCAAAAAAAAAAAAAAAAAAAAAAGAATTGTTTTTAGCGAAAGGAGGAGGATATAACTTCAGAGGAGAACTGAATTTAAAAATGCCATGTGTTAGGACAACTTTGAAAAGTATCTGTTTCTGTGTCAGGGGAAAATTATGGAATAGTCTAACAGAGGAACTTAACCAAATTAAAAACATACATCAGTTTAAAGGAATATACATGCACATTTTTTTAAATTAATATCAAGATGAAGTGCAGTGGTTTAATACAGGACAGTAATGGCACTGTAAAAAGGAATATTGTTTTGTTTTGTTCTTCTATTTTTGTTTGTTGTTTTCGTAAAGAATACTGAACATTGTTGTGAAACTGTATGTAGTTGTAAATCATTGAAAAAATGGTAAAGTGGTTGTTAAATTGAGTTATGTAACAGCTTAGCAATGCACAAGTTTATCCTCCATTTTGAAAATGTTGGGAGAAAGAAATGTGAAATGCAAATGTTTGAACATGTTTGAAATAACTACCATGAAAGAATGAATAAAGGAGCAAGACTTTTCTGTTTAATAAAAAATACAAAAAGCTGGTTTATTTTGGAATGCATTACCTCCATACCTGTGTGGTATTTGCAGCTCTTAACCTTTTTAAAGAAACAAATAAAAATAAATAAAAACAGTCACACATGCTCAGCATCGGTTGGCATCATTTGTGCTCCAACGAGTGGAAGTTGGCACCAATTAGCAGTTCCGTCACCTAAATTAAGTCATGCTATCTGGGCAGGTAATGTTACATACAACACCATGTACAGCAATCATGTAACAGAAGATGACAGGAAGAGTCATTCATAAAAGGTTGAGTTACTTGATAGAAGTGGCAGCAATCTTACTAGAATTGTTGCTCATGCCTGCGGGGCTGGTATTTGGTACCTTAGGCAAGACTTGGGACTAACAACTGACCTCCCCTCTGCCATTATCTCGCTCTTTCCCACATTGTATTATTATTTCAGATTCTACAAGCAGAATTAACTAGGTAAAAGTGGACACTAACAAAACATTTCTGAGCTCATATTTAGAAGATGAGAATGCAAACACCCACAAACCTAATCTGAAACTTTTCCGCGGGCTAAGGCCAGATCTCAGCAGAGACAGAGTAGGAGGCGGTAATGTGTGTCTGGTGAAAGAAGACCACATTCCCTGTATGACCCTGCCAAGCTAAGGAACACTCAGCTGTTTCCTGCCAGGGGCAGCAGCACCCTTCCTTCCCCAATCTATGTAATGGCACTGCCAATGATGGTAAAGCAGCCAGTACCTCAGAGAGCAGTAATATAGACACTGTTAATGCTATCGCTAGTGCAGTCACTCTGTGGTGATGATATGCTCCTGATATCAGCCTCTTGAGCACCCAGCGATTTCTTTGTGGTGATATATAATATAATAATAAAGTAGATAATTAGGTAAATGGCATGTAAGCACACATGCACTACAATGGTGTTTGTGTGTGTGTGTGTGTGTGTGTGTGGGGGGGGGGGGGTGTTAGAGAAAACACCATCCACCACTCTAGACTTATTGTAAGTCTTTACTTTCTCGTTTGTTTCTCACAGCTGAGAGAATGTATTGATTTCCCTTTTCAGAAAAAAATCTGAAGAAGAAAGGGACATAAATAAAAGGAAGAAAACTGGAGAAAGTTGTGGAGAAGGGAAGGGAGGGTCGAAATCATCAAGGAGAAGAATAAAATAACTCAACATGGAAAGGCTTTTAATTCTTTGCAAAAGAGCAGTGAACAATAATCCATGTTCCTGGAGTATATTTGCACACAGTCCTCCTATAAGCATGTGTGGCTCAATAACCCTATTGGATATGCATCGATTCACACATGAAGCTTCAACACTGGCCACCTGCAGTATATCATCATAAACACCTGACACAAATTGATGGATGTCAATCAATGTTGACATGTTTCTGTGTCAAGCTGCACTGGAACAAACAAGAGGCATAACGGTGCTGTCGGACCAGAAAAGGACACACGAACATGCAGTGATAAATAAGTACAACCCCAATTCTACAGCTGAACTGCCAATTTTCTGCTGCTCTCGCCATCTATGACCTGCTGAAATGACCAGCAGTGACTTTGAAGATAGTTTTAAACTGTGTTGCAATCTGAAAGCCATTTTCTTCAATAAACACCTTCATAACATCCTCATTCTTCTTAACTGAATGCCTGCTCTTTCTTCGTGATATGCTCACCACCGCCACGTCCTGAGGTGTCCTGATACAGCTAAATACTGATGCTTATGGGAGCAAACAGCATTAAGTCATCAAGTGGACATAAATAAAAACATATGGCTTGGCGACGGGCTGTTGCCACGCGCACACACACACACGGACCATCAGATCATCAGATCATAACACGCAGCGGCCGATGTAAATGTCATGTCACCCATGTCAGTTCTGTTCCACATGACGCGGTGTCAGTCCCGCGGCACGCCGGCAGGACACGCGCGGGCTGGCTGGACACATGCCAGCAGATGTGGACATGATCAGAGCACACTGCTTCTCATTCATGTCATTTCATGACTGTACGTCAGTGATCATGGGTCATCTACAGAGGAACAGACGCATCATATTTGTATTGGCCACTTGATAAATGCGGTGTTTTTATATGATTCACGCAGCTTTCACAGGACAGTGATGGTAGCTCAATGGTAAAGTTTCTGACTGGAATTGAGAGCTTTTGGAAGGCACGGGTTCGATTCCTGTGGGTGACATGTAAGTTTTTTTTATTTTCAACCACATTGCACAGCTGCTGTGAAAAGCTGCTGTGTTCCTGCGTGCATTGAACCATCGCAGCATGTATTTTTTTATTTTTTTTATTTTTTTTTTTCTTCACAGCAGCTGCACGGTGTGGTTACACATCGTGCAGCTGCTGGCACTGTGTTCCTGCATGCACAAACCATCACACCTGCATCGTACAGGCCTGCACGTTGGTGCGAACTTTCATGGTGTGCTCATACAAGCTCTACTGCCTGAGTCGCCCTGGAGTTGTACATATTCGCACTATGTGTAAAGGGACCCTAAGTGTTGTGAAAAACACCATGTTCGCCTCATTTTGTACTTTTCTATATGAAGACATCTTGCTTTATTCACTTACTTAAACAGGAAATACTGATTTAAATCAGCTCTTTTCAAGCAAATACAAGCGCATCTTTGCTGATTAAAACTAAAACTGGCATATGATGGAGGCGTCGGAGTGAGCAACACAGACACATGCCGAGATAAAACAAAGTTGTCCAAGTACGGCTAATTTGATTGGGATACGTTTTGACAGAAAATCAACTTTTAATGAAGAGCTGTGTTAGCCATTACCCTACAGAGCTGGCATAAAATGTTTATAAATGACAAGGATGTTGGCTCTGACTGTGAAGGAAGTGCACAGCTTTGGGAACAGACCGACGTTTAGGCTGTCAGAGAACAGGGCACAGACTTGAACTTGTCTAGGGAGGTAGAGGCAAACAAAGGAGAGGCAAGAAAGTGGTGGTGTGGGGGGTGGGGGTGGGGAGCACAAGAGGGCACACCAGTGATTGCCGTTACGATGTGCACAGGAATGGGAGGCAGCGAATGACAGGGTGAAAGAGTTTAAAAGGCATGGCGTCTGCCGCCTGGCAGGATGGACGGAGGGAGAAGAGGAAGTATGCGACAGCAGAGCGTGACAAACGCGTCAGAACAAACTGGTGGCGACTTCATTCCCGCATGTGATCAGATCCAGCAGGACAGCCCACCATATGGGATGGCACAACTTATTCTCCCAATCACTTGGATACATACAGCAGAATACACGTGTGTCTGTGTGGGGACATGCACGTCACGGGAGAAGGAGCTTCAAGCTGTCTTAAATATGGCAGTATGTGAAAGCATAACTGAGCAGAACAGCGTGCAATTCACCAAATGAAAAAAAAAATTATGTGCAAATTATATAAAGACTCCAAAGGCATCACAAGGAGCAAGAAACTGTAAAAAAAAATAAAAATGCAGTGATTATAGACTTTTTCCTTTCAAATTTTCATCAAACTCTTGTGGTAGAAATCAAACCAATTCTGATTATTTCTTCAATATAGGTAAACAATAAAATTAAGTGGTGGAATTCTCAAACACTAAAATTAGCACTTGTCTCCCTGCACACTCAGATTATGTTTATCCTCTTAAGAAAAAATAAATAAATTAACCTCTGACTCTGGCAGCCAAATGACATATTGAAGGGGAAAATACATTAAATTATTAAATAAAAGGTTCTGAGCACATAATCACTGCTGTCTTTTCTGGGCCTCCATTAAATGCAGATTAAGGCTAAGCTCTGAGAGGTGAAGGGCCTGGCGAATTGAGCCCCAACACAACACGCACAGGAATAGAAACAGACATAATCTAACCAAAGCCAGATATTTTTGTGGAGGAAAGAATGTTTCTACCCAGTTGGCAACATGCTTCATAAACCCTTTTATAAAGCACCTAAACTACACTGCGCTTCAGTGAAAGCAGAACCAATTTGCTTAACTTCAGAACATGCAAATACCCCCTGATAAAAGTGTCCTATATGGTGTGGCTGGAAAAGATATTGTGATCCACCTTGTTTCTCTGACACCTTGCCAGCTTACTCAGTTTCTGCAAGACAGATAGAAATCATTGCGGGGTAGTTTAGGGATTAGACTGGAGGTGTATTTTAATCACATGCTTTCAGGGTAACAACACAGTCATTTGGGATGTGGATTTAGCAAGGCTGTTTATCTGTTTTTTTTTGTTTTTGTTTCTTTTTAAGGTGTAAACTGGTTACGGTACTGGGTAAAGAATCTCTGCAAGATTTATTAACATAAATTTAGGATTCAATTATGGAATGCCACCTTCTTTTATCTTGCACTGGTTCTATTGGATTGACTGCACTGGTTGAGTTGTCTGGCCACACTAGTTCAGTTCTATGTTCAGCTACCTGGTCATGCTGGTGTAGTTGTTGGTTCAGTTGTCTAGCCATGCTAGTTTAGATTCTGGTTCAGCTGTCTAGCCAGAGTAGTTCAGTTCTCAGTTCATTTATCTGGCCACACTGCTTTAGTTCTGGGGTGAGCTGTCTGGCCACAGTAGTTGGGCTTTTGCACAACACTTAATCAATATTATAGATGCTTTATTAAGTGATGTTATGCAACTATTGGATTTTGTCCTCTTGCGATAACTATCATTCCAGTATGGCTCTCACAACAACTGTAACTCAAATGGTCAAGATAACAGTTGGGTAAGTCCTGCAAAATATTGTGATTTTGTTGATTTTTGAATCCAGTACTGCACCATAAAATTATTTCTTAGAAGGTTGAACACCCTCTTCAACAACCCCTTTCAAAATGAGGTGGGCTTCATAGATAATTGGCAAAGCTTCTGGGGAAAACCTGGTCTTGTTAGGAGAGACGGCATCCATCCCACTTTGGATGGAGCAGCTCTCATTTCTAGAAATCTGGCTAATTTTCTTAAATCCTCCAAACCGTGACTATCCAGGTTTGGGACCAGGAAGCAGAGTTGTAGTCTTACACACCTCTCTGCAGCTTCTCTCCCCCTGCCATCCCCTCATTACCCCATCCCCGTAGAGACGGTGCCTGCTCCCAGACTACCAATAACCAGCAAAAATCTATTTAAGCATAAAAATTCAAAAAGAAAAAATAATATAGCACCTTCAACTGCACCACAGACTAAAACAGTTAAATGTGGTCTATTAAACATTAGGTCTCTCTCTTCTAAGTCCCTGTTGGTAAATGATATAATAATTGATCAACATATTGATTTATTCTGCCTAACAGAAACCTGGTTACAGCAGGATGAATATGTTAGTTTAAATGAGTCAACACCCCCGAGTCACACTAACTGTCAGAATGCTCGTAGCACGGGCCGGGGCGGTGGATTAGCAGCAATCTTCCATTCCAGCTTATTAATTAATCAAAAACCCAGACAGAGCTTTAATTCATTTGAAAGCTTGTCTCTTAGTCTTGTCCATCCAAATTGGAAGTCCCAAAAAACAGTTTTATTTGTTATTATCTATCGTCCACCTGGTCGTTACTGTGAGTTTCTCTGTGAATTTTCAGACCTTTTGTCTGACTTAGTGCTTAGCTCAGATAAGATAATTATAGTGGGCGATTTTAACATCCACACAGATGCTGAGAATGACAGCCTCAACACTGCATTTAATCTATTATTAGACTCTATTGGCTTTGCTCAAAAAGTAAATGAGTCCACCCACCACTTTAATCATATCTTAGATCTTGTTCTGACTTATGGTATGGAAATAGAAGACTTAACAGTATTCCCTGAAAACTCCCTTCTGTCTGATCATTTTTTAATAACATTTACATTTACTCTGATGGACTACCCAGCAGTAGGGAATAAGTTTCATTACACTAGAAGTCTTTCAGAAAGCGCTGTAACTAGGTTTAAGGATATGATTCCTTCTTTATGTTCTCTAATGCCATATAACAACACAGTGCAGAGTAGCTACCTAAACTCTGTAAGGGAGATAGAGTATCTCGTCAATAGTTTTACATCCTCATTGAAGACAACTTTGGATGCTGTAGCTCCTCTGAAAAAGAGAGCTTTAAATCAGAAGTGTCTGACTCCATGGTATAACTCTCAAACTCGTAGCTTAAAGCAGATAACCCGTAAGTTGGAGAGGAAATGGCGTCTCACTAATTTAGAAGATCTTCACTTAGCCTGGAAAAAGAGTCTGTTGCTCTATAAAAAAGCCCTCCGTAAAGCTAGGACATCTTTCTACTCATCACTAATTGAAGAAAATAAGAACAACCCCAGGTTTCTTTTCAGCACTGTAGCCAGGCTGACAAAGAGTCAGAGCTCTATTGAGCTGAGTATTCCATTAACTTTAACTAGTAATGAGTTCATGACTTTCTTTGCTAACAAAATTTTAACTATTAGAGAAAAAATTACTCATAACCATCCCAAAGACGTATCGTTATCTTTGGCTGCTTTCAGTGATGCCGGTATTTGGTTAGACTCTTTCTCTCCGATTGTTCTGTCTGAGTTATTTTCATTAGTTACTTCATCCAAACCATCAACATGTTTATTAGACCCCATTCCTACCAGGCTGCTCAAGGAAGCCCTACCATTATTTAATGCTTCGATCTTAAATATGATCAATCTATCTTTGTTAGTTGGCTATGTACCACAGGCTTTTAAGGTGGCAGTAATTAAACCATTACTTAAAAAGCCATCACTTGACCCAGCTATCTTAGCTAATTATAGGCCAATCTCCAACCTTCCTTTTCTCTCAAAAATTCTTGAAAGGGTAGTTGTAAAACAGCTAACTGATCATCTGCAGAGGAATGGTCTATTTGAAGAGTTTCAGTCAGGTTTTAGAATTCATCATAGTACAGAAACAGCATTAGTGAAGGTTACAAATGATCTTCTTATGGCCTCGGACAGTGGACTCATCTCTGTGCTTGTTCTGTTAGACCTCAGTGCTGCTTTTGATACTGTTGACCATAAAATTTTATTACAGAGATTAGAGCATGCCATAGGTATTAAAGGCACTGCGCTGCGGTGGTTTGAATCATATTTGTCTAATAGATTACAATTTGTTCATGTAAATGGGGAATCTTCTTCACAGACTAAAGTTAATTATGGAGTTCCACAAGGTTCTGTGCTAGGACCAATTTTATTCACTTTATATATGCTTCCCTTAGGCAGTATTATTAGACGGTATTGCTTAAATTTTCATTGTTACGCAGATGATACCCAGCTTTATCTATCCATGAAGCCAGAGGACACACACCAATTAGCTAAACTGCAGGATTGTCTTACAGACATAAAGACATGGATGACCTCTAATTTCCTGCTTTTAAACTCAGATAAAACTGAAGTTATTGTACTTGGCCCCACAAATCTTAGAAACATGGTGTCTAACCAGATCCTTACTCTGGATGGCATTACCCTGACCTCTAGTAATACTGTGAGAAATCTTGGAGTCATTTTTGATCAGGATATGTCATTCAAAGCGCATATTAAACAAATATGTAGGACTGCTTTTTTGCATTTACGCAATATCTCTAAAATCAGAAAGGTCTTGTCTCAGAGTGATGCTGAAAAACTAATTCATGCATTTATTTCCTCTAGGCTGGACTATTGTAATTCATTATTATCAGGTTGTCCTAAAAGTTCCCTAAAAAGCCTTCAGTTAATTCAAAATGCTGCAGCTAGAGTGCTGACGGGGACTAGAAGGAGAGAGCATATCTCACCCATATTGGCCTCTCTTCATTGGCTTCCTGTTAATTCTAGAATAGAATTTAAAATTCTTCTTCTTACTTATAAGGTTTTGAATAATCAGGTCCCATCTTATCTTAGGGACCTCGTAGTACCATATCACCCCAATAGAGCACTTCGCTCTCAGACTGCAGGCTTACTTGTAGTTCCTAGGGTTTGTAAGAGTAGAATGGGAGGCAGAGCCTTCAGCTTTCAGGCTCCTCTCCTGTGGAACCAGCTCCCAATTCAGATCAGGGAGACAGACACCCTCTCTACTTTTAAGATTAGGCTTAAAACTTTCCTTTTTGCTAAAGCTTATAGTTAGGGCTGGATCAGGTGACCCTGAACCATCCCTTAGTTATGCTGCTATAGACGTAGACTGCTGGGGGGTTCCCATGATGCACTGTTTCTTTCTCTTTTTGCTCTGTATGCACCACTCTGCATTTAATCATTAGTGATCGATCTCTGCTCCCCTCCACAGCATGTCTTTTTCCTGGTTCTCTCCCTCAGCCCCAACCAGTCCCAGCAGAAGACTGCCCCTCCCTGAGCCTGGTTCTGCTGGAGGTTTCTTCCTGTTAAAAGGGAGTTTTTCCTTCCCACTGTAGCCAAGTGCTTGCTCACAGGGGGTCGTTTTGACCGTTGGGGTTTTACATCATTATTGTATGGCCTTGCCTTACAATATAAAGCGCCTTGGGGCAACTGTTTGTTGTGATTTGGCACTATATAAAAAAAAAATTGATTGATTGATTGATGTGCCCTGATCATGGCTCCTCCAGAAACAGTTTAACACTGAAATTACTGAATAATTTTACATGATTGGATCTCAGACTGGGAATGTCTTCAAATTTACATTAGTATTACCCCCCCCCCCCCCCCAAAAAAAAGAAAAAAACACAAACACACACACACACACACACACACACACACACACACACAGAATTGGATGTGGAAACAAATGGATTTCAAAGGCCAGAAGTTGGTGTAAAAATGTATTCATTTAGGATCCAGTAATTTTTAACAAGGACACACTCAGGACACACGACCGTATAGTATACCAGAGGTGGGACAAAGTCACTGTCAAGTCATTCCCAAGTCATCAATCTGCAAGTCTCAAATCAGCTTGCAAAAAATTGGTGGTCATTATGACTTGAGACTTGACTTGGGGCTTGCTGATTCATGACTTGAGAGTGACTTGATATTGACTTCGTCTCACCTCTGTAGTATACCCAACATTAAATGATCATGAATCATAATTTACATGAACAAAATTAGCATCCATTTAATAGTGTTTGCAAATGTTTAAGAAATTTTGCCTATTGAGTTAAATTCCCAAATAAACAACATGAGTTGCCATGTTCGAGGCAGAGCTGGAGGTGGCAGAGCTGAAGATGTTGAGATTCTCTTTGGGAGTAACAAGAATGGACAAGATTAGGAATGAACATATCAGAGGGACAGCTTAGGTGGGACGGTTTGGAGACAAAGTCAGATAGACGCGATTGAGAGGGTTTGGACATGTGCAGAGGAGGGACCCAGGGTATATAGGGAGAAGGATGCTGAGGATGGAGCCACCAAGCAGGAGGAGAAGAGGGAGGCCAAAGAGGAGGTTTATGGATGTGTTGAAGGAGGACATGCAGGTGGTTGGTGTGACAGAGGAAGATACAGAGGACAGGGTGAGATGGAAACGACTGATCTGCTGTTGCGACCCATAACGGGAACAGCCGAAAGACAACGAAGAAGAAGGAGTTGCCACGTTCTGCATTATGTTACTAACCCTCTGGAATCGTCTGATGCATCTCTGCGTTAAAGTCACATGAACTAAGCGGTCCTCACATCAAATCCACTAGTCTCTGAGTATCCATTCAAATGTGTGTTGAAAGTGTGGACTTCAAACTATATACCAGCTTTTAAATTTTGTTGATAGGCCCTGTGAAACTTGGATCATGATGAATAATTTTGCCTCTTTTTTTTTTCCTGAATGTTACAGTACTTTTTGGTGAGGGTTTTGTAGAAACACGCAGCAAATGGGACTTCGACGTCCTTGATGGTTCTCCCTCAGTGCAGCAGTTGTGGGGAAAAAAAACTCGACTTCCCCTTTATCACTGGTGGAAAAACACACGACCTAAACCAATCAAATTCACCAACCCATGTGGCATTGTTGCTGAAGATATTTACCCAAAACGCCACCAAAGAAAGACTAAAATGCCAACACTGTCTCCAGGTGGACAACAGGAGGAATGACACTCCTCTTGTGGGTCAGGACTGTGTTTACTTTGTCTTGTGCTGGACAGGAATTGTTTTTTGAGTGTCACAAATAATTTATGTGGCATCTTGTTGTTTTGTGAATAGTTGTCCAAAAAAAAATTCCTGAAGCATTTCCTACATTTTAATGTAAATAGTTGCATATAACTTTGTTTGCTACATTTGTACATGTGTTTTGAAATTTACAATTTATATTTGCATTCTAAGTTCTAAAAATGGTTTGTTAAATGTAGGTTTCACGTTAAAATAAACTGTTTTTCTATTTGGATTTTATGTTTTTGTAGATTCATTGTGTTAATACAGTATGACAGCATGAAAGAAAAACCGTAAGGTCTGTGTGACCTTACAGTGAGGCTGTGCTGAAAAAAAATGACACCAAACAAGGCAAAGTAAACTGTTTTTAAGGTAAATTAGTCAATTAGTAAAGTAGTCAAAAATGGCCAAATATACCCTGGACCTCAGAGGGTTAAAGATGATTCAACAGAAATAAACATACTCAAAAACAACTATACTGGACTATCAATACCCAAAAAAAAGGTGGACGAAGGAGTGACTGTTGTAACAGTAGTGCTCATTTCTCAAAGCAAAAGACACTTCAGCAATTCTTGCATGTGACCAGTCTCTGAAGAATCACAGCCTACGATAAAGCGCCTGTTGCCCTATCTGGGGCAACAATATTTGATGAGGTTTGACATGGGTAAAGGACTGTCTGCATCCAAAAAATGGCCATATTCTGACTCTAGATAATAGATGTTGCCATTCTAAGCCAATAATAGTGTCTATAATGAAATCAGTGAAGCAGAAAAGAGGCGCTCTTTCATTTCCTTGTGCAGGGCTGTGCGTTTTGTACATCCCATTATTCATCAGGTCCTGGCTGCTGATAACTGTCCCATTTGCATCTGAATCAAAAATGCTTTATAACCTTCTTCCCAAAATACACCACCCCACTTGCAAATGAACTGACCTAAAAAAAAACCCAAAGCAGACACTGTATTTAGTTAGTTGTGAACAACAGTGACCCACTCCATGGGTTGTGTTGATTTGGTAGCAGGAAGCAAACCCAACATAACTTGCATCTCGGTGGAAACTGTACAGTATGGCGACATTTATGTGTGTTACACATGTAGATGTGATGGTGCAGAATATTAAAAATGTGATGAAATTTGCATCCATTTTTTTGTGGTTTCCTTTCTACAGAGAAACTCCGTATCCTTATTGCATATTGCACTGTCCTTTTTCCCGCTCACCTGACCTACTTCTGGGAACAAATGACAGGGCAAGAGTGCACCACAGCAAATGAATAATCTCAGTCTCACTTTTCAAAGAATGCTTAAATACCTCCAGTATTCTCTCCGGTTCAATGACGCAACTTTTCACCATTTAAAATATCTCTTGTTATCAGGAACATATTGTTTGATATTAGTGATCAATCTCATGGATGAAGAAAAGAACTGCACACACAGACAAATTAATAACAAAAATAAAGAGTTGCTGCCCAGAAAGTAACACATTTTTTGCATTTACGCAATATCTCTAAAATCAGAAAGGTCTTGTCTCAGAGTGATGCTGAAAAACTAATTCATGCATTTATTTCCTCTAGGCTGGACTATTGTAATTCATTATTATCAGGTTGTCCTAAAAGCTCCCTAAAAAGCCTTCAGTTAATTCAAAATGCTGCAGCTAGAGTACTGACGGGGACTAGAAGGAGAGAGCATATCTCACCCATATTGGCCTCTCTTCATTGGCTTCCTGTTAATTCTAGAATAGAATTTAAAATTATTCTTCTTACTTATAAGGTTTTGAATAATCAGGTCCCATCTTATCTTAGGGACCTCGTAGTACCATATCACCCCAATAGAGCGCTTCGTTCTCAGACTGCAGGCTTACTTGTAGTTCCTAGGGTTTGTAAGAGTAGAATGGGAGGCAGAGCCTTCAGCTTTCAGGCTCCTCTCCTGTGGAACCAGCTCCCAATTCAGATCAGGGAGACAGACACCCTCTCTACTTTTAAGATTAGGCTTAAAACTTTCCTTTTTGCTAAAGCTTATAGTTAGGGCTGGATCAGGTGGCCCTGAACCATCCCTTAGTTATGCTGCTATAGACGTAGACTGCTGGGGGGTTCCCATGATGCACTGTTTCTTTCTCTTTTTGCTCTGTATGCACCACTCTGCATTTAATCATTAGTGATCGATCTCTGCTCCCCTCCACAGCATGTCTTTTTCCTGGTTCTCTCCCTCAGCCCCAACCAGTCCCAGCAGAAGACTGCCCCTCCCTGAGCCTGGTTCTGCTGGAGGTTTCTTCCTGTTAAAAGGGAGTTTTTCCTTCCCACTGTAGCCAAGTGCTTGCTCACAGGGGGTCGTTTTGACCGTTAGGGTTTTACATAATTATTGTATGGCCTTGCTTTACAATATAAAGCGCCTTGGGGCAACTGTTTGTTGTGATTTGGCGCTATATAAAAAAAATTGATTGATTGATTGATTGACTCCATCCAAATTTGAACCACTTCATCAATGAGTAACAAACAACCCTTCTACCAAGTTTAATCCATACTGGCTCCAAATGGTATGCATTAAACAGTTATGACCTTGCAATGGCACCCAAGGTCAAAGATCATGTGAACAATAGAAAGGTGATATATGATTACGTATAAATGTTAACTAGTAACAATAGGTGTATCAAGAACCCACTCCTTGAAATACTTATAAAAATCCCTGTCAGTGGACCCCCTAACCTGCACATTTTGGTTTGCTCTGCAAATCAAGAGCCAACTAACATACGAGGTCTGTGATAAAAGTAACGGACCTTATTATTTTTTTCAAAAACCATATGGATTTGAATCACATGTGATTACATCAGACATGCTTGAACACTCGTGGGCATGTGAGAGTTTTTTCACGCCTGTCGGTTACGTCATTCGCCTGTGGGCAGTCTTTCAGTGAGGAGTGGCCCACCCTCTCGTTGTTTTTTCATTGTTTAGGAATGGGTCAGAGACTGCTGCTTTGTTTGATAAAAATTTTTTCAAAAACTGTAAGGCACAACTGAGTGGACACCATTCGATAAATTCAGCTGGTTTTCGGTAAAAATTTTAACGGCTGATGAGAGATTTTGGTCTGGTAGTGTCGCTTTAAGGACGGCCCACGGCGCCTGACGGCAATCTGCGCTTCGAGGCGGCAGTGTCTCGCCGTTTCAAGTTGAAAACTTCCACATTTCAGGCTCTGTTGACCCAGTAAGTCGTCAGAGAACAGAGAACTTTCAGAAGAAGTCGGCATGAGGAGTTTATTCGGACATTCCATTGTTAACGGACATTTTGTAATGAAAGAACGTGCGGGCAGAGTCGCATGTCGGGCTGGACCCGACCGCGGGGGGTCGCGACAGGAAAAACACCTCCGTTGGAAACCTTAACGGGCAAGTTGGAACATGAGCAAGCTGTTAAACAATTTCTCAGTTACTCACTTGTTGAAAGCCATCAAAAGCCGCCTGAATTTTACAAATGGTTTTCAACACGGAGGTGTTTTTCCTGTCGCGGCGCACACAGATTCGCCGAGTCATCACAGAAATGACTCGGCGAATTTGCGTGCACGTCTTTCATTAAAAAATGTCCTTAAACAGTGGAATGTCCACATAAAGTCCTCATGCTGGCCTGTTCTGAATCTTCTCTGTTCTCTCGCGACGTCCTGGGTGAATTAAGCCTTAAATTAGAATGTTTTCAGGTCGAAACAGGCCGACGATGGCGCCTGGAAGCGCTGCGTGACGTCCCGCTCCGTGGGAAGTCCTTACAGCGACAGAAACACCCCATAATCTCTCATCAGCCATTAAACTTTTCACCGAAAACCAGCTTAATTTTTTGAATAGTGTCCACTCGGATATCCCTCACAGGTCCAGAAAAAATGTTGATAAAGCAACGCGCGCCGTCCGCAGCGGCTATTCAGACAAAGAGATTCCGACGGGCGGGGTGGAGCACTCCTCACTCAAGGCCTGCCCACAGGCGAATGACGTCACCGACACGCGTGAAAAAACTCACGCATGCGCACGAGGGTTCAAGCTTGTGTGACGTAAAAACATATGAATCAAATCCATTTATTTTTTGAAAAAAAATAAAAAGGACCGCTTTTTTCATCACAGACCTCGTATGAATCAACTGACCAGCTTTTCAGAGAACAGGGAGACATGATATGTCTGTTATGGGTACCTGTGGACCGGAGTTGGGATCCACTGACCCCATATACGAGGTCTGTGAGAAAAGCATTGTACCTTTTTATTTTTTTCAAAAACTATATGGATTTGATTCATATGTCTTTACGTCAGCCAGGCTTGAACCTTCGTGCACATGCGTGAGTTTTTCCACGCCTGTCGGTTGCGTCATTCGCCTGTGGGCAGGCTTTGAGTGAGCACTGGTCCACCCCTCTCATCGTTGTTTCATTGCGAGGAAATGGCGGAATGATTTGGCTTTTTTTCCATCAGAATTTTTTTCAGAAACTGTTAGAGACAGGCAGCTGGAAACCATTCGAAAAATGTATCTGGCTTTCGGTGAAAATTTTACGGGCTTCACAGAGAATAAGGAGTGTTAGTACAGCTTTAAGGACGGCCCACAATGGCGCACGGCGCACCGCGCTCCGAGCCGCCATTGAGAGGCAGAAACCACCACATCATTTCTAAACGGATCGCTGTGTGGAGCCGGGACCGTCGTGTGCAATGTCTCTGGTTATCACAAGAGCTGGACATCAGCCATTTTCCGGCAGAATTCACTTTTAGCAAGAGATTTTGTCATGGAAAGCCGCGCGGAGGCTTCGTGTGTCACGACCGATTCGCTGATGAAGCGAGACAAAGGAACACCTCCGTTTCGGAGTGTTAGAGGACAAATTGGGACATGTCTATCTCGGCTTTCAGTGCTTACCAGTCGAGTAAGTATAAGAGAAATTGTGGAGAGCTGGGCATGTCCCAACTTGGCCTCTAACACTCCGAAACGGAGGTGTTCCTTTGTCTCGCTTCATCAGCGAATCAATTGTGATGCGCGAAGCCTCCGCGCGGCTTTCCATGACAAAATCTCTTGTTAAAACTGAAATCTGCCGGAAAATGGCTGATGTCCAGCTCTTGTGATAACCAGAGAAATTGCACACGATGGTCCCGGCTCCACACAGTGATCTGTTTAGAAATGATGTGGTGGTTTCTGCCTCTCGATGGCGGCTCGGAGCGCGGCGCGCCGTGTGCCATTGTGGGCCGTCCTTAAAGCTGTACTAACACTCCTTATTCTCTGTGAAGCCCGTAAAATTTTCACCGAAAGCCAGATAAAATTTTCGAATGGTTTCCAGCTGCCTGTCTCTAACAGTTTCTGAAAAAATTCTGATGGAAAAAAAGCCCAAATCATTCCGCCATTTCCTCGCAACGAAACAACGACAAGAGGGGTGGAGCAGTGCTCACTCAAAGCCTGCCCACAGGCGAATGACGCAACCGACAGGCGTGGAAAAACTCACGCATGCGCACGAAGGTTCAAGCTTGGCTGATGTAAAAACATATGAATCAAATCCATATAGTTTTTGAAAAAAATAAAAAGGTACAATACTTTTCTAACAGACCTCGTACGGTATAAACACTGGGAGCAAAACTTGAACTTGTTCTTTAACCTTGACTTTCAACAAATTTTTCTGAAAAGCAAATCAACTTGTCCTTGGCTGGCCTTCAACCATTCCACCAAGTTTGGTCCAAATCAGATAAAACTCTGATTTATTTACTCCAAACACAGACACACCAGACTGACAACAATACACCCACATGTGGCACTGAGCATGGGCATAGACATGTGGTGAGATGTTCAAAAAATATGGAGTTATTCTACTTCATAAATAGCAACTTAATAAACTACACACACGCGCGCACACACACACACACACACACACACACACACACACACACACGCACACATACACACATATCCTCTGTTCCACACGTTACCGTCACAAACACCCTTCCAAATGCCAGAGGGCAAATGGGAAGAAAAGGGGAGTGGGGATCTTTTGTGCTCTCTGAGTTTAGAACTTAGCCATTAAATAAGCTGGCACTGCAGAGGTGATCTGCACTGACAATGATGTATGGGAGAAATGCAATTCATTGCTGTAAGTGTGCAGAAACAAACACAGAGGGGGGAAAAAAATCAAAAAGCAGTCACTGAGCCAATAGCATCTTCCTCTCTTCCAGACAAAATCAATTTTCATCCAGGACATATGTAAGATGATTAAAAGTGCCAGCAAAGACTGAAGAAATATGTCACATCCTTGAGGACTGGGCACAATATTGAGTGCTGCTTTGGCAACGGGATGCCAAATCTTTTTTCTATGTCCCTCTGTGTCTGCCTGCTCTTTTCTCTTATGACCTTTCTGCATCAACTGATTCAATCACACATCCTTTTCTTCCTTTTTTTATGATTCCTCACTCTGTCACAGTATCTGCAGGAATAAGCAAGTGAAACTTCAAACTTAAAAAAGAAAAATGAAAAGCCTTTCAAATGTCTCTCAGAATAAGATTTGGCACCTATTTCCAAGAAAAAACTACAATGGACAAAAGCACATGGTGACAACAAAAGCTCAGGTTCAGCTTTGTTCTTCACATTGGAAGTTCTTTTTGAACACTGTACAATGTGACTTGTTACTGCGACTCTGAATTGATCTCAAACATAGAGGAAGGTTAGCTTTATCCAACAAGTCGTCATTAAATATGTACTCATATATACTGACAATATTTAGTAAACAAAGCTACTGTCAAAGCCAAGTTTGACACATGAAGCTCTTGGTGACTTTCTCCCTCCCTGCAAACACAACTGCAGCTGCAATGATTAACTGATTATTTATCAATTACTAAACACATTTTGAATCATTTTTTAATGCCCAAATTCTGTGATTTTGGGTTCTTTAATATGTAGATTATCTGATTTCTTTACTCATCTCTGACAGTAAAGTGAAAAATCTTGGGTTGTACACAAAAAAAACTTTGAGGACCTCATCTTGGGCTTTGGGAAATACTATTCAAAATTTTTCACCTTTTTCTGACTTTTTATCGACCTAACAACTAATCGATTTATCAAAATAATCATAATAATTATAATAACATTTAAAATAATTTGTAGTTGAAGACTAAACACAATGTTTCTCCACCCACCATTTTCTAACAAAAAATAAATAAATAAAAATAAAAATAAATAAAACTGGCATAAAAAAATATTAGATAAATACAAAATCTCCAAACTGATTTCCAAACTGACTTCCAAAATTGCCTTGAGGTTTGCCTCTGCACCAATTTAAAGATTTTTGAAAGACATCTTGATTCAATTGTAGTCCTTTTTTGCAAAGACATTTTTAAGGACCTGTGGAAACAGTTGCTTTGTTTTTCCAGTTGCTAAAATACAAGCTATCTATTGCTACATTATACATGTATTACTTATAAGTTAATAATACTGTGAATGTGTACTGTAAATACTCAGAATGAAGGCTCAGATTCTCTTCACCTTACATGCTTAAAACACCCTTCTCAATTTCACAGACGTGCATGCCTGAAGGTCACGGTCTTTAACAGTGACAAACCGGTTTGATAACAAAAAGCCAAAATTGTGTCACGTGAGGTGCAATAACAAATGTAGCATGCCTGCTGTATAAAGTTAACACAACCTTGGTGATCCTGATGATGCTGTGCCATGTACAACAACATTATGGGCTCCACAGAAATCCAATGGATTATTACGTACACCAAAGTTTTCGGAAGACTTCGTAAAAATCCAGCTTATTAAACAGTTGAGTTATTAAGTGGAATTCCATATTGCCACTCATGTGAATGACTGATTGTATTTTTATGCTGATGTTTACATGGACTCGTGTTGCTAACCACTGGATCATTGGAGTTCATTCAAATTAATTCAAAGCAAAACATAATGGAGCAGCGCATCACTGAACCAAGTTGAGCTTCCATAGAATAAAGTTCACAGACTGCACATTGGATAGAAATAATTTTCAACATTAAAACATTATTTCATGATTCACAAAGCTTGCTGACACTGTGGCATTTTGCTTTCAATTCAAACCTCTGTGAGAGACAGAGCACAAATAAATCCCGCTGATACTTGCTTGCTAATTAGCAGTATTACCTGCCTTGTTAGAGAGGCTACAGTATTCACTTTACAAGCACAGACTATATAGCAGAAACTCAAAAAGTGCTCAGACTTCAAACACAAAAACAAGCTGTGTTGCAATGTGAACAGAAAAAAAATGAATGTTTGACTAATATAGTTATGTTCACATCCTAGCCATTTACACAAATGGTAAACAGTGGTTTATGAGACTCAATAGCTTCCCACATATGACTGTATGGGTCTACGTTCCCATGTGAATGATGCAGAATATGTGTTCAAATTATGTCAATCATGCAAACTGATAGCAACTGTCCTCAAAACATTTTTGGTTCATTATTTGCACAATGAAATGAGTGTATGGAGGAAGTGGTTCTGTGAGATGAGATATGTGAATCCATGTGTGTGCTTCAGGCTACCTGTCTGTGTCCTTGAAGAAGACATTTCATCTGCATGGACCTGAGTCCATCATGCTGTAAATGGGTACCAGCTTTGGATGGAGAAATAACCTGCAATAGACTTTCATCCAGAGGGAGTCATAGACTCTCATTTGCTTCAGGCTATGGTATCCTAAAATAAGCACGGGCACCAATGGACCTCATTAGGGCTTATACAAGATTTACTTCTATTCTAGGCTGCAGTGTCCACCTTTGTTTAGTCTGCGATCAAAAACCTGTAAATTAAATAGAAGTACAGTAGAAGCGTTACAGTATATGGACTATACACTTTTAATACTACTCATATTTACATCATGGTGAAATTTGAAAGTTCGGCTCAACACTTCATGATGACATTTTATGTAGGTCTTTTGACATTTGACATTTACAATGCATCTATCATCTGGAGGCAGTGAGATTGAAATTCAAAATGTTCTAGCTCACAGGTCAAGCAGGTAAATGCACCCTGCGGTTGTAAAATAATAAAGCAGAAACTTGATAGCCGATTTGTCCTTTACCTCTGACTTGTGGTTTGGGTAACGCCTTGATACTCCAAAGCTTGTCAGGCAAAACCCACAACTGCCACATGTGCCACAATGACTGTTACTCCACTGTAAAATAATGTCACATCACCACAAGATGTGTGAGGAAGAAATCTGAATTATGACTAGTGCAAGATTAATCAAGGATGGTGAGAGGGCAGAAGCAATGCCTTTGACATTTTCCTGAAACACATGGTTGGATACTTACTTACAGACCCACTGCACACTCCTTAGCCACTAACAAGTAAGAAAGACTCCTTAATTAGCGAGTTGGCAGTAGAAACGGTCGGTCTCTGTTGCATGTGGATCCAACCTCATTTCTGCTAAAGAATACTCTTCAAACAAGTGCATACACTGAATGTGTTTAACTCGAGTTGACAAGGAAAACTGCACTCTTGTCAACAATAAAAGCAGCAAAATGATTATATGAAAAGCAATTATAGCCACTGCTTATACTTGTAGAATGATGCTGAAAGCGATAGTCAAGACAGCCACAAAAGACGTGGATGAAAGCAGAGACAAGCACTGAAGTTGACTTCAGATAAAACTTTTTTTTTTTGGAAACTATACCACTTTCGTTATCTTTGAGTTTAAAAGTACCTTTTGGCAGATGACACACAAATATTTGACAGGTTTAATATTTTTCATTTTCAAAAAGCACGTTATATTTGCGATCTGTTTGATGCATTAAACTGTCTGCATTCATGTGGACCAATGAATCTTTTTTCTCTTTGCAAAGAATCCGCACCTGGAGATCTGAGGAATTGTAATGGGCGGTCAGCCGCACATAAAAGCACTACCCCAGAAAAAGGGGGTCAAAGATTGGGATTGAGAGCAGTGAGTTGGGGGATGGAGATTGGGTGTGTGCAGCGACTGAAAGATGAGCAAAAGGAAGGCAGAACTAACACGGGGCGTGCTTTCCCCTGCGTGAAAAAGAATGAACTGCTAGGAAAGAATGATGCACTAGAAAACCATGGAGCCTCCATGCGGAGGCTTGTGACCCCGGGAGGATTCACAGAGTTGTAGGAAGGTTACTCAAATATACTGTAGCCAGCTGCTTTTATATCACAGTCAGTGCTGATGAGTACTTTCACTGTGTACTGTGAAGTCATAATTGAACTTTAAAATACAAACAACAGTTCCCCTCACTCACCCACCAGCCAATAACAGCATCAATTTATCCCAGCCTCTGCGTCAAGGCAGGGACAAAGACAATGACTCAATTGTGTGCACGTTAGTTAGTCATGGGAAACAAAAGTTTTGCCTTTTTGTCTTAAACCAGGGCAGTTTTCACCCCTATATTGTTACAAAAAAGAGAATTATGAGTAAAAAGCAAGCACACACACACATACTCAAGGACTATTTGACATTCAACCTGGTTAAAACATGATGGTTTTGACACATCCTGTAAGTCTCAGTGAGCAATATTCAGTTTCATGTAAAATGTCAACAACATGGAGCATAATGTTGTTGAAAATCTCCAACACTTATGGACCATAAACGGCACCATACTGACAGTTCCTGTGTTGCACCCGGATGTTCCAACTGATCTGGGAAAGACCAGGTTTCTGGGGTGAAGAGATCCTCCTGCAGTTTCCCAATACATGACAAAAACAAAAACATCTTGCTCAGTGGAGGAACAGTATTCCATGTGAGAAAGGACAACCACATAAAAAAACGGACTAACACAGGATCTGTTTATACTATGAGTGTTTCAAGCTGATTATTATGAGCAGTATATTATACACTGTGATTTTGTTTATCACTCAGGGGTGTGTCTCCTGCTTGATTCTCGATGAAAATCTCGCAGGCTCTGATGTAGCATTAGTTGTTTGCTACCTAAACGATGGATTTGATGACAATTTGTTTCACAGGCTTGTCATCCTGAGTGGAATCGTTTCCATGTGCTTAAAGGAATGAAATGAATAAATAAATGAATAAAGAAACAAAAAGATTCTATTGCAGGTTTTGTGTTTTCTGTCATTTATAGCAAGCTAACTATAATTATCACATGAGAAAGATTTCGCAAGACTCTTAATTTAAGAACACTGTATAACAACTTTTCAACTCTGCTGCCCATCAGGCTTGAATAATGTCAGAATTACAGAGATCAATGTTCATATTAAGCATTAAGAGACACAGGAATTTTAGTCCAGAGAAAATGAAAGTAACAGCTGATAGTGTGAGCTACTAAATGCTATGCTAACTGGCTGAAAACTCCTGTCTACTCATTCTGAGCTCCTTCTATGCTCCATCTGGAAATGTTTATGCTCAATGGTGATAAAGGCAATCCAACACACAACAACCTGTGAACGTCAGTCAAGACTGTGCCAATGTGCAGCAGCACAGAAGTAAAAACCTGACTAAAGTGTACTCATCTCTTTCCAACCAATTCAGCCCCCTGAGCCAAGTCCAATGCTCTGTAGAAACCCGAAGACCCATAAGCTTGTACATACTGGGCAAATGCCTTGTACAAATAAATATTTTGAGTTGAGCAGCTGTGATACAATAACCCTGGTTTGAGCTTTTCATTTAGTTTGTGCCAAGTTTGGCAATAAGGAAGCCCTGATTTCCTTAGGAATACAATTCCAGTTATATCACTCACTCATAAGAATGACATAAAGTCTGTTTTCTTTGGTCTGAGGTTAAAGTACATAAAAGTACAATCTAAAGAAAATAAGAAGTGACTAAAGGTCCAAAGGAAGATGAGTGGTGCTGGGTGTTGCCGCAGTCAGCAGCATGGCCTTGGGACATGGTCTATTCATCCAGTTCTCCTGAAACATTCAAAGCTTTGCTTCCAAAGGACTAAACTTTTGTTTGTGCACAAAAGGCCTGACCGAGGTTCGCCCACCAAGAAGAGCCCCGTTCACAATCAGATTATTTCCACTGAAATCCTCCTTTCTCCACCTGCCACTTAACTATGTCATTGCCATTGTGTTGTCCCAGAAAAAGCTCTCCATTTTGGCAAAATGAAGGCTGGATGTGTATTAATGCTTTTACTGCCATTTATTCTGTGAGGAAAGAAGAACACCCCCCCCCCACCACCACCACCACCACCATACACACACACACACACACACACACACACACACACACACACACACACACACACACACACACACACACACACACACACACACACACACACACACACACACACACACACACACACACACACCTCCTTACATTTTTTTTCCTTAGGAGAAAAAAACTGGGCCACATGCCCCAGAGGAACGCAAAGTGCTTTAATTCATTCGCACCTTTTCTCTCTGGCTGCCATCTCCAAGGCCTCTCTTTATACCCAGAAGTGATTTGTTCAGGCTGGACCATCAAAGCAATTATGGAAGCGGCCTGCTTCCCTATTATGAGTGGAGATGACTGACAACAGAGGGATGGTGCAGGGGCAGAAGGGCACTTGGCTTCAATTTATTTGATCTGAAAACTTTTGTTTTTTTTTCATTCACTGGCTTCCACTTAAGTAACACAACTCAAACTAACTGGTCGGATTATTTGGGGCTTTCCGCCCACCGATTTAAAATATTTTAGCCACTTCTCTCCATAATATATCTGAACTACCTTTCTCACCTGGCTGTGCAAAGTGAATTAGGCCACAGATTGGAGATGCAGGGCTGAGAATGCCAGCATGTAACACAATACTGAGTGGTATGGCGAGCAGTGATGTGCAACAATTAATGTAATGGACATGAGAGACAGCACAACTCTTGAACTAATGAGAATGTCTTATATTACAGTGCAAATGCGCAGGGTCACCAAGACTCCGATCATTACAGGCTATAGGAAGATGGCTCCCCACAAAAAGGAATGCCCCGTAAATGGATAATGCTGGCGGAGAGAGCAAAGTACGGCGCCACTAAGCCGATGTTCCATCCAAGAGTAATAATTCTACCCAGAGTGACAGCGGGTCACTAGAGATGGGATGTGAGGAAAAATACAACATTTCAGGAAAGAGGGGCACAGAGACCACAAAGAAGAGGAAAGTGAGGAATGGGACAAAATGCAGTTGATGAAGAAGAAATTGGAGCTGCAAATACACATGTGGAGAAGCGACAAGCAAAGAGAGAGGAAACAAAAAAATAATGGACTAAAGTCACAAAGCAAGGAGAGGAATGGACAAAGAAAGAAGGACAAAAGGGAGACGAGAGCACAGGGCACAGATGGTAGTAAA
Source organism: Thalassophryne amazonica (assembly GCF_902500255.1). Taxonomy (NCBI): domain Eukaryota; kingdom Metazoa; phylum Chordata; class Actinopteri; order Batrachoidiformes; family Batrachoididae; genus Thalassophryne; species Thalassophryne amazonica. The sequence goes on from NC_047113.1 coordinate 57,121,901, forward strand.
CCAATATGACACAGTGAATAATCAGTCTGCTGTCTGTTTCCTTCACAAGCTGTCATCTTGGCCATCAAGCCATCAAGACCTTGTGCCTTGCTCACTCTCATTGACTGATTTCCCTCTTCAATTATTCAGGATTTATATGCAGGATCCATCTATTCCACTAGCAGCAGACCCAGTAAAATAATGAAAGGGCTGCTTCTTCAGTCACAATGAATGTCATTAAACTTATACAGTTGGAAGAAGAAAAATCAATATTGCAGGCTGGTGTAAACATATAAATGATAGCGCCACAAGTGAAAGAGCCCTGCCATGTAAGAAACGTTCATAAACCACGCACACACACACACACACACACACACATATATATATATATATATATATATATATACATATATATATATATATATATATATATATATATATGTGTGTGTGTGTGTGTGTGTAATGTTCAAAACTACTGTGTCTGAATACTTACAGTGATGGAATACTCTATTTAGGGTTAAAACCTGTAGCTTAGCTCAGCTCCTCTGAAACAACAAGTGGTGGTCTTGGTGGCCACCAAATCAAGGCTTTGGAAAGGAAGGAAACAACCAACAAGCATATTCCAAGCAACAACTAATTTAAAAACCACACATATTTTATGGCCCCTTCACACACAGTACAAATACACTCAACAAAAATATAAACGCAACACTTTTGGTTTTGCACCCATTTTGTATGAACTCAAAGATCTAAAACTTTTTCCAGATACACAATATCACCATTTCCCTCAAATATTGTTCACAAACCAGTCTAAATCTGTGATAGTGAGCACTTCTCCTTTGCTGAGATAATCCATCCCACCTCACAGGTGTGCCATACCAAGATGCTGATTAGACACCATCATTAGTGCACAGGTGTGCCTTAGACTGCCCACAATAAAAGGCCACTCTGAAAGGTGCAGTTTTATCACACAGCACAATGCCACAGATGTCGCAAGATTTGAGGGAGCGTGCAATTGGCATGCTGACAGCAGGAATGTCAACCAGAGCTGTTGCTCATGTATTGAATGTTCATTTCTCTACCATAAGCCCTCTCCAAAGGCGTTTCAGAGAATTTGGCAGTACATCCAACCAGCCTCACAACCGCAGACCACGTGTAACCACACCAGCCCAGGACCTCCACATCCAGCATGTTCACCTCCAAGATCGTCTGAGACCAGCCACTCGGACAGCTGCTGAAACAATCGGTTTGCATAACCAAAGAATTTCTGCACAAACTGTCAAGAGACCGTCTCAGGGAAGCTCATCTGCATGCTCGTCGTCCTCATCGGGGTCTTGACCTGACTCCAGTTCCTCGTCATGCAAATGCTCACATTCGCTGGCGTTTGGCACGTTGGCGGGGTGTTCTCTTCACGGATGAATCCCGGTTCACACTGTTCAGGGCAGATGGCAGACAGCGTGTGTGGCGTCGTGTGGGTGAGCGGTTTTCTGATGTCAATGTTGTGGATCGAGTGGCCCATGGTTGCGGTGGGGTTATGGTATGGGCAGGCGTCTGTTATGGACGAAGAACACAGGTGGATTTTATTGATGGCATTTTGAATGCACAGAGATACCGTGATGAGATCCTAAGGCCCATTGTTGTGCCATACATCCAAGAACATCACCTCATGTTGCAGCAGGATAATGCACGGCCCCATGTTGCAAGGATCTGTACACAATTCTTGGAAGCTGAAAATGTCCCAGTTCTTGCATGACCGGAATACTCACAGGACATGTCACCCATTGAGCATGTTTGGGATGCTCTGGACCGGCGTATACGACAGCGTGTACCAGTTCCTGCCAATATCCAGCAACTTCGCACAGCCATTGAAGAGGAGTGGACCAACATTCCACAGGCCACAATTGACAACCTGATCAACTCTATGCGAAGGAGATGTGTTGCACTGCATGAGGCAAATGGTGGTCACACCAGATACTGACTGGTATCCCCCCCCCCAATAAAACAAAACTGCACCTTTCAGAGTGGCCTTTTATTGTGGACAGTCTAAGGCACACCTGTGCACTAATCATGGTGTCTAATCTGCATCTTGATATGGCACACCTGTGAGGTGGGATGGATTATCTCAGCAAAGGAGAAGTGCTCACTATCACAGATTTAGACTGGTTTGTGAACAATATTTGAGGGAAATGGTGATATTGTGTATGTGGAAAAAGTAACCAAAAGTGTTGCGTTTATATTTTTGTTGAGTGTAACTACAAATCAGGGTGAATCACCTCGTATGAGAGAACCACGAAAACATTGAGCCGACGATGGGAGGTACACATGGTCGTGCAGACGTGAACGAGCCGGCTGTGACGGTTTAGTGCCTGAGTGTGCACGAACCCATTGCAGCGGGAACACAGTGCAAGCAGCTGGAGCGTGTGTAACCACATGGCGCAGCTGCTTTGAAAAAAAAAATACATGCCACCCATGGGATTTGAACCTGTAATTTACAAATGCTCTGATTGCCAGCCATAAACTTTACCACTGAGCTACCATCGCTGTCGTAAAAAAAAGTGCAGAAAAATGCCTGAAATCAACAAGGTGATAAATGTATTTAAAAAAAATAACAAAACCACACACCATAAAAACAACACCACATTTTATTGAATCCCTCTTCTCAAGCAAACTATAAAAGTATGAACCATCTGTTCCTTTGTAGATGACCCATGGTCACAGACGGGCAGTCATGTAATGACATAAATGATGCAGTGTGCTCTTATCATATCCACATCTACTGGACTGGTGTGTCCAGCCGGCCCCGTGTGTAGATGACCCATGGTCACAGACGGGCAGTCATGTAATGACATAAATGATGCAGTGTGCTCTTATCATATCCACATCTACTGGACTGGTGTGTCCAGCCGGCCCCGTGCGCATATGCAACCCAACACACGTGTCCTGTGGACGTCGTGTCACAGGACAGACACTGTATCATGTGGAACAGAGCTCACATGAGTGAAGTGACATTCAGATCGCCTGCTGCATGCTATGATCTGCCGCTCCTTTTCACATGGGGAAGCCTGTCAATGTGCGTGCCGTGCAGTTACTCGCCGCAGCCTGTGGAAACAGCGATATATGTTTTTTTGTGTATGGCAACGTGAGGACAGCAAGCAGACACACGCGTGTCATAGTGGACAGTTGTAAGCTCATGTCCATCCAAACACGGTACATGTTCCCCAGCCGTGACGTCCAGAATCAGAGATCTCAACAGCTGCTGCTGTCGGCGGCCACACCCCCTGTCATTCCAGGGCACACACCAACGTGTCACTGTGTCTGTGTTATGTGATAATTTCTTTTTAGTTATTTGTTATGTAATTGTGTACGTAGGTAGTGTGCTTTTAATGTGACACGCTGTGTGCACTGAGCCATCATTCATTTCCAGCTGTCAGTGAGTCTCTGGTCAGCAGCGGACAGGCTGCTCGCAGTGCTGTGTGCCCTCTGACATGTCTGTCCGCTCCCCAGCTGTACATCCATATCAGCAGTTCATGCAAGTGCACCCCCCCAGCACGCCACATGTGTCACGGATGGGGGGTGGGGTGGGGTGGGGGCAACACGCACAAGTCACACGCATTGCACATGTGTTGTGGGGGGAGCCGACACTCTGGCACGCCACATGTGCGTTGCTGTTTTGCAATGCCACACTCATGGGGGATCTTAGACAAAATTCACATCCAGCTTGATAATGAACGTCTGCTGACTGTTTTTGTGCTAACAGCACAAATGGCCACACATTTTCTAAGTGCCAAGCGAGTGGTGTTAGATGTTCGTGTGTGTCACCTGGAATTTGGCCAACATGTGCCGCGAGAGGGAACAAATGGGCTCTCACAGGGCACAATCTGTCTTTCAGCCACTAGTGTGTGCATATAGTTGTAGCAACTGGTGTACGAGGCGTTGGAGGCAGCTGCGATTTTACACGTATTGCATACAATTCCTGCTTCATGCGCAATTCAGCCACATTCGTACTATGTGTGAAGGGGCCCTTAAGAGAGACACGGAGAAAAAGAAGAAGTCTGCTTTAGCTACACTCAAACATTGCTTAGTGTTTTTATTCCTGGGAAAGTCCGATATAAATAGTCATTATAATTCTGATTATTAATAGCAAATGTGTTATTTTCTACAACCCAAATTCCAATGAAGTTGGGACGTTGTGTAAAATGTAAATAAAAACAGAATACAATGATTTGCAAATCCTCTTCAACCTATATTGAATTGAATACACCACAAAGACAAGATATTGTCAGATATAATGTTCAAACTGATAAACTTTATTGTTTTTGTGCACATATTTGTTCATTTTGAAATGGATGCCTGCAACACGTTTCAAAAAAGCTGGGACAGTGGTTACATCATCTTTCCTTCTAACAACATTCAATAAGTGTTTGGGAATTGAGGACACTCATGATTGGGTATAAAAGGAGTATCCCCAAAAGGCTCAGCCATCCACAAGCAAAATGGGGCGAGGATCACCACTTTGTGAACAACTGCATGAAAAAATAGTCTACCAGTTTAAGAACAATGTTTCTCAACATTCAATTGTAAAGAATTTAGGGATTCCATCATCTACAGTATAATATAATCAGAAAATTCTGAGAAACTGGAGAACTTTCTACACGTAAGTGGCTAGGACGAAAACCAACATTGAATGCCCGTGACCTTCGATCCCTCAGGCGGCATTTCATTAAAAAACGACATCATTGTGTGAAGGATCTTACCACGTAGGCTCAGGAACACTTCAGAAAACCATTGTCAGTTAACACAGCTCATTGCTACATCTACAAGTGCAAGTTAAAACTCTACCATGCAAAGCGAAAGCCATACATCAACAACATCCAGAAACGCCGCCGCCTTCTCTGGCCGAGCTCATTTCAAATGGACAGACGCAAAGTGGAAAAGTGCACTGTGATCTGATGAGTCCACATTTCAATTTGTTTTGGAAATCATGGACGCTGTGTCCTCTGGACAAACGAGGAAAAAGACCATCCACATTGTTACCAGCGCTAACTTCAAAAGCCAGCATCTGTGATAGTAAGGGAGTGTGTTAGTGCCCATGGCATGGGCAACTTACACATCTGTGATGGCACCAACAATGCTGAAAGGTACATCCAGGTTTTGGAGCAACACATGCTGCCATCCAAGCAATGTCTTTTTCAGGGACGTCCCTGCTTATTTCAGCAAGACAATGCCAAGCCACATTCTGCATGTGTTACCACAGTGTGGCTTCATAGTTAAAGAGTGCAGGTACTAGACTGACCTGCCTGCAGTCCAGACCTGTCACCCATTGAAAATGTGTGGCGCATTATGAAGCGTAAAATATGACAACGGAGACCCTGGACTGTTTAACAACTGAAGTCGTACATCAAGCAAGAATGGGAAAGAATTCCACCGACAAAGCTTCAACAATTAGTGTCCTCAGTTTCCAAATGCTTATTGAGTGTTGTTAGAAGGAAAGGTGATGTAACACAGTGGTAAACATACCACTGTCCCAGCTTTTTTGAAATGTGTTGCAGGAATCCATTTCAAGATGAGCAAATATTTAAACAAAACAATAAAGTTTATCAGTTTGAACATTAAATATCTTGTCTTTGTGGTGTATTCAATTTAATATAGGTTGAAGAGGATTTGCAAATCATTGTATTCTGTTTTTATTTACATTTGACACAACGTCCCAACTTCATTGGAATTGGGGTTGTAACTTCATCCATTTTGGAATAAGGCTGTAACATAACAAAATGTGGAAAATGTGAAGTGCTGTGAATAATTGCCAGATCCACTGTTCAATTTTTTTTTCCAGAGGGTCATGTGGAGGTGTGAATCATTGAGTTTTAGAATATAATAATCAGAATGTATGTACTGCATTACTTTTCTGATTTAACTTCTCACTGATAATGACACCTGCTCCTAATCCATCATTAATTGAGCAGCCACTCATTATTCAGCAGGTGGCAGACATGTAAATGGGACATTAGATAAACAAAATAAGCATTAAAATATTTTAGATAATGTGTGTTGACTAAGCCATATCCAGAGCCCCACTGGCAGAAATTGCTAGCCCTAGCTGCTGTGGACCTGTGTCTCTCCTTTCTGGGCATTTTATTCTAAATATTTGTGTTACTATAGCTTGCTGTGTGTTTAAGTGTCCTCATGGATCATATTAGAAGTCTGTGCTACAGTGTTTTCATCAAGTCAAATTTTTGTCTCATTTAATTTGTATGTGAGCACCATTAGCACTGATAGCAGGTATCACTAGCTTGGTGACATTAGCTCCACTATTGTTCCATGGGTATAGAGGTGATAAGTTGGTCATAATTTGAAACACACACCCAAACCAGTCCATAAAACATATGGTTTAATCAAACAGCCGAACCAGAGAAAAGTTAGTTAGCTTTAGCTTGTTTGGTAATTCTGAGATGGGGGGGGGGGGTCGAGTTTGAGATGCATTTGACCCACTTTAGGGCATTACTATTTACATCATGGACTGACTGGGTGACAGAAGTGGGAGATTTCATGGCAAGGGAACACATCTGTGCACAAAGCATCAAAATGTGTAGCAGATCACTTGCGGGAGCAGCATCCACAAGAGCTCCCTGGGGTGAGACATTTGAGTACCTTATCCAGGCGACATCTTCTCCTCCTCCTCCTCTAATGCCTATTCCATGAAACTCAGGCAGACTCCACCACTCCCAAATTTTTAATTTTATTTCATTTTTAATTTTTGCCTTCAGTTCAGTCATCATAGTCTGATGAATGGAGCACTATGAGCACAAATGTGCATCCCTGTGTGTGTGTGTGTGTGTGTGTGTGTGTGTGTGTGTGTGTGTGTGTGTGTGTGTGTGTGTGTGTGTGTGTGTGTGTGTGTGTGTGTGTATGCACTGCGAATTGTACACTATTAACTGTATATCTATCATCAATGTACATTTCCTACACAAAGACAAACAGAGAGAAATAAAGACAACATGTCTGTACAAACTCCCACCCAAATTTGTTGGGAAGCTTAAAGAACATCAAATCTTCCATCTCCCACAATCCACCCGGGGCAACGGTGACCTAAGCCACTTGAAGAAACTTATCTGCAGTTGGAAGGGGAAGAGAAAAAAGTTGAGGTAATGCAGTGTGCAGCCTCATCCTTTACTTAGATGGAAATGCCTTTAGGGTGGATGTTACAAACTCAAAATCCTCTACTTGCTTTCCACTAATGTATAGCCCCCAATGCTACTACTTTTCAGGCTGCCACACTTCAGGATTTGGACCACAGTTGGAAAAACCCAGTCACAGCAGATACAACTATAATTGCAAAAACACACATTATACTTTCCTGGACTCTATGTAAATGATAAAGTGCATACACATGTATTTGGATGCCACACTCATGTTAACAGACACACATGCACACAGACAGAATTCTCTCTGTTAACATCTATCTGCTAAATCCTCACCCAGTCAAGGCAGAGGGCCTGCACTGTGGCAAACAGTCTATTTTTATACTTGACATATTAGTCATCTCATAGGGGAGTAACATTGTAATTTATGGAATTCATGAATAACAAGCTGTTGTGTTTCCTTCTTGTTTATCCACACTTTCTCAACGCAGTGCAACTATTTGGGACAAATTTAAATCAACTCAGATGCAGCTGAGTAGGATCCCTGTCTTTAAGAGCACAGATGCCAATCATCTCCTGGAGAAAAACGAGTTTAGAGGCATCTCTCTAAATTTCCAGCAAGTGGAAAAATGTGACTCGTAGCAGGTACAGTTAGGTCCATAAGTAGTTGGAAGGTTACACGATCTTTATCATTTTGTCCCCATGTGCCACCACAACGGAGCTGAAGAGAAGCAATGTGGATGTATTATAGAGGTTTAGCTTTCATTCAAATAGGTTTAACAGCAAGCACACACACGCGCGTCACAGTGGACAGTTGTAAGTTCATGTCCATCCAAACACGGTACGCATTCCCCAGCCGTGACATCCAGAACCAGAGACAACAGCTGCGGCTGTTGGCGGCAATGCCCCTGTCAGTTCAGCGCACACACCAATGTGTCACTCTCTGTTATGTTATCATTTCTTTTTAGTTATTTTTACTGCTATTTAGTTATTCCCACATCCGCAACACATTGCGGATGGGGGGGCAACACAAGCATGATTCACACGCACGGCACATGTGTTGCGGGGGGAGACAACACTCTGGCATGCCACATGTGCATTGCTGTTTTGCAGTGCCACACTCGTGGGGGTACTTCACAGCCAGCTCAAAAGTGATCGTCTGCTCACTATTTTTGTGCTAACAGCACAAATGGCCACACATTTTCTAAGTGCCAAGCAAGTGATGTTAGATGTTTGTGTGTCATCTGGAATTTGCCCGACACCTGCCGTGAGAGGGATTGAATGGGCTCTCACAGGGCACACACTCGGTCTTTCAGCCGCTGGTCTGCGCAAATAGTTGTAACAACAGGTGTATGAGGCGTTGGAGGAAACTCCAATTTTATACATATTTCAAACGATTCCTGCTTCGTGTGCAATTCAGCCACATCCGTACTATGTGTGAAGGGGCCCTTAACAATAATCCTTATATTTAGGATGTCCAATTACTTGCACATCCTAAATAAAACAAGGGGGGGTGATGGTCTAGTGCAGGGGTCTTCAACTCCAGTCTTTGAGGGCCGGTGTCCTGCAACTTTTAGAAGTGTCACTGCTTCAACACATCTGAGTTAATTAATGAGGTCATTAGCAGCACTCTGGAGAACTGGACTGCCTACTGAGTAGGTAATTCAGCCATTTGATTCAGGGGAATCAAGAGCAGTCTCTCAGAGCAAACATTGGACCTGTAGTGCTCTTTCTTGATATGAAACAATATTGCTGCAGATCTTCACCTGCATTCTAAGCCTAGCTTCTACTACTGTTTCCCATGACTTCATAGTGTGGCTGATCAGCTCAATGCCCCTGTAGTCAGCTTCTCGTACAGCTCGCTATATGCCTTTTACTTAGCTTTGCTACTTCTCTTTTTACCTTACACCACATCTCCTTGTAACACTGTCTACTTTCTTCATTTCTCGGACAACTTCTTTCTCCTTACACTTTCTTGAACATCTTCATTCCACCACCAAGTCTCCTTGTCCTCCTTCCACTGTCCAGATGTCACACGCAGTACCTTTCTAGCTGTCTCCCTCTCCATATCTGCAGCACTTTTCCAGTTGTCCAAAACTGCTCTCCCTCCATCCAGTGCCTCTGTCACCTGCTCACTGAATTTCATACAACAGTCTTCCTCTTTCAGCTTCCACCATCTAATCCTTTGTTGAGCTCTCACTGTCTTTTTCTTCTTCACCTCTAAAGTCATCCTACAAACCACCATCCTATGCTGTCTAGCTACACTCTCTCTAGCCACCACATTACAGTCTCCAATTTCTTTTAGCTTGCATCTCCTACACAGACTGTAGTCCACTTGTGTGCACCTTCCTCCACTCTTATATGTCACCCTGTGCTCCTCCCTTTTCTTAAAGTAGGAATTTACCACAGCCATTTCCATCATTTTGCAAAATCAACTACCATCTGTCCTTCCACATTCAGGTCCTTGACACTATATTTATCCATTACTTCCTCATCACCTCTGTTCAGTTCGTGAACATGCCCATCTAACTCACTCCAGAAATCTTCTTTCTCCTTCGTCTTATAACCGACCTGTGGGGCATATGCACTGATGATATTCATTATCACCCCTTCAATTTCTAACTGCACACATCACCCTCTCGGACACTCGCTTAACCCCCAACACACTCTTAACATATTCTTCTCCAACACCATTTCTCTTCCTATCCACACCATGATACAATAACTTGAACCCATCACCTATGCTCCTGGCCTTCCTGGCTGCCTTTCCAACTTGGTCTCTTGCACACATAATATGTCTACCTTTCTCCACGCCATCATATCAGCAAGCTCGCTCCCTTTACCAGTCATACTGCCAACATTCAATGTTCTGACTCTCACTTACACCCTTCTAGGTTTCCCCTTCTCCTGCTGTCTCAGAACACGTTTTCCTCTGCTTCTTCTTCTTCACCCAACAGTAGCCCAACTTCCTCTGGCACCCTCCTGAGCAACAACGCTGGTGGCGGTCACTGTTAATCCAGGCCTCAAACTATCTGATATAGAAATTTGATTTGTACTCTGCATCTTTATTTTTTGCTTGTTTTACACTGAATGCCCTTCCTGATGTAACCCTAGTAATTTATCTGTGTTGGTATACATAAACAAAATTACAAAAATTGTGCCCTGTCCAATGTGTCTGAACAGAACAAGTATAACATCATGCTGTCTGATTTTATTAAGTCCTTCAAAACACACAGTGAGCAAAGAACATATCCTGTGGGCAGAAAGTCTCCAGGCTAGATGCCTGGAAGGTGTGCTTTGCTTTGGGAAGTAACCGCTTCCTGCATTTGACTTGAACTAGCCGCAGTCACTTCAGAAACTTTAATAGGTGTGCAGTCTAGCAACAGAACCCCATGTATCAGTACATGGAGATGTTTTCAATAGTAGAATAAGCAACACAGGAGAAATTTGATGTTGTTTTTTCTCAATGGGACTGCAGTCCTTTGAGAGTTTAAGGACAAAAAAGAGGTTTCCCACCCTTCTTTTTAGTTCCCCTCCCAATATCTTTATTTCTCATTATTCCTTTCAGATCAGCTGCAGAATCTCCATTTCAATTTCATCCTCAGTTGACCTGAGATTCACACTTGCAAAAGCTCATCAAAATCAGGAAAGAAAGGCAGCCAGTATGTTAGCTGTTAAGAAATTCCACAGCTGGATCATGGGGAGCGCAAACTGAAATCCAAGATATTTAAACTATAATCTATGAAAAGTTTTCACATTCACTGCATCATTATCAGTGTGGTTGAAAGGTCCTCTGGCAGACCTCTGGCCACAGACATTAGCTTTAAAGGCCGGTGACCTCTAATAGCACACTTGTGGGTAATTAAGCACTGCTGTTTGCTCAGTGGCTTATAACAGCAAATATGTCAGTGTGAGAATAAACAATAATTACACTCATTAAATACTAAATTGCATCATCCTATGGGACACGAACACACAAAGGGGCATTTTACTTAAATCTACATGCAAATCCATTTTAAATACTATCATTTTAATATTAATTTACAGACATATGGCAGTTGTCTGAACACTGGGGATTAAATATAGCTTGCATTTTAAATGGTGGTATTTGGTGGTAAAGTAAAACAGGCAGGTAGCTGTGTGCAAAGTAGCTGTGAGTGATGATAAAGCTCAGGAAAACTCATACATGCAAGGCAGTAATTTGACCCCACTCAAATCCTTCCATCAGACACTAAGCAAATAGTCAAAAATACACATGAAAAGAGAGCTTAAAGGGAAGAAAAAAAAGATGCATCAAAACCACTGGGATTAGCAATAAGTAACTAAATGTGCTATATCACTTTTCCATTACCAGAAAGAAATAGCTGTTTCAACTCCAGGAATCTAAATAAAAAAGGGGAAATATGTCCCTCCATCCTTTGTTCATTCACGTAGAAATTCTGCAAGTTCTTTTAGCCTTTCCTTTCGTCGTATGCTGCATGAGCAAATGGAGATTTGCCATCATATCTTTGAGGCACATCAATAAATAAACTTGACACAAATAAACAGATAAATAAATAAATGTGAAGAGCTCAGCAAATGGGAATCAGTCCGCATTAGTAATTGAACCACATCAGGAACAATCATGCTTGACTGGAGGGAGCGTGCCTGAGTGCTGTCCTGTGTGTGTGTGTGTGTGTGTGTGTGTGTGTGTGTGTGTGTGTGTGTGTGTGTGTGTGTGTGTGTGTGTGTGTGTGTGTGTGTGTGTGTGTGTGTGTGTGTGTGTCTGTGAGTTATTGCAGTTTTCTCCTTTTTACCTTCATTTAACACTGTACTTGTCTTTTGCCCTCTTTAACTCTTTGTCAGTATCGCTGCCTTTATTCGTCATTACGCAATGTTTCTTTCTACTTAAACTACAGTATTTTCAACCATCACACTGCAACTTTCTGCAACTTGAATTTCACATTCCTCACAACACCAAATTGGCTTCAAAGTATCACGCAAAGTATTTCTTTCACTTTCTGAAAAAGTTAGCCATTGCATTTACGGATGCAGTGACCATCACTCCTAAAGAAAAGTATGGATTTTCTTCTAAGCCCTGAAACAATATCTGAATACAAACTTCCTTTTTATTGCCCCATTCACTGAGCCATACATCAATTCCTCTTCAGCAAACAAACCAGCTTTTTTGGTGTAATTGATCCACCTCAAGTTTTAACTGACAACTGTGTACACTGACTATAGGTTGCATAATGTTTACTAGTTTGGGAGAACTTGCATTCTGAAATGACTTATATTTGAAAAAAATATTGCATTTTCATCTATAACCACAAGATGGCACCACACACACTGATGAGAAGCTGCTACAGTATACGGAAAGGTGCACTGCAATTCACACTCCGGAGCAGAAGGTGGCAGTAACACATCATTAAGTTGGATATCATTTGCCCTAAAACAAGGCATAGATCTGAATGAGGGAGGCATTATGTGTCTTGGAGAATGAGCAAATTTAAGAAATTGCACTCTCAGACTAAAAGACCCCATTCTGGAATACTGTAAAAAGAGGGAAAATAACTTTCATACTACTCTGGAAAACACTTTTGAACTATTTGACACAATAACAACAGCAACAGCAGGTCAGCACATCAAATCTAAGCTAAGGATATTTTCTATTGCAAATGTTTTACAAAATGTTTAATACATTGCAAATTTACCTTATCAATGATGATCTGTTCAGTGGTGACAACAGTTTACTTCAATTTTGTGCCTCTTTTTAACCCTGTGGGGTCGATGGGTATTTTCTCATTTTTTCCACATTTTCATTAATTCCAATTTTAAGATCTTCATAATGTTCAGAATGTTCCCAGCTTTCAGAATATGTGTCAAATAAATAAATATTATATATATAATTTGGCTCCAAGGCTGTAAAATTGAAATGCTTTCAGCAAAAACTGTACTGAAAAACTGTACTGTAAATACAACTTTATTCATGTGGACAAACTGCTCTGATGCTATATAAATGGGTTCACTATAGTCTTTGGCTCCCAACAATCATAACTCAAACCACTGTTGTGCAATGATGTGCTTTAACTTTCCAATGTTCAAAGTTTGTAAAATCCAGTTAAAACTGATTGTATCTTCCAAAGTACACAGTATAAAATCTTCAGTAAGGGTTTGAGCTGTAAGTTGAGAAAGCATCATGCCAAAAACAAAAGAAATCAGTTTAAACTTGAGAAAAAGAATTGTTGATGCTGACAAAGGAGGATGAGTATCACGGCGTTTCCAAGTGTCAAGAACTGCAGTGAGAAGTATCATCAAGAAATTCAAAGAGAGCCACACAGTACAGAACAAGCCTGGCAGAGGTAGGAAGCAAAAGATTTCAAAGATGTTGGAAAGAAAAGTAGTGAGAGATGTGTCTAAAGACCCCAGAACAACTGCCAAGACATGCGTGAATGACTTAGCCAAGTCAGGAATTGTAGCCTCAAAGAAAACAATCACTAGGGCCCTGGACAGAAATGGACTGCAAGCTTGCAAACTAAAAAAACTCCACTTCTGCAGAAGAGGCACTCTCAAGTCAGACTGAAGTATGTTAAGGACAACCTGGAGAAAAATTATGCACACTGGAAGCATGTCCTTCAGTCAAATGAGACAAAATTAGAGCTCTTTGGCCATAGAGACATTGCTTAAGCCCCCCCGTCACACATAGCAAGAATGTGCAGAGACCAGGCCAACAAAGCAAAGATGGTCATAATCTGGACGCAGTCGGGAGGAAAAGAGGCGTGGTCAGCCATGTCAGAACACATCCAGACTGCCTCATGCACCTGCAGGATGCCGCCCAAACATGTTTCAGACAACAGTCAGATAACACAAACTGCTGTCAGACGCCACCAACACTGGAGCTGTCACACACTCACCTACGCAATCAATGCTTCACTCTTCCTCATATTCTCAGCGCTACACTGACCTCTCACCAGGAGGACAGCACATGTGGAGTGCACGTGCGCACGCGTGCGTGAGCACAGGAGCTGTCCATCCAGAGAGCACACAAAAAGGCTGGCAACTGTGAGTGATCGCGAGCTTGTGTACAGTCTGGTGTAAAATGCCTTTAGGTGTTTGATCAGTATATACTTGCACTGCTAGACTTTATTAGTCCGGCTGGACTCCTCAACTGCTGCTGAACTGTGCTGGCAGTGCACCAACTTCCCACATGTGCGCAACATTCTTCAGACACAGCCAGCGAACTTTTTCTTCCGTCTTTTTTTAAACTCTTTTTTTTTGTGGTCATTTTACTTGATACGCATCTTAACACAACTGCAGTTGGATTATTGGTGTGGGACGGCGCTTCATATGGGATTAATTTATACCAGAGGTGGATTATGTATTTGTCAGATGATCGATGTTGTCAGCACACAGCGCAGCCGGGTGAAAGGGACTTTACCAGCTGTCTGCGCTGCACTGTGGAACGTGGGGTCCTGGAGGTGAGTTGCATGTGAATATTGTCATGGGCTGAGGAAACATTTCCACGTCATACCTAGGGGAGGTGATGGTCTAGTGGTTAAGGTGTTGGGCTTGAGTCCAGAAGATCATGGGTTCAAATCCCCCCCTGACAGGAAAATCACTAAGGGCCCTTGGGCAAGGCCTTTATTGCCCTATTGCTCCCGGTGTGTAGTGAGCGCCTTGTATGGCAGCACCCTGACATCGGGGTGAATGTGAGGCATAATTGTAAAGCGCTTTGAGCGTCTGATGCAGATGGAAGAACGCTATATAAATGCAGTCCATTTACCATTTACCATACCTGCTACAGACTTAGGAGGTAAATATGTAATAATAAGTGCATTAAAGCGGAGACATCCCGTTCAGCTGTGTTGCAGGGTGCTGCACCGAGCATCTGATGCGCGCCAAGTGCCACATACATGTTATTACATATTAACATTTCGTTTGCCCTCCCAGTGGAGGTGGACAAATGTGGCACAGCATGTAGGACTGCGATCAGATGACGCAAAAACTGCATATAGACCGCCGTCAATATGCGCTGTATCTCGTTGCCAAGAGCGTTTTGAACATGTTGCACACACTCGGGACAGCTGAGTGCATGGGACCAAATATGTAGATGTTCACAGACTGCCGTTCGTTGGTCTTCAGACCACACCTCAATATTTGTGGCCGGATGTGTCATTCTGATGCCATTTGGCCTCAATCTGCATATGTGTGATGGGGGTATTATGGTGAAGAACTACCTCCAGAAGACCAAAGTGAACATTACTGACTGGCCTGCATAAAGCCCTGAGTTGGATCCCATTGAAACTGTGGGGTGAACTGAAGACCATGGTCCATGCCTGGAGACCATCATAGGAGCTTGAGACATTCGCCAAAGAAGAATGTGCTGGGATTCCTCAGAAGACATGTCTGAGGTCTCATCTGTACATGGATACAAAACAATCTTTGTTTTCAAACGCTAGAACGCTAAAATTGACCAAAAAAGCTGTAGTACCCATGCCAGGCCTGTATATGGCGCTGTGTTTTGTGTGAGTGCGCGTGTGTTTTTCCTCATTCACCAGACTTTTTATAGCTGGAAAACAATAGCGAGCGAGAGAGAGGCTGCGAGAGAAGCTACCAGCTAAAAACAAGCTAAATATTAAATGATTCATTTTCCACACTTCAACTTGGATCTATCTCGTATGCGAGTGTGCACGTGTGTTTGTGTGCATTTGTCCTTCATTCAAGCAGATGGCGTCAACTGAATCAGCAGAGAAATGAAGAAATGGATAATTAGCACCCTTCTCTGGACTAGCCAAATGAAGTCTCTGCGATGTTCCATCGTGAACATCATGAAAAACAGAGTTAGATGCACAAGTGCGTCCATAGACTCCAGAGCGTCAATTAGTTTCTTTGCTTTTGCTCACTAACATTGTGTTTGTGTTACAATTAATTACGATTAAATTTATTTTGCTATATTGATGTGAATTACATATGTTTTTTTTAATTCCTCTTCGTGACACATTTTTGGGAAAATGCATATAATACTCGGGGTGCAACTTATAGTCCAGAAAATACGTTATGTATTTCTGTTTTCCTTATTAACCTACTTTCACAAATAAGTGACATCTTATTTTTACTGTGATTTTGTTGTAATGTACTGATCCAATTATAATGACTGCATGTGATTTTTCTAAATGCCATGGTATCACACATTACAAATTTAAGAAGTACGCTTGAGCAAGAGTTTGAGGATTTTGAAAGTCCATGTGGGTGGTCATACACATTTTGATACTGTGCTTAAAAAAACACTCCTATAAATTTATGCTGTAAATAAAGTGATAAACAAATCAATCAGAGGGGGCTTTTTTTATATATATATGTACAAATATTCCCAAGAAAGCAGAAATATGCTCCATGCAAATCATGTCCAGTTTTTATCATGCAGTAAAACAGAGAATAACACATGAATAATTTCTGGTAGGAGTGTTATTTTCAATGTTGCACTATTAATTAAAGATAAAGAAGTCCCTTCGGCTTCTTCCTTTTTTCATTGGGGTTGCCACAGCAGATCTGAGATGGATTTGCATATTGATTTGGCACAGGTTTTACCCTGGATGCCCTTCCTGACGCAAGTCCACATCACATGGAGAATGGGCAAGGGTGGCCTTGAACCAGGAACCTTCTGTTATGGAAACAAGCACACAAATTGTTTGGCCACCACCCCTGCCTAATTAAAGATAAAGAACTCAGGTTACAAATTGTGCATGCAGTGTTAGAACTGCAGATACATTCACAATTAACTGAGGTTCGTTATTGTGATACTATAACCCAAATTATGTTGTCGCCAGTTAACACTATTGAACAAGTTCACAACACCTTATCTGTTACACGACTGTAAGTGCGAAACTGTCAGGAAAGCAATTTCACACAATTTGGCTTCTCCAAACCTTGAGAAGTGCATGCATTACAATTTTTTTTAAAGATATCTTTGTTATTCCAAACATCACTTACAGGAATGCCTCTTCATATCAATGTTTGGGAATTACTTTTCCTTTACTGTACTTCCTTTTTACAGATACCAAGCAGGCCAAATCATAAATATTAATTTGAATGTTGGTTACAGCAAGTCAAATGCACAGATCAGCCTGGAAACAATATGTTATACAGCAATAATAACAATGTGACGTTAAAGCATTTAAAAAAGAAACAAAGAACTAAACTTTTTTTTTTTTTTTTTTGCCAGCTTGCACTCGGCCGAGACGGACGCATTTTTCTCTTCTCCCTCCCTCCTTATCTTTCCTGCTTCTGTGGCGTGTTGTCTGTGAGGCTGCAGCTTTGCTCTTCTGGAAAACGACAAAAATGGATCTGTTAAAGTGGTCTCTGAACGCAATTGACACTATTTTTTCCACAAGACATTCGGGGGCGGAGGACCCGACCTGTCCTGCCAGGACGCATGTGATGGGTTACGTGATGGACTCATGGAGGAGAAGGCAGGTCATGTGCCTTTACACGCTTTCTGTGGAGGACGTCGAAGATGTGTATATATTTGGCTTGGTGGTGACCAGCTTTCTGCTGTGTGGAGCGGGCATGGTGCTGGTTTACCGGAAAATTATGAAGGTGGAAGTGGCGATAATTGGGCCGTCCAGGCTGCCCCACATGATTGATTCGACTGGGAAGGCAGTGGCTGCGCAGTCAGCGGGTGTTAACCGCACGCTGGAAAACATCTCGGGCAGGATTGCAGCTCTGGAAATCCGCTTTGACCGTCAGTAAAGACCACATCCTACATTCAAATGTATTGAGAGCGACTCTGTTCTCAGAACTGTGGAATCTTTCAGGTGTCTGCTAATCTGGATATTCATTTGGCTTCCCCAAACACAGCTGCACTTCAAGGCCGCTGCGATAAAAAACCTCCTCAAGAAGATTAACACTTAAGCCTCGCTCCCTGGTCATCCCCCTCCCCTCAGCTTCTCCAGCTCTGACGTTGACTGTGGACAGTGGACTGCTCAGGGCTGAGCCCCTCCCCCTTCCAGGATTGTCAGACAAGGCCGTTGATGGCGCCTAATAGGCTGCCTCCAGAGTGTTCTGATAAACTGGACTTTCAAATCTCGGTTGTCGTCCTGCGTCTTTGTTTATCTGTGTGATTATTGTTCTTCTGTGCTGATGGGGGCTTTTTTCCTCATTGCTGCTGTGTAACGCAGCGGCTATGAGGGTTTTTTTCTCTTCCTTACCTCGTGTGTGCTTTTTATATGTGTTTATGGACTGGGCCGGCTTATGTTGTGTGTTATGTGTGTGTCGTTTGTTATGGGTCGGTCTTGGTTTGCTCAGCCCTGCTGTTGACCAAGGCAAGGATGTACATCTGGAGCTGGTCCCCGGGCGCCTAATGGCGACTTCTGCTCCTAACTGGCAATTAGGATGGGTTAAATGCAATAGACACATCTCATTGTGCAGGGAACATGTTCCTTTGTGCATATGACAATAAAATTCTTTTGAATCCTTGAAAGAGCATGACAGTACAGAGAAAGAAGCACAGGGGATGGCATCATATTCCAAAGTAGATTATTTGTTCTCTAGTTGATCATCAGCTGGCCCTGCTGTACGCCTAATGAGCGATAAATAAGGTTTAATTCAACCGAAACAAAGTCCCCATCCTTCAATACTAAGCATGATAGCCGGGGTGTGATTCCATTGGAACTATATGAGGGCAATTTTTCAGCCAGTAGGATGATCCAACGGCTTCCTCTATATCTGGCTTTCACAGGCATTCTTTTGGATTTAAGCTCTGCAAGTTTATAGGTCTATTAGGAATTCATCAAACAATGAATGATATCAATCTTATTGTGTGAATGTGCCCTGGGTAAAAATAATATAAAACCTTCCATTATGGGGCCTCCAAAGCATATTTGCCCGCCAAAATTGATCCTGTATTGGCAATTTACACTTGGGGTGACCTTTCATAACTGCCCACATACTTGAAAGCCAATATTGTTTGGAGAGTGAGCAAGAAAAAACACAGCCCACAGCCAAAAGCTCAAGGATAATATTGAATATGATAAGTTAGTAGAGATTTTCACTCTGCAGTTGTTCATTGATGCTCCATTAAGCAGGAGGGCAGAGTACTATTTACATCAATGAAGCCATGTACCAGTAAGTAGGACTGTGGCACATTGGACAAAGGTACTGATTGCTCCACTGTAGGCATGCTCAGTGACATTACTTTAATTAGAAAGATGATACAGAATTCAAGCAGTGGGTTGTAAAAGGTCATACTCAGATAAAAGCAGGACTGTCTGCCAATGGGAATTTTGTTTTGGCACTATTGTTCTTCCAGTGGACAAGATTCCAGTAAGTCAAGTGTATTACTTTAAGACAAGAGAATAGTTAAAAGAATTTAAATCATGTCTGGAATTTTTAATCAGTAAATTACTCAGAAATTAAAATGAAGAGATGAAATAAGACTTGCATAGACCCTGAGATCCACTGGTGTTGGTACTTATTCCAGGGGGAATGTCCAGCTGGTCCCCATGGATCTGGCAAGCATGGTGAAAATAACTCTAGGGCTGCGTTTCAATTCAGAGGTTGCATCCTTTGAAGGCTGCGTTCTACAAAAATATGGTCTTCCGAGACAGCAGAGGCTGAACAAGCTGTTCTGAAATGAAATGGTCTAGCGTACTGAGCATTTTGAATTGCATCATTGCTCATTTTGCACCTATCCCCTATTGCCTAGCAACCTTGACAGCTGAATGCGACAAGCTACTGTTGTGGCCATAACCCATAGTTCACTAAACATTTTTCAATATTTATTTATACTGTACATGTAAATACTACTTAGTTTTCACTGCATGTAAATGAAGCTAAAAACTTAGCTTTTATTAAAAACAATTTCCAACTATTTTGCCTTTAAAAAATTCCACACAATCATGAGACAGCCAATGTTCTTCAATTTTGCAAAAAAGTTCTTGAGTGTTGGCTTATGCATGCAGTGCAGCAATACTGGACATAGTGCTCCAACGCTGGTGGTGGAACAAAAGAAATCAATCATCATTCTTGGAAATTGGCAACTGCGCCCACTTTTGTTGCAAATTTCCTTTCACTGCAGTTAAATTCTGAGGTGACTTGTTACCTCTTCACCACCTCATCCACAATGTCCTGTGCAATGCAGATATTCTGCATACAATCAATCAGAGCATGGATCAAAAAGGTATGTAGATGGCTCCCTGTTGATCCCCTGTCCTAAAACTGTTTCAGGTATTATTGAAACACTGAGTGTTTACGTGATACTTAAGAGCAGGGGCAGAGGCTTGACAACTCTGGTGTGTCTACTTAGAGCGACAGTGTTGTATAAGGCTTTGATTTATCCTCTCAAAATAACTCCACATTGCACTTAATGGGCCTCATGCATCAATGTTGCGCACTTGTGGCGTAAATTTACGGCGTAAACTTGAAATACACCAAAGTCGCCGTGACATGTATCAAGCAGTGCGCACCTGCCCATTTTTGGCGTACGCCTGACGTGATCTTGAGAAATGCGGCAGGTGGAAACGATCGTAATTATAATGAACACGCCCATAAATATTCAGACTCCGCTTCAGACACACCCGCATTTTACGACATGGAAGCCGGGAAGACGGCAATGAAAAAGAACTCCACCAATCACGACGCGTGCCAATAGAGCGTCAAAAGCGGCTGTCGTATCAATTGTTTTGTAGTATATAATCAATAAAGTGTTACAGTGGTCCCTCATTAATTGCTGGAGTTACGTTCTAAAAAATAGCCCGTAATATGCGAAACCGCGACGTAGTCAGCGTTATTTTTTACAATTATTATAGACGTTTCAAAGCTGTAAAACCCCTCACTACACAGTTTATACACTTTCTCAATCAGGCATGAACATTTTCTCACTTTTCTCTCGTGTGTAAACACTCTCAAAGTTCAAACCTTAGTAGGAAAATAATACCAAACTGTTTTCAGGCCCAAACATTTGTTTGAGAAATAAAAACAGAACGTTTTCCTATAAATAATTATGATGGCATTTAGAACTAACAAATTAATTTTAACGATCAACGAACGAGGTCGGACACATAAGAAATTATTAATAGTGACTCACCAGTATTTCACAGATCGGGCCTCTGCGTCCTGACGCTGCGCCTTTTCCCACTCACATCTCGCTGCAGCAGGTGTTTGTGTCCGTGTGACAAACACAGTTAAAAGTAGTTGTTGGCGCTCTTTTCTCTTCTGGCCAACAAGATTCTTATAAACAGATACGCAGAACACAGAACTCTGTAAAAAAAAAAGTCATGCAAAATTGGACTAAATACTACGCGAGATTCCGAGGCCACGACAGGTGAACGGCGTTATAGCGAGGGACCACTGTATTCTCTTTTCACATGTCAATAATTCTTGACATGTGGATATTTGCTCGCTCAATTAATAAGACACGCCTAATCTGTCAGATTTCTTTATTTTTTAAATGTATTCCTGTATTTATTTTATTGTGACAACCGAACGGAGATGACAAAACCTGGTTGCAGCACGGGCGAATTAAGGGAATGACGAAACTACAGTTGTTATTATCAATTTCATTGTCTAAAACGATCACACCACATGAAGTTAAGCTCAGCGCTGCTCTGGCTCCAGGCTCAAAGTCTGGAGAAAAAGGCGAACAGCGCTGTCTTTGCAGTCAATGCTGTGACCACGGATCGTGCTCCATAACAATCCCGCAAAGGCGGGATTTGTATTGATTATTATGTAGTATAATCAGGAAAGTGTTATTTATGTAACATATGCATTGATTTGTATAATGACACTGTTTATCATGTTGATCATCTTCATTTTTATGTGGATTCCAGCGCTGGTTCATTTTGGTGTATAATTTACGTCACCTCTCGACCTGGTGTATATTTTCAGCGCAGCGTACGCCAATGACCACATTGATAAATGCCAAGTAGCGCAGCCGTTTTGGCGTACACCCCATATACGCTCAAATATCGCCGTACGCAACGTTGATACATGAGGCCCAATGTACTTTACATCTTCTCTTGGCAGAGTAAAGCAACGGACCAGCTATGTGCCAATGGTACTCACAACGTACATAAAATCCTAATCTATATTCCCATGATGCTGAGAAGGGAAAATTATGGAGGTCACACAAAGGCCCTTTTGGTCAACGGTGGATTGGGGTAGGAGATGTAGATGTCTATACCCTGTCCATTTGTCAATTCCTTCTCATCTGACTTTCCCTTTGGTTTATATCCTTATCTGTGAGAAGAAGGTGACAGATTTCAAGCAGACCATCTCTGGCCATTAAAACTACATGATGTGTTGTGGTGTGCTTTGTCCATGTCTGCGTCCTGTGTTAGTGTTCTCAGTGTCTGGTCTCCTATCTGTATATGTGGTTTTGTTCATCATCCTTTCTTGTGATCTGTGTTTTGGTGTGTGTGCCCTTTCTCATGATGTTATTGTCTGTGCCCTCATGGTTGTGTTCACTTTGATTGGTCATCTGTCTGTGTCTCTGGTCTGTCTGTATCCTCTGCCACTCCCTTGTGACTGTTCCTAGTGTTGTTTTGAGTTACCTGTGGATTTTTATTTCTGAAACTCTCCTTGTCCTCTGACTAGCCCTTGTGACTGTTCCGAGAATTGTTATTGTCTGGGTCCCTGTGAGTTTTCATGTCTGTGTGACTGCCTTTATCCTTGTCTGTCTTCGGTTTTTATTTTACTTTTCTGCAGTTAGTTCCCTAAGTTATTGTAGTCTGGCTTTATTGTGTTTCTTTCCAGTGTTTATTTGATCATGGTTTTGGTTCTACATTGACTGTAGTTAGTTCTTTCTGTTTTATATTAGTGGTCTTGGTTTGCTTGTATGTTTTGGTTAACTTCTTCCTGTGTCTCTCTCCCCCAGCTGTTTTCGATTTATAATTACCCTCACCTGTCATCCGTCTTTGTGATCACCTCCACCGTGTTTTTAAGCTTCACCTTTTCTTTGTGTATTTGCTGTTTCCTGCATGTTGGCTTCTCCCATGTCTTGTGATTGTAAGTACCTTGAGCATCTTTGTGACCTCCAGTTTTGTAGCTGTATGGAGTTCTGAGTTTTTGTTCATTTCTGTCATTGTCCCCTTTATGTTTTTTGTGTGTGTTGTGATTTGTACTCCTTTTCCCCCCATTCTTCTCACATGGATTATTAGACTGTTTTTGCACTTTGTGTGGAATAAATATCCACCTGTGATTTCACCTTACCTCCTGTTTTGTGGCTGCCTGCATTCTTAGATTCTTCTCGTAATGGCAATTGTAACAAAAAGATCTACCAACACCCTCTGGATGTCTTTACCCTCTGTCGTGTTACCAGTACCACTTCCTTTAGGGCTGCTTAACATGTATAAACACCCTCAAGGAGAAGCCAAAGGCTTCAGCCCTAAACTCACAAACACCCTACAGCAAGCCATGTGTGGAATAAGATACAAGCTAGAAATATAAGTTGTAAGATTATCAGATTCAAAGTACTGACTTGCCATTACAAGCAGTATGTTTATTTTGAAATTGCGTACCAGTCAGAAAACAGTTGTATCTAGGTGGTTTGGTCTTCTTCAACCTCCCTTAAAGTTTCAAAGTGAGTGTCCAAAGAAACCAATCTCGAGCATGTTCATTTTACGAAATATGCAAATTAATCATTCATAGCTTTACCTATGTAATGCAATGCATCACTTTTATGCCCATAATACAATTACGTACTTATCTTAACCTGTGTTGCAGTATACAAGATTGGTCTTATCTTGAGACTAGCCTTGTGACCACTTTTTGAAATTGTCGTTATTGTCTCAGACTCAACCTCATTTGTATTCAGTGTTGTCCTGCTCAATCATTATTACAATTATAATTACAATTATTATAATTATAATAATAATAATAATTATTATTATTATTATTATCCAAACCAGGGCTGCAGCTATTGAATATTTTTTGGAATTTAGTATTGATCATTTTATAGATTAATCAAGTAATCAGATAAAAAGTACTTTAGTGTTTTAAAATGGTATCAATAGTCCCAGGGCTCTCCCTAAGCATTGGCACAATGGCTCTGTGCCAAATGTAGTTTTTTCTCTCTCTGTTTACCCAGGTACTTATTTATTTTTGCATGTCGTTACAATTTTCAGAGCTTTCCCAGACTGCAAGTGCAAGCAGTCAGCGAAATCCTCAGTCAAAAACAGCTGTGGAGTGCAGCTTTTCCACAAAAGCTTTTCCACATTGATGAATCCGCAATGCACCCCATTGTCAAAAACTGATCAAATCCAAATAAAGGCATTTTTTTCAATAGTTAAATTTATTTCACTTAAAGTGTGCGTCCATTTACTTTGTCTGCGAGGTGGAGATCAGCCAGTACAACCAAAATATAGCGCTGCTTGTTTTTAAAAATACACAAACACACATGCAATAAGTCTATCAGATGATCATCACGGACCCTCTTTCTCTTAAAAGGCTTTATTTTAAGAGGAGGTGATGGTCTAGTGGTTAAGTGTTGGGCTTGAAATCAGAGGATCCTCGATTCAGCCCCAGCCTGACCGTAAAATCACTAAGGGCACTTGGGCAAGGTCCTTAATCTCCAAGTTGGTCCCGGTGTGTAATGAGTGCATTGCATGGCAGCACCCTGACATCAGTGTGTGAGTGTGTTGGTGTGAATGGGTGAATGTCAGGCATAATTGCAAAGCATTTTGAGCATCTGATGCAGATGGAAAAGTGCAGTATAAATGCAGTCCATTTTACTCAATGTGCCACTTTGTAAAGTAATAGCTTCTGCTACTACATTGATTAGCTCTTTAGACTGGTTGGTTACGCATGCTCCATGTCTTCTCCCTTTTATGTGTGAGCATTACAGCACCACATACAGGGATGGCATATATACTACAGGTGACAGTAATTAAACAAAGTCTTGAGGCAAAGAAATTTAATTCAAACATGTTTTGTAATCAAACTATTTGAGTTACTCAAGTAACCGTTTCAGCCTTAACACAAACAACTTTACAGCATACAACCCCAATTCCAATGAAGTTGGGACGTTGTGTGAAATGTAAATAAAAACAGAACACAATGATTTGCAAATCCTCTTCAACCTATATTCAATTGAATACACCACAAAAACAACATATTTAATGTTCAAACTGATTAACTTTATTGTTTGTGCAAATTTTTGCTCATTTTGAAATGGATGCCTGCAACACAAAAAAGCACACAAAAAAGCTGGGACAGTGTCATGTTTACCACTGTGTTACATCACCTTTCCTTCTAACAACACTCAATAAGCATTTGAGAACTGAGGACACTAGACTGGCCTGCCTGCAGTCCAGACCTGTCACCCACTGAAAATGTGTGGTGCATTATGAAGCGCAAAATACGAATGCTTATTGAGTGTTGTTAGAAGGAAAGGTGATGTAACACAGTGGTAAACATACCACTTTCCCAGCTTTTTTGAAACGTGTTGCAGGCATCCATTTAAAAATGAGCAAATATTTGCACAAAAACCATAAAGTTTATTAGCTTGAACATTAAATATCTTGTCTTTGTGGTGTATTCTGTTATATGGCTGGGGGGGCCTGGCTGCCGGTTTGTTTGTCTTTTTGTTTTCCTCCCAGGTGGCGTGCATTTGGGACTGAGTGGCTGTGTTGCTGAGGCTGTCAGGACCTCACCCTGATCACCTGCGACTCGTCAGGACTCACAGCTGAGGTGCATCTGGATGGATTGGAGCATGTTGGCATTTAAGACTGGAGTGCACAGTGTGTATTTGCCAGAGACTCGACCTTGTGACCAGACGGGTGAGATCGTCGTCTCGGGAGCCATCTCATCAGCAGCGGATGCTGAGAAACGTCCAGGTTTGATGCACAGTCTGTGAAAGAGGAGGGGGTGAGGTCTCACGCTCGTCAGCACACTTCCTGAGGTACGTTAGATTTTGTGACTAACAGTTATACAGTCAGTAAATGTGGTGTCCCTCACACCTTATTGTATTGAGCTGTTTGTTAGTCATGTATCAGCTTCCACTGCGGTGGAGTTTTGTGAACTGGATGTTCCATGCCTGCAGGTTGGAAGCTGATCAGCAATCAAGCCAGGAAGTGTTTGCTGTTTGTACACCTTTAAGTGTTCTGTGTGTAGAGTGTGGACTCACATAATGGTTCCTTCTTTCACAGACTCGGTTGTTGCGGCCACCTGGGGGGTGTCGGCGGGGTCCTTGGGTCCGAAACAGCTTCTGGCTCCGGACCGTTAGCGCTGCTGGGAGCGCACCACGCCAGACCGCACCTTTCTGTATTATCACTGTTATGTATTAAATTCAGTTAGCCTTTGTACCGTGCTCTGCTTATTTCATACTGGGTCCTTCAAACGCTGGTCGGTTCTCCGAGCTGCGTCCGACACATAACAGTATTCAATTGAATACAGGTTGAAGAGGATTTGCAAATCATTGTATTCTGTTTTGATTTACATTTTACACAACGTCCCAACTTCATTGGAATTGGGGATGTAATACAAAGGTGACTGCTGAAAAATAAATCAATACAAAAAAAAAAAAAATAGTTTGGTAGTTGAATAAGTCCACCAAATCAGTATTGCAAGATCATAAACTGTGAGTGAAACCGTAAGTATATTGTCATTCTTAGGCTTTTAGACCTCATATTGAAAATCTTCTTTTAAACTTAAGTTTTAACAGAAATTATTTTTCTCCTTTAAAGAAATCTGCACCTCCAAACATTTTTATTACATTTGATTTATTATGATGATCTCTTTTATGTGAACACATACATCCACTGCCTAAGTACACTTAACACAATTTATTACTGTAGTTTATGTTTTAGTTCATGTATGAGTACCTCACCTGCTAGGTATTTGAAACAACAAGAAACAGACAATGTTATGAGTAAAACACAAGAGAACAAATTAATTGGCAGGGGAATTACGATACGATGACTATCAGTCCCGGTAATGTAATTAAGGACCAAATGGGTGATTTTCTTCCAGAAAATTGGAAAGATGAGGCAATAGCTGCCAGGCTTCATCAAAGCCACATGGATAAGAGACAAATAATATGTATATGCTTTGTATGAAATGAGAATGGGGATATAAGAGAACAGAGGCAACATTTTTATCTTTGTCAGAATCTCTGGAACACACTCCAGCTTGGTCATTTCCTTTGCTTCTCTACAGATTCATCCTCTTTTAAAAATTCATGAGGGAAAATAGGTACGGTAATTTAATCTTCATTAAACATAGAGGGGGTCTCACTGTCGCTGGCCCAACAAGCTGAATTAACTACTAAGCTTTGGGCGATGAGACAGTTGGGCTGAAAACCCCAAACTCTGACAAGCCTTTTTTCACTGCATCTCTATTTTTTAATAGGAAAAAGATCTTGCTGATCAATGTCAAATAAGTGCTTAAGATATGGGGTATAAGGTATAAAAAGGCAGTGTAACATTTGACAGGCTGACCTGTGAAGGTGAGACAGGAGAGCAGAGAAGATGAGGGAAAGAAGAAGAGCATTGTTTTAGGATTGTAATGACATTGAAAAGGCAGTAAATAAAGAAGATTGGATTGGTTCCCTTTGAAAACTGATTGATGAGTGTTTTGGGATGCCCCCCAGTATGAAAGACCTACTGTGTCTGTGGCTTTCATCCCTGACTGAAAATCAATGAGCCAGGATGTATGAGAGGCTCCTGCTCTCTATCCACCAGAACTCCTGCCAGAAATCCAGGTAGCCATCTCATCAGAAAGGGAATGGGAGACAGACAAATCCTTAGCATATGGTATCTGAATAAAACTTTACTTTCAAGTATAATCCATCTCTGAGAAAATACACACACTCACACACACACAAAATTTATGGGCTGAATGATAAATTTTTAAGCATCGTGATCCTTATGCTTGGCATACACATGCACATTCTTCACACTACAGGATGTGTAATGTCACATTCGGCAAATTCAATCAACCAAGTCACCCTACAACTTATACGTTGCTTGATTTAAAAAGACAAACTTAATTTACTCAAGATTAGGCTAGTATCTTAGAGCGACAAATGCTGACGAACATTATGATTTCTGCATTCGCCAATGTTGTTGGTGAAAATCAAGCCTGTATGTCATGGAGTGGCAAATGCTGATGAAAGTAGAGAATTTCTGCTTCCCTTGAGGAAGGATTGCTTTGTCTGGCTGCTACTGCAGCTATCCTGCTTTAGAAGAGAAAGAAAAAAATGAGGAAGAAAAAGAAGAAAGGAAGAAGAAAAGGTACACTGTTTAGATGAGAGAGTGGTTGTTAACCAAAAATAGCTTTCGTGACATGTGCTACAATCATTTACAAACTCTCACAACTGTTCACCAAAGTTTGCAACTGTTTGCGGAAAAATACATTTTCTAAGACATGTTGAACACGTTCAAAATTTATTTGCAATGAGAAATACTGTTTGGTACCCTAAAAACTGTGCAAACTGTCTGCAACCTTTTCCGAACCCTGACAAACTCAAAATTTGCTATGTTCATCAACATTCACCACTCCATGCTTAAGAGCTTGTGGCTGCACAGACTTTGTTGCTGGTGAGCAACAGGCAGGCTCAGCATGTCAACTCAACTGAAAACTTCTGCTGCTTCTCTGTGCTTGCAAATTCTACGGAAGGAGGTTTTTGAAAATGTGATCTTGTGTGACAACCACCCAGTAAATAACCTCAAAGGTAAAGCTATTTAATCGAGTTGTCTTTGTAAAATGTTGTGAGCTGATGTAAATTCCCTCTGGTCAGCAGAAGTGTATGTTCAGCACTTTTATTGTGAAAGGTCAAAATGGAATAAGAAGAAAGAAACCTTACTATAAAGTCAACCACAACTGTCCTGAAAATGACTGACAAACACCTAACTGAAAAATTGGCATTTTTTGGCTCCAGAAAGGATGGTGTTGACCAAAAACGGTACTTTGTTGACAGTGCCTTGAAGGGTAAAAAGTCACGCTCCTCTGTTTAATAGTATTTTTTACTTCCTACACAGATGCATTTCTTCCCAAAACCTCCTTAATCCATCTGGAAAGAGTCAGTCTTTCCAAATACAGCTATTTGGGTTACCAGGACAAAATTTTCACATCACAATGCACAAAAAAGACATTAGTTTTTCCAATATTGTGCAACTCTAATATCTATGAATTCATATCACACCAGCAACTTTCTACAGCTCATTTATTTTTACAAAACTACAAACCACAACTTGCTGCCCCATTTGTTTTATGACCCAAATAATCAGGCTTTTTTTTTTTAATTGATGCTCTTATTCTTTCTCAAAATTGGCTTTCATTCCACTTAATGCTTGATTTTATTTTATATTATTTACACAGCCTTCCTTTAAGTGAATATGGAAAGAAAGGAAAACTGTGCATATGAAGCTGGGATTCCCACCCACTACACCTGTCCCATACTGCAGGAGTTTGTGTTGGACTGCACCAAAAAAAAAAAATTTAAAGAAGCTCAAGAAGGCTGTCCCTGTACATTTTCTTTTTCTTTTTAATCTTCCAGCAATAATACAGTATCCTGGTCCCACTGATCTCTATCAATCTATCCAGCTTCAGAGCTTTGAATTAGGACTGGCTGGTGTAATTGTACAACCTCAGTACAGCCTCCTGGGTGAGGTTTTCCATTTTACACAAAATGGAGACAAGGAAATAGGAAGTGCTTCTGGAATTGAGTGTAATTGTGACTGGCGGTGTCGCAAATTGTGTTCAGCGTGACAGTGGAATCTGCTGGAGTATAGTTTTGCCTAAAGGACAACAAAGAACAACATGCTGGGTTTAAATAAACTCTTGACGTAAGCAAAGATGTTTTTTATAGCCTGTGAGGTTCTCTCTGGTATGCGCTCCTCGTTTGACTATGACAGGAGGTTAATCAAGCTTTAAAGCATGAGATTACAACAGACATGACAAGCAGGAGTGGATAGATTTGGCACACTGTCTGATAGAACTGCTGAGGGAACATTCCCGAGCAGTAAATGCGACGGCTGAAATGCTGTCAGTTCTGGAGCCCAAACGAAAACAAATATGTACAAAACAAAAGCACATACGCAGTAATGTCACTGTACAGACCAACATTCTTTAAATACTGAATCAAACATTGCTTGCTCCTACAATCTACAAAAATGTAACAACAACCTTGAGACAGCTTTTAGAGATTGAGGCATCTTTTGTCACAAAATCATCTGTCAGAACAGAACTTAATTGTTTCTGTTCACAGAGTGTGCTTAAAAAAAATAATAACTGCATAAATACAATGCCTTAAATTGTGCATAAGAATGTCTCTTTCATGAGATGGAACAAATTCTCCCTGCGCTGTAAAGTAACCAAACTCATTTCCGCATCCTATTTAAGAAGAAAATCCATGGAGCCAGCATGTCAAAAGGATTTTCTCCTCTCATCACCTCAGAGTAAAGATCCATGGAGCTGTTTATCAAACCACAATGCCAGGCTCCACCTCAATAAACAGTGTGTCTTCAATACATTCCGATACCACAATACACAGTGGAAATGCGCTATAGCTGTGCAGCACAAGGGAAAAAAGTTGTGAATGCAGAGGAAAAATCAGAGTGTGATGCAATAACAGTAAAGTTGGCAGTCTCACATGTGTAGGAAACTCATCAGGAACATAAAGCGGCAGGCAGTACATTTTATACCTAGGCATTCAGAGCTATCTCCTCACAATTAATGCAGTTTCACATGATACAGCATCACAAAAAGGCATTGCAGATAGCTCTAATCACTGTCATTACCAAACAACAGCCATATTTACTTATACAACCACCAACCAAGTAAAACGCCATAAACACAAATAACAGAATTCAAAATCAACAAATTCCAGCTAAATTGGTGGACATATACATGCATCTGCCACATGCACACTGACAGTCAGGTCACAAGCGTCATTCAGACCAGCAGCAATAATCTAAATCCAGCAATAATCAATAGCAGGTAAAAATACGTAAAAATCTATTAAACTTACCCATGCTGCTAAGTACTTGAACACAAAGCCCATCTTCCTTTCTTTCTTCATAGTGAGTTCAATAACATGGTCATATAGTACACAAGTGACGAGTAAATTTACAACAAAATCAGTCACCGTAAAAACAGTGCAAAGTAGAAATTTGTCAAAAGACAAAACAAAACAAAACAAAAACACTACATATTTTTTCAATTCAATTTCAATTTATTTTCATTTATATAGCAACAAATCACAACAGAGTTGCCTTAAGGCGTTTCACACAAGTAAGGTCTAACCTTACTAACCGCCAGAGCAACAGTGGTAAGGAAAAACTCCCTCTGAGGAAGAAACCTCAAGCAGACCAGTCTCAAAGGGGTGACCCTCTGCTTGGGCCATGCTACAAACATAAATTACAAAACATATAAAATCTAAACACCAAGGAAAAAAGTTTAAATGACTATTTACTTGAACTTAAAGGGTATGCTATGTGTTAGCCTAGTTTCATTTTGTTAACTAGCTCTCTGATCATCCCACACTGCTGACGTAACTACAAGCTAGTTAACAGGCCACAGCAAACCAACATAGCAAACTTGAAATTTGTTTGGTTAAAAAGTTATGACAATCCACAATATCACCCCCATTTGTTTTACCCAGCAGAGGATTCACTTGGAATTTTGAAAGCCTTGGGGAAGATAAAACAAAAAAATTATAAACAAATAAGTCACTGGTATATTTGTTAAATGCATATAACAATGAGTGAAAATATTAAATAATAAAAACAGTTTCTCGTTCTGGCCATACTGAGGCCACACCCGTCGCTATGGGCGGGCCCTAGGGAGCAGTGCCCGCTCACTGATATGCTTGGGCCCACCCCGGCCCACCCACCCAAGCCAGATGACAGTCACAGATCTCAAATAAATAAATAGATAAATAAAATCCTAATTTCATTTTATTGTACTTGCTTTGGGTTAAAATGGCCAGTGTTGCATAATCACTAAGACATTAAATATATTAAAACCGTGTGAGTTTGTTGGAAAGTTTGTCTACGTATGTAATCATGTCAGTGTTGCCCAGCAACAATCAGTTACCGGGTTTATGGGGGGAAACGAAGTGTGAGTTTTTGCCAGCAGACAGCAGCTAGTTTTTGTGCTTTCCTAAATGTGGATATACGTAACTGGTTTAAAACCCCAACATCGGTAACTTCGGCTAAACCAACACATGATGTCGTTGGCAAAGAAAACCCTGGACCCATTTCTACCTCTGTGGATCCTGCACTGACACAGGGTGGACGAAAGAGAGGACAGCGCTGGCACTCTACTCAAAGTAGGTCCAAATTTTTATTGTGTGTGTGTGTGTCAGAGGCGATTGCTCTAAGACTGCAAGGGAAGCTCAGCTTCTCAAAAAATAAGTGATCAAATATATACTGTTGTGTGTACATGTCACTGAATAAATATGCGCTACAATGCGCTCATCTTTTGTTCAGAATCAGCTTCTTATCACTGGTAACGACGCGGCTTTCCTCTCACTCAAACCCGCAGCTTCACAGTGCTTTAAACAGTGTGGACACTGAGCGTCCACAGAGTTCAATAGCGAAGCAAAGACTGCAGCAAAACGAGACGAGTCATTGGATAAATGCTGGGCTTTGTCCTGCCCATCAGACGCTCAGCGTGTCTGGGGGTCTATGGGGCAGTGGGCTGGCCTCGGCTGGCCCGGACGCTCAGCTTCTGCATGATGATTGGATGATCTGTCTGAGGCTGAATCCCTTTTTGATTGACAGCGAAATGAGCGAATCAGCGATCTTTTGGTGTAAACATCCGTGGGAGCATTTTTTAATTTTCATTCTGTTCTGAGTTGAACCGGAGACTTTCCTAATCCTCTTAGCGGCATTTTCTTTGTTAAAAATGACTAGCGACAAATCAAGCTTCTACTTCTGGTGGGTTTTTTTGTAGCTGCTTGTGTTTGGAGACTGACTTCTATCACTCTTTCTGACTTCTACCGCAGTTTCTGTCCCTACCGAGCAGCGGTTGCTGCTGAGCTCCTCCACCATCACAAAGCACTCACAGACAGACAAACTTCACACTAGCCTTGCGCCAGTCCCAGCTAGCGAGCTAGCTAGATAGCAAGCTGCACATAATGGCTGACAATTTGAATGTTGTGGACCGGATTTTGGCGAACATGGTCGCAGCGAAATCGCGAAATAGCGCCCCCTAGAAATTTTCAAAAACACCTCCACATTGGGGTTTTTTCATCGTAGCCTCACGAAATTCGGTACACATATTTACCATGCCGGGACGCACAAAAAAGTCTCTTACTGTCATGGTGAAATATCGACAGGAAGTCGGCCATTTTGATTTTAAGTTTTGATTTTGAGCTATTTTTTTGCCATTTTTAACCATTTCCACTACTTACATTTGAACGAACTCGTCCTAGGGATTTTATCCGATCGTCTTCAAATTTGGCGGCGTGCCGAATATTGCCCTTTCGCCATGAAATTACGTTCTTCCTTTTGACGGCTTTAATTTAGTCATATCATCATGACAATTGATACACAGGTCAAGCACGACAACCTCTTACAATTCATAGGGGCGCTGCCCATGGGCAGGGAAAAATGCCTCAATAGCGCCCCCTTGAAACTTTCAAAAAACCCTCCCCATAGGGGTTTTTTTGGAGTAGGGAGATGAAAATTGGTACACGTGTGACTTGCATAGACATACAAAAAAGTCTCTTGCACCATGGGTCTACTCCAAACAGGAAGTCTGCCATTTTGAATTTTCTTGTCATTTTGGCGTGATTTCCATATGTTGTATTTGAACGAACTCCTCCTAGGGATTTTGTGCAATGCACTTCAAATTTCTTCCACATCACCCAGAGACGATACTGACCAAAAGTTATCGAAAGCTTTTCTTTATGTCGAAGGGTGTGGCCGCTATGGCACCGCCATTTTGACCCTTCGCCATGGAACATTATACTTAAACAGGTACTGATGTCACATACTTAACACCATCAACTTCCTTCCACTTCTAAAACATGCAGAACAAGTTGGTGAACGTAGGCGATGATCGCCGTGAACTTACGAGTAACGGCTTCTGTGTGGCGGCGTACCGAATATCGCCCATTCGCCATGAAATTACGTTCTTCCTTTTGATGGCTTTAATTTTGTCATATCATCATGAAAATTGATACACAGGTCAAGCATGACAACCTCTTACAATTCATAGGGGCGTCGCCCGTGGGTTGGGGCAAAATGCCTCAATAGCACCCCCTTGAGACTTTCAAAAACCGCTCCCCATAGGGGTATTTTGGTAGTAGGGAGCTGAAAATTGGTACACGTGTGACTTGCATAGACGTACAAAAAAGTCTCTTGCACCATTGGTCTACTCCAAACAGGAAGTCGGCCATTTTGAATTTTCTTGTCATTTTGCCATGATTTCCACACGTTGTATTTCAACGAACTCCTCCCAGGGATTTTATCCAATGTACTTCAAATTTCGTTAACAGCATCCAGAGATGATACTGACCAAAAGTTATCGAAAGCTTTTCTCTATGTTGAAGGGTGTGGCCGCTATGGTGCTGCCATTTTGACCCTTCGCCATGGAACATCAAGTCATGATAACTCCTTCATGCTTTGCCTGACTGACTTGAAACTTCACATGTATGATGACGGCTGGCCCCTCAACACACCTGGCCCCTCTGTTTGTACACTGAGCGCCCCCTAGTGAATGAACCATCAACATGTCATAACTCCTTCATGCATTGTGTGATTTGCTTGAAATTTGAACTGTGTGATGAGTGGTTGCCCCTGTATGCACATGTGTTCACAAGGGCACCCACTGGCCACTGGCCTGGGTAGGCGGTCGCGCGGAACGAGGGCCCGACTGCTTGCAGTCCTAGTTATTATTATTATTATTCTCACTCTTGAAATCGAAATTTCGTCCTGTTCCCGTGCTCAAAAACTCACCAAACTTTCTGAAGTCATCCGGCCGGATCCGAAATTCGATATTTTGGGGGTGTCGCACATGGTCGCAGCGAAATCGCGAAATAGCGCCCCCTAGAAATTTTCAAAAACCCCTCCACATTGGGGTTTTTTTCGTCGTAGCCTCACGAAATTCGGTACACATATTTACCATGCCGAGACGCACAAAAAAGTCTCTTACTGTCATGGTGAAATATCGACAGGAAGTCGGCAATTTTGATTTTAACTTTCGATTTTGAGCAAATTTTTGCTATTTTTTGGTCATTTCCACTACTTACATTTGAACGAACTCGTCCTAGGGATTTCATCCGGTCATCTTCAAATTTTGTCAACAACATCACAACACAATAGTGATCAAAAGTTATCAAAAGATTCTAATTAAGTCAAAAGGCATGGCTGTTAGGGGTCGTAAAACTATGGTGAGCTTTTCGGAGCACACAGTTTCACTTCGAACGACTGTCACGCCCACATATTTCATCATAGATCCTACAAACTTGCTGGACATGATGAGGGCTCTGCCCTGAACGTCTACATATATTAAGTTCCCAACTTCGCGATAGCGCCCCCCGGTGGTGGCGGGAAATGTCCTATTTTTACTTTAAGAGGTCCTGATGTCACATACTTAACCCAATTACACAACTTCATTCCACTTCTAAAACATGCAGAACAAGTTGGTGAATGTAGGCGATAAACACCGTGAAGTTACGAGTAACGGCGTCCGTATGGCGGCGTGCCGAATATTGCCCATTCGCCATGAAATTACGTTCTTCTTTTTGACAGCTTTAATTTTGTCATATCATCATGAAAATTGATACACAGGTCAAGCACGACAACCTCCTACAATTCATAGGGGCGTCGCCCATGGGAGGGGAAAAATGCCTCAATAGCGCCCCCTTGAAACTTTCAAAAAACCCTCCCAATAGGGTTTTTTTTGGAGTAGGGAGATGAAAATTGGTACACGTGTGACTTGCATAGACGTACAAAAAAGTCTCTTGCACCATGGGTCTACTCCAAATAGGAAGTCGGCCATTTTGAATCTTCTTGTCATTTTGGCGTGATTTCCACATGTTGTATTTGAACAAACTCCTCCTAGGGATTTTGTCCAATGCACTTCAAATGTTTTCCAGATCATCCAGAGATGATACTGATCAAAAGTTATCGAAAGCTTTTCTTTATGTCAAACGGTGTGGCCGCTATGGCGCCGCCATTTTGACACTTCGCCTTGGAACATTATACTTAAACACGTACTGATGTCACATAGTTAACCCCATCAACTTCTTTCTACTTCTAAAACATGCAGAACGAGTTGGTGAATGTAGGCGATGATCGCCGTGAAGTTACGAGTAACGGCGTCTGTGTGGCGGCGTACTGAATATCGCCCCTTCGCCATTAAATTACATTCTTACTTTTGACGGCTTTAATTTTGTCATATCATCATGAAAATTGATACACAGGTCAAGCACGACAACCTCTTACAATTCATAGGGTAGTCGCCCATGGGCGGGGCAAAATGCCTCAATAGCGCCCCCTTGAAAATAAAAAAAAAAACCTCCCTATAGGGGTTTTTCTGGATTAGAGAGATGAAAATTGGTACATATGTGTGACTTGCACAGGAGTACAAAAAAGTTTCTTGCACCATGTGTCTACTCCAAACAGGAAGTCGGCCATTTTGATTTTTTTTTTTTTTTTTTTTGGAGTGATTTCCACACGTTGTATTTGAACAAACTCCAGGGATTCTGTACAATGCACTTTCACAGTGTCCACAGATGATACTGATCAAAAGTTATTGAAAGCTTTTCTCCATGTCGAAAGGTGTAGATGCTATGGCGCCACCATTTTGGCCCTTTACCATGGAACATCAACTCATCATAACTCCTTCATGCTTTGCCTGATTGACTTCAAACTTCACATATGTGATGACAGTTGGCCCCTCAACACACCTGCCCCCTCTGTTTGTGCTGTGAACGCCCCCTAGTGGATGAACCATCAACATGTCAAAACTCCATGCATTGTGAGATTTGTTTAAAATTTTAAGTGTGTGATGAGTGGTTGCCCGTGTATGCACATGCCCACATCTGGTCACAAGAGCACCCACTGGCCTGGGTAGGCGGTCGCGCGGAACGAGGGCCTGTATATGACTACTTGCAGTCCTAGTTAACATTGTTTTTAGTCTGTAACAGAAAAAATTGCATCACTTTGCTTGAAATGAAAAAAAAAAATCCTTGAACTATAAACATTTTTTGACCGACTGCCATTTGATACTGAAAAACAAAATTAGATAAAATCAATGAATAATAATAAATTCAAATTGAGCTGAACAGTTACTCAGGAGCACAATATACAGTAGTGTTCAGAATAATAGTAGTGCTATGTGAATAAAAAGATTAATCCAGGTTTTGAGTATATTTCTTATTGTTACATGGGAAACAAGGTACCAGTAGATTCAGTAGATTCTCACAAATCCAACAAGACCAAGCATTCATGATATGCACACTCTTAAGGCTATGAAATTGGGCTATTAGTAAAAAAAGTAGAAAGGGGGGTGTACACAATAATAGTAGCATCTGCTGTTGACGCTACAAACTCAAAGCTATTATGTTCAAACTGCTTTTTTAGCAATCCTGTAAATCACTAAACTAGTATTTAGCTGTATAACCACAGTTTTTCATGATTTCTTCACATCTGCGAGGCATTAATTTTGTTGGTTTGGAACCAAGATTTTGCTTGTTTACTAGTGTGCTTGGGGTCATTGTCTTGTTGAAACATCCATTTCAAGGGCATGTCCTCTTCAGCATAAAGCAACATGACCTCTTCAAGTATTCTGACATATCCAAACTGATCCATTTTAACTGGTATACGATATATAGGCCCAAACACCATAGTAGGAGAAACATGCCCATATCATGATGCTTGCACCACCATGCTTCACTGTCTTCACTGTGAACTGTGGCTTGAATTCAGAGTTTGGGGGTCGTATCACAAACTGTCTGCGGCCCTTGGACCCAAAAAGAACAATTTTACTCTCATCAGTCCACAAAATATTCCTCAGTTTCTCTTTAGGCCAGTTGATGTGTTCTTTGGCAAATTGTAACCTCTTCTGCACATGTCTTTTATTTAACAGAGGGACTTTGCGGGGGATTCTTGCAAATAAATTAGCTTCACACAGGCGTCTTCTAACTGTCACAGCACTTACAGGTAACTCCAGACTGTCTTTGATCATCCTGGAGCTGATCAATGAGTGAGCCTTTGCCATTCTGGTTATTCTTCTATCCATTTTGATGGTTGTTTTCCATTTTCTTCCATGCGTCTCTGGTTTTTTGTCCATTTTAAAGCATTGGAGATCATTGTAGATGAACAACCTATAATTTTTTGCACCTGCGCATAGGTTTTCCCCTCTCCAATCAACTTTTTAATCAAACTACGCTGTTCTTCTGAACAATGTCTTGAACGTCCCATTTTCCTCAGGCTTTCAAAGACAAAAGCATGTTCAACAGGTGCTGGCTTCATCCTTAAATAATGGACACCTGATTCACACCTGTTTGTTCCACAAAATTGACAAACTCACTGACTGAATGCCACACTACTATTATTGTGAACACCCCCTTTTCTACTTTTTTTAACTAATAGCCCAATTTCATAGCCTTAAAAGTGTGCATATCATGAATGCTTGGTCTTGTTGGATTTGTGAGAATCTACTGAATCTACTGGTACCTTGTTTCCCATGTAACAATAAGAAATATACTCAAAACCTGGATTAATCTTTTTAGTCACATAGCACTACTATTATTCTGAACACTACTGTATAAAACACTTTAACAAATAAAACAAAAATGAATAAAACAATTTATGCACCTTTTTTTGATTATTTTTGTGATTATTATTATTTTTGTTTTTTATTTTTGCAGCACTTGCATCATCCAGCATGACAGAGACCATGTCTACTGTTGCTCAGCTCCTCTGCTATGGTACTAAGCGGCTTATCGCTGTAATTGGGGTGTAATATCTTTAAGTGATACTTTAATTTATTTAGCTTCATGCTGTCCGCTGCCAACATTTTAAGACGCAGTGGTCTTTCCTCGTCTCCCACTGTAGTGCAAAAAAAAAAAAAAACCCTACATAGAGCTGCGTTCCATTAAGGGGCTTTCACAGTGGCGTATTCGTAGAGCTGCTCATTACAGCGTATCATCTACACTGTAATGAGCAGCTCTCCGCCCACTTCACGAGGAGTTTTTTCTCAGTACGTAGCAGTATGTTGAGAGCTACGCGCGTAGGACGGAAGAAATTAAACCTGTTTAATTTTCTTCGGTGTACAGCACAGCATGGAGCCTTCACGCGAGTCCACGCAGCGCCGTGCTACTGTCCACTATTGTGAGCCCGTCCTTCAACACGGTACTGTACGCCGCTTCACATCTCCCTGTTGTTCTTCTGGAGCTATAAATACTGCAAGATCATTGCTTCACTTTATCATACTGGACTAATTATATATGAGGACTGTTTCACTGTGTCGCATCGTTTCATAAAAGCGCTCACTCGCGTGCTCTCTCTCTCTCTCTCTCTCTCTATCTCTCTGTCAGAGAGAGAGAGCGGTTTTATTTTGAGGAGTCTGAGTCTCCTTAAAATAAACCCGCTCTCTCTCCTCTATCAGACTCCTTAAAATAAAATAAAATAAACCCGCTCTCTCTCCTCTATCAGACTCTTTAAAATAAAATAAAATAAAACCGCTCTCATACGCGCGCGCTCTCCCTCTCTCTCTCTCTCTGCGTGTGTCTAATCGGAGCTGCAACTCTTTAAAATAAACGCGCACACGCTACATGTCGGTGCGCTCATCAAACGCCCTGATCGATCAGTCTGATCAAAGCTGAAAAGAGCTGTGACTCTAAAATAAACTCGCTGCATTAAAAAAATAAAAGAAAATAATAATAATGTTAAATGACTCTGTTTTTGAGCCGCACCACACCATGCAGTAGAGAACAGAGCGCATTTCCACAGAGGCAAAAAATAGCACTGAAACTGGTGCGGCATGGCACATGCGACTGTGTGCACATATTAAAACGCGAACACACGCAGTTGCAAGTATGAACGAACACTGTTAAAGGCTGAGTATGCGCGTATTTCGGCCGTATTTAAATGAAACACAATGCTGCAATGAGCAGCTCTACGAATACGCCACTGTGAAAGCCCCATTATGCTAAAGTCCTCAATACTCCCTGTGCACACTCTGACAATAAGAGTGCCACTGCCACCTACTGTAGTGGATGTGCAATTACACTTTTTTCTAGTATGCGAAAAAAAGCATGTTCAAATAGTAGGGGCCACATGTGCCCCCTACTATTTGAGAAGGACTGGACTAATGGAAAAGTGATATACTAGTTCATATTGTGTATCATAGTAACTATATGTGCATAACCCAGTGGTTCCCAACTTATCCCCAGTACTTGTACCTAAGAAAGTACGACACCCCCACCACCACCACACCAAAAAGAAAAAAGAATATCGTGATTCCTTCCTTTTTTGTGATGGTTTTTGAAAAAAAACTGATATGAAAGGTTTCAATTCCCATTTCTCTGTAGTTCCTTCAAAGAAAACTATCTTTTTAATAATTAGTTTTGATTGTCAAGTTAGTATGTTATGATTTTATTTAATAGGTTAAAGTTGAAACTACAGAGCAGATAAACTCTCTGGCAAGGAGTGATCTTTGGAGGCTTGCGCCAGTTTTGTCAGCCACATTTCAAGGTCATATGATGAATAGTAATGAGATATAACTTTACATTACTATTAATTCAATGTGTATATATTCACCTGGACAGCCAGGACCAAAATCAATTCCCCCACATCTGCTACTACCCACAGGTGTAAAAGTGAAAATTGAAGTGGTTGTGGTGTTTGTTTCTTTCCAAACATATTTTATTTTTAATTTGTTAGCTTAAAAATATGAAAATCTACTCTGTCTTCTGGACAAACAATGGGCTGCATCTATATATGTACAATCGAGCTGTTGAACAAAGAATGAGCTCTAACTGCCATCAGTCAGCATCAGTCGGTGATAATGGCAGTGTTCCACTGTTGGAGGAGGTATGTACTCTGTGAGTGTCAAAATAACTTTTAAAAATGGAAAGTGACACACAAAATTATGATGACAACAGTGGTTCCATTCGTGCATCAATTTACTACTAAATTCAATGTGTCTACATTAAAATCTGTAATATTTAAGTTATAATGAAGGTTATTTTGTTGTATCTTTTTTAAATTATCAAAATCTTTACAAACATAAAGCCAGCATTAAAAGCCACACGTTTAATGCCTTTATCTACAGTTTGATGGTGCTCTGTATTCACGTATTTGTCACTCGCCACATTTGGTGAAATCAAGTCATCATCAAGTAACGTGACCAGCTGACAGGATAATGATTAACCACAACACCGGCTAGTTTATAATCCATCTGAACCAGTTCTTAGACCGGTGTGGTATCACAGTTTATATGACCAAAAACACCTGGTTACACCTGGAAACATCAAGTACACAAGACAAGGTGATTTACTTTGATTGGCGCACTTTCACCATTCAAACGGACTCATGCAAACAAATATAAAAGCAGCATTATGGGTAAAGTAATTACACAAGCAATACACAAATCAAAATGCAAAACTGGCAAAAACAAAAAAAGAAAGCACAGTCAGAGAGTGTTGCAACACAATCAATGAGATGGTTAAGGGTGCAAAATAAAAGATTATCAGTGAATGTCACCGCATACGCTGGAAGACATCATACAAAACAAGAATCAGACAGGAACTGGAGTGTGTGTGTGTGTGTCACTGTAATACATCAGTTTGACATTTAGAACACTGAGGCAAATGAAACAGTACACAGAAACACTGTGAGTGCCTGAGGCGTGAATGCTGACAGGAGATCTCGGACACTCACTACACAAGGCTACAAGACAGGAAGTGACATCATGCTGTAACAGCTCAGACCTACACACTGCAAAAACACAAAATCTTACCAAGTATCTCTGTCTAATTTCTAGTCAAAATATCAAATCTACACTTAATGCAAGACAAAGCCACTTAAGTAAAATTTTGATAAGATACAAGGAAGTGTTTTCCAGCTCTTGTGAGGTGAAAGAGTGTCCAAAAAAGCATTTTTTCAGCCATATGTGAAACAAAAGAAGCTTTTTTGGCTCACACTATGAAATTTCTTTAAGCTCATGTTATTTGTAAATGATGTAACACTAAAAATAAAGTTCACAATGAACTTTATCACCTAATTTCAAGACCTTATTTTTTGAGGAAAAAAGAATGTAAAGTTAATTTTCATTTGTTCCACTGGCAGATTTCTCCCCAATTTGTTAAAAGTTAAGAACACCTTGTTTTCATGAAAAAAAAAAAAAATGCCAATGGCAGAATTAAAAGTTCACTTGTTAAGATTTCTTAAAACAATCTTGAAGTGGGTGAGAAAACTCATTCTGAGTTATATTTTAGTCATATTAGGAAGTTTTTTGTCTTTTACAAATAAAATATCGGCACAGTTATGGTGAAAAAGTTATGGTGACCCAAAAAGGCACATTTCCAAGACTCTTTCACTTTAAGTAATATTATCTAAAAACAAGTCCTTATTTCCTATTGAAATCTTACTTTACTTCATATCAAGTGTAGATTACATATTTTTACGAGAAATCAGACAAACATACTTGGTAATATTTTGTGTTTTTAAAGTGTAAGAAGGCAGAACGACTGCATCAATACTGAAGCTGCTCTACATCAGAGAAATGATGCTGAGTTGAGGTAAAGCCTTTTCCTTCAAGCAGTGTGACTGCTGTGAGCTGTATTAGTGTAACTACATTAAACATTTAAGATCAGATGTCAACATACAGTAAATAGTCCCAGCACTGTTTTTGTGTTCTGTGCTGCACTAAAATTTAAAGGTATGGGGTGTAAAACTGATAACATTGGTCAGCAGCACAGACACTGACTGAAGTTCTACACAATTTTTGTAACAACTTTGAAGAGTTGTTCTCTCTATTAGTGCAAATCTTTACATGATCCTGCACCTAAACCCATGCAATACAAAAAAGAGAAAATAATTTATCTTTTGCAATGTATTCTGTTTTCCATCTATAAACTAAACATTTGTTAAACTGACACGGAGATGTGGAGACAGGTTTTGTGTTTGCTTTGATTTACATTCCTCATCCATCCAGTAGATGTGTGGTTGCTATTTTCCAGACAGTAAATCTTACACTTTATCCTTTGCTAAGGTGAAAAGCAATAACTCAGCACAGGACTCTGCATGTGGTAGACCAGCTCAGCTTGAGCGTTGAGAGTGGAAGGATGTGTGAGTTATGCGTTCAGGGAAGGGTCAAGATGAAGCGGGGAGGTGCTTAGTCTGGGTTAAGAAGGTAGTTAAATGCACACACCTAGGGTTCTGTTACCATAGTTAACACCCGGCCATCGAGAGGCTGGACTGGAGGGACTTTGATCACCTGTGGTATTGACGGCAATACAAAAAGAGAAGAAGAAGAAGAAAAAGAACAAAGGAAGGGCATAGAAAAAGAAGAGAGAAAGAAAAGCATCACAGATGAGACAATTCAAGTAATGGGGGTAAAAAAAAACCCTGCCAGAGCGCTGGCTTGTTTAAACACCTGCAAAGGGCACACACATTCTCACATGTACACAGGCGAAAATGAAAAGCCAGTGTAATGGAACAGAGAGTGGAGGAAAGGTGACGCAATGAGCTGATCAGACTGATGAGCAACAGCCTGGTCTGTCTGCATGTGTTTGTGATAGTACATTTTATAAAATGATAAATAAATTGCATTTATAGTTTAGAAACCCTGATTAATAATTGTCTATAATATCTGAAATTATATTTCAAATAATAACAGCAGTGGGTGATTTTTTTTTTATCTTGATTGATTTTATTTTGGGTTAGGGTCCACCAATTTAAATCACTGTGTGCAGGATTGAAAAGTAACTACTGAGATGGAACAGATTTTTTTTTTCCAGGTAGATGACAGGAACAACAGATATTACCTTGCACCATGATCATCAGCAGAATCCTGTCATTAACTTGACCTGATTTTACTGAACTGGATTTGGGAGCGCCTGTGGCTCCTCTTCAGAATTCTAAAGCGAATGGAACTTGACCCTAACAATCCCATTAGGCTGTGCTCGCCTGGCCATCGCCTATTCATCTTTGCAGAAGAGAACATGTTAAACCCATGATTAGACTAAATCACCCTCTGTCCATGCACAGCCAGCCTGGCTGCCTATAATACATGCTTTATGACTGAAAAAAATAATAATTCAGAACAAGATGGTGTGTGCACCTGATTTCAAATGACCTGCATGCTGTATCTGCATGTTTATGTTGTACACAAATAACAATTCAACAAATTCAAAAAGGATTCGATTAACTACAATATTTTACATACGATGCATAAGTAAAACAGTAGGCAGGGGATTTGATTTTCAGCAGATGTGTGAAAACAGAGGTGTAATAGACGATATTTGTATGGTCTTACCGTTGCGCGGAGTCCGTTTTCGGCGATCACGAAAGGCTGCTCCTGATTGTAGGGCTTCCATAAGGCTGTCCATCACGCCTGTTTCATCTCCCTCTGTAAGACGACAGTAGAACAAGAGTGAACAACATTCACATAAATGCACAGTGCAA
The DNA here is from genome assembly GCF_902500255.1 of Thalassophryne amazonica. Classification (NCBI taxonomy): domain Eukaryota; kingdom Metazoa; phylum Chordata; class Actinopteri; order Batrachoidiformes; family Batrachoididae; genus Thalassophryne; species Thalassophryne amazonica. Next base: position 57,166,584 of record NC_047113.1, read on the forward strand.
AAACACCTTTAAACAACTGTTTGAACGCCTAACAGCACACTCTGCTACAGATGGGAGCTTTGTATCTTCAGGTACACAAAAAGTCACCTTACGCCACAACAACAGAAAACCAAGATTCTGACTCAGATGTTCACCATAAACAAGCTTTTTATAAAATACGGGGGGTATTGCGATGGAGATCTGTCAGTCAAGTGTGTCTTTGTAAGTAAACTGCTGGTCAGGAGGAAAAATACACTTGGAGCTGAGCGACTAATACAGGCAGAGGAGCCTCAGATGAAAGCATTCACTGATGGTCATTGACAGATATTCTTTCTGTGGCTAACGCAGGGGAGCTAAGTGCGCTTTACAAAGATTTAGAGTGGAGCCGCTCAATACCCGGGCACTCTATCATTGTTCAGTCAATGACATTGGGAATGGCCTGCGAAAAAACATTCTCCTTGCCTGCCATGCCAGTTGTAATGTAGATCCAGAAACCTGGAGGCGGTCTGCTGAAGAGACGGGTAGGAGACATTTGAAGTGCTACGAGGCCAACAGCATGACAGCTTGTGCCCACACTGTGCACATGCAGCGTATGGCTCAGTGGAAAAATAAGCTGAGGTTCTACATCTGGGTCATTTACAGTGCATCCAGAAAGTATTCACAGCACTTCACATTTTCCATATTTTGTTATATTAGTCTTATTCCAAAATGGAGTAAACTCATTTTTCTCCCTCAAAATTCTACTCATAACACCCCATAATAACAACATGAAAATGGTTTTTTTTTTTTTTTTGGAAATTTATTAAAAATTTAAAAAATTAAGAAATCACATGTACATAAGGATTTACGCCCTTTGCTCAATACTTTGTTGATGCACATTTGCCAGCAATTACAGCCTCAAGTCTGCCACAAGCTTGGCGCACCTATATTTGGGCACTTTTGCCCATTCCTCTTTGCATCACCTCTAAAGCTCCATTAGTTTGGAGGGGGAGCACAGCCATTTTGACTCCTTTGATATCTTGGCTTTGTGATTAGGGTCATTGTCCTCCTAAAAGATCAAACGTCGCTCCAGTGTGAGGTCAAGAGTGCTCTGGCGCAGGTTTTCATCCAGGATGTCTCTGTACACTGCTGCATTCATCTTTCCCTCAATCCGAACTAGTCTCCCAGTTCCTGCTGCTGAAAAACATCTCCAGAGCATGATGCTGCCACCACCATGCTTCACTGTAGGAATGGTGCCTGGTTTCCTCCAAACATGACACCTGGCATTCACGCCAAAGACTTCAACCTTTGTCTCATCAGACCAGAGAATTTTGTTTCTCATGGTCCGAGAGTCCTTCAGGTGCCTTTTGGCAAACTCCAGGCAGCTTGCCATGTCCCTTTTACTAAGGAGTGACTTTGTAAAAGGCCTGATTGGTGGACTGCTGCAAAGATGGTTGCCCTTCTAGAAGGTCCTCCTCTCTCCACAGAGAAATGCTGGAGCTCTGACAGAGTGACCATCGGGTTCTTGGTCACCTCCCTGACTAAGACCCTTCTCCCTCAGTCACTCAGTTTAGATGGGCGGCCAGCTCTAAGAGTTCTGGTAGATCCGACCTTTTTCCATTTATAGGTGATGGAGGCCACTGTGCTCATTGAGACCTTCAAATCAGCAGAAATGTTTCTGTACCCTTCCTCAGATTGCCTCGAGACAATCCTGCCTCGGAGGTTCCTTTGACTTTATGTATGGTTTGTGCTCTGACATGCACTGTCAACTATGGGACCTTATATATAGACAGGTGTGTACCTTTCCAAATCATGTCCAATCAACTTAATTTATCCCAGGTGGACCCAATTAAGCTTTAGAAACATCTCAAGAATGATCAGTGGAAACAGGAGGCACCTGAGCTCAATGTTGAGCTTCATGGCAATGGCTGTGAATACTTATGTATGTGTAATTTCTTAGTTATTTATTTTTAATAAATTTGCAAAAATCTTGAAAATATTTTTTTCACATTGTCATTATGGGGTATTGTGTGTGGAATTTGAAGGGAAAAAATGAATTTCATCCATTTTGGAATAAGGGTGGAATGCAACAAAATGTACAAACAGTGAAGCGCTGTGAATACTCTCTGGATGCACAGTATCTTGTCACCTGAATACTAATGTGTAAAGGGGGCACCGTTTTTATCATTCCAGGCCAAAAAAGACATTATTTTAAACTAGGATCATTAGGATGACTTATTATGGAGCAGAAAACTTGATCATCAATTCTTTTTGCATACACGAGTGAACTAGTACTTCCCCAGTGTTTACCACCATGGTCCAGGCATCTTGTTAATACACTGTGCTTCCAGCTGAAGCTGAAGAGAACAATTTTTAGAAATAATTGGAGACAACTGCTACTTCCACCACACAGTGGGGTGATCAATCTTGTGTTACTTGCATGTGCTCAAACAGACACAACAATAAGACAAATTGAGTCAATGAACACAACACGGTCACAGTTAAAGCTAATTTAATGAAAGCAGCAGTGTGCTTTTTCCCCTTCTCCTCAAGCAACCACCCACCTAAAATCACTCATGCAAGAAAAAGAAGACGGTAAAACTAAGAATAGAAATGTGTCTTATTACAATTAAAAAAGGTAACCTGTGCTCACATTAATTTTGTTTTCTATCACCCCCACCCATTCCCCCAAAGTCTTTCCCAAGAGCTACTTTGAAATCAAAGTATCTGTTTCAACTGTGTGCTGTGCTTAAAAGCAATCCCGATTAAATCAAGCTTAATTAGAACAGCTTTATCGAAGAAAAAAAAAAACCAAAGCTCAGCCAAGTAGTGCTTATCTCAAATTGCAGCACTACACCTCTGATAGCTATGCTCATTGGTCTAAAAGGGGGTGCACAAGTTTCACCTCACTTTGGACCAAAAGCACAGAATAGCTAACAGCTAGCTACTACAACAGTATCAACTTCCAAAATCTTTAGCTACTCCCTGTCCTTATGTAGGCTAGCAAGGACACACTTTCCCCGACAAAAGGCAGAAAGTTTAAAGAAGCAGGTAAACATTCATCTGCTACCACCTTGGCACAATAAACTTTTTGACATCTCCTTCTTCACCGCTGTCTTCATGGAGACCTAGACATCACAGGGAGTACCTGACACTTTGATCAACTTGTCTTACTTCTAGCTTAAATGTAGCACAATCCATCATTTGTAATAGCCAGGACATGGGAGCACTCCTAGACTGGGGTTCAGGGGGAAGGACTGCAGACAAAAAGAATCAAAACGACTAAAACGGGAAACATAGTCCCCAGTCAGCAACCAGTGCTCAATTATCTATGTCATGTTGGGCCCGGTGCTCAACTCAAGCAAAAGCTTTGTTTGGAATAAACAATAAAAACTTAAACAGTATCTTAGTGTACTTGTTTCAGTAATCCTGAGAGCAAACCATATTCATTATTTGAAACACTTTACACGTTATATGGAGGCTTTCTGGACTCGTTCCTGCAAATCATTCTTGTCTTATTTTGAGCTGTTAAACTGAGGGCAAATATTCATCTGCTTCTCATTAGCAGCAATGGTGGATTGCAAGCTGGGGAATTAGAGAAAAGCTAACCTTTTATGCCCAAAGATCTTTCGCATGAGGAAAGAGCCCCTCTGCACACAGGAAATTGCTTTCTAAATGGGCTAAGACCCAAGACATAGACCCAAGACATTGACAAACCCCCTCAGTGATGAAACACCTTGGTGGGCACCTCAACAGACAGCCTTGGAGTCCTTTAATGATCTTATTAAAGCTTGTGAAAGTGTGGAACATGGTTGTGGCTTCTACACTTTTAGGTACTTTCTTAAACTGTTAAAACCCTTAAAACGAGAAATAAAGCTCTGTCAAACTCTGCCTCCCAGAGATATATGGGGTTCCCGTTCCATATCTTTTCCTTTGATTCCTTCCTCTCTTTAATCTGCCAAATTCCTCCCCCTCCTCTTTACATGAGTGTCAGGCTGTACCTGGACCCAGAGGATGTGCCAAATGTAACAGTGAGCTGTGGGCATTGGCCCAGTCTTTAATATATTTACAAGTGGTACTGTCAGGTTTGCTAATTAGGAAGGATAAAACGAGGTATGTGTGCTCTGCAGGAGAAGCATAAAAAGCTCCCTCCCCAAAAACTCAACCAAAAAATGTGCAAAAAATGTGGAATACTGTTGGTGCAATATACAATTCATGAATCCAAGGTGGAGAACACAAATTCAGTTTGAATGGAGCAAAAGGACGGATAGGAAAGGAATGGTCATGGACAATGCAAGTGTCACCGTTGTGGAAGGAAACTGCAAAGGATAGAATGAGAGGAGAGGCAAAATGTAGGGACAATAAGGACAGAAGGCAAGAGGGAAGAAAAGTGAAGATTGGAGGTGCTATAGTGCATCTGGTAGAGTGGGTTATTTAGAGGGACTAGTGGAGCGAGGCGAGGTGCAAGGTTGTAAAACTCTTTCCTGGATACTTGATGGCCTGAGCGCTGTGACATTTAATTATTTCTACAACATACACCACACTATGCAAGACACACAGACATACACACACGCAAGTACCTGCCCACACAGTTTAAGTGATACAGCAGACACTGTGTATTTGCAAAAGCATTCGCTCCAGGTGACTAAACCAGATTTACAAAATAAAAATGGTGAGTGACAAATGTGAGTTGGAAGGATGGATGGAAGGAAGGATGGAGGGTAAAAGAGATAATGAATGTCTTTCTCGGGAAGGTTGATCATGAGTACTCACAGTAAGGTTTCTTAGAAGAGAAAGAAATGAAGCTCAGTCTTTTCCGGTGGCTCATCAAAAGAGTAGAATATGAACAAAAACTAATATGACACTATTTTTTCATTTTATTTCCACTGACCACAGATGAATACATACAACAACTTTTCGATCAACAAAGGTTCAATCAACAGATAAACTCTGTTGTCAATGCAATGTTTTTCTAGCTACGTATGTCTTCTGCCTAATTAAACCACTTTCTCAGCAGGCATGATTTTGAGATGGCCATTCATGCTTTCAACAGCTTCAGACTTGATGATTGTAATGCACTTCATGCTGGTATTAACCAGTCGTTTCTTGCACGCAGATTGTACCTGTACTTTACTCACTCCACTGGCTTCCAGTTCATTTCAGAATTGATTTTATGATTTTAATGTTTGCTTGTAAGGCTATTAATGGCCTTGCACATTCCTGCCTGTGCAAAATTGTAACTCTCTAGACTTACATAAGATCATTACGGGCGGCTGGTCAGTTTTACTTCGATGTTCCAAGGTCAAAATACAAACTCTGGGGTGATCGTGCCTTGGTGGTAACTGGCCCCAGGCTGTGGAACAAGCTACCTCCTGATTTATGTGCTATTCCTGACCTAGCACTGTTTAAATCAAATCTTAAGACTTATTTATTTAAACTGGCTTTTAATACATAGTGGTGCTGTGACATGTTTTGTTTTTATGTGCCATTTTAACTTTAATTGTAAACCCCTTTGGACACCGTCTGGCTGCTGTAAAGGGCTTTATAAATAAATGCTGATTTGATTGATTAAAATTTTGTCCTCTGTCTTTCCTTGAGCTGAAACAGGAGGAACCAATAGCCAAGAGTCCAGCAAACCAACACCTGCTTCTAAAAAAAAAAAAACTAATGTTTTATTTTTAAAAAAGCTGTTTGATTTTATATTTTAACATTACATGAATGGATCATTAAACATGTCCGTGAAGTCCAAAGTTCAGTCAAAAGACATTTGCACAGGTAGAACAAGTGCTGCCCTGACTGTGCATAATTTTAAAAACATTCATAATCACTAGAATAGTCAAATTCATATTTTAGAAATTGCTCTGTCCTGATTACAACATTCAAAGCAATCACATAGTCAAGGAGGACATAATTAAATATTGAAATGACTAAATTAAAAAATGATTTCACCATGAGGTTTATGTCACATTAACAATTACACTGCAGTCGTTAAATTATCTCCTGTTGCATTTATAATAAACATGTGCATTTATTTACAGTGTCTGTTTTTCTGGTGGAAATGAGATATGAATAATCTTTTATTTGTCTAAAAATAAATGTCTAAGGTTCCTTATGTTAAATAAGAAATCATCTAATCTGAAATAACAGGTAAGATTAAAACAGGTAAGTTTTAATCTTCAGATGAAGAAATGTTTCTAAAGAATCTTTTTTTTTTTTTACTATTTTAATTACAAGTGTTCTAAACTTTCTTTTGCAGTAATCATAAATTAATTTTGAGGTTAAAAAAAACATTTGCAAGGATTTTCTTCAGAAAACTGCTGTGAATGAAAGAGCAGTTCTGTGACACGTTTCTGCCACTAATCTGTATATAACTCATTTGGGTAATTCTCTTGTCATTTTGATTTAAAAAGAGGAAACACAGTTGTTTGACAATAAATGGCTTCACCTAACCGCTAACCATGAGTGAAAAAAAAAGTTTTTGTGTTGTCATTCATATTCTCTTAAAAATGGCCAAAAAAGCAAAAATTCTGACAGGGTATGTAAACTTTTGAGCACAACTGTATCAGTAGCTGCCAGTGTACTGGAGTCAATACTAAAAGTTATTGGTTTAGCTTTTAGCTGTAACTTCCACAAAATTTCAATGGGTTTATCGGTTTAGCTTTATAAAAGTTAACTTTTCAGTTAGCAGATTAACTGTTATCAAAGCTAACTTTTTGGTTAGCTGTCCCACCACTGTGTACCGCCCACCCCTACAATCAGAGTAACCCTGTAACCTTTTTTGCCTCACTAAATGACCAATTAGCAATAATAATATACAGATATGACACCTTGTTTGTTTATTGTATCTCTTTTCACACTGCCAATTAAGTTCAGTTTATTTATAGTATATGAAAAGTACAAAATGTGACACAGGTCTTTTCTTAATAATTTGTGTCGAAGGCATCCCATGTATCTGAATGAAATGCTGGGCTCTAATTCTGAACATCGACAGAGTGGTACTCCTATAATTACACAGCAGTGTCAAGAAAGCCTGTTCATAAATTCAATTTGCTATCTGTCATCTGCTCCATGTTGTGCTGGGAAGGAGCTGGTGGGAACACAGTGGATCGATTGAGGACTCAATTTATGATGGCTCACACGCAGCCTTGATGGTTCTTGTGGGGAAAAGACGGGCAAATAATTCTGAGAATTCTAAAAAGGTTCCGTCTGCTCTGTGTGTGTTCATATAGAATTAGCAAATAATGACGCACCACATATTTATAACAAAACAGCCGCGACAGCATGTTAACTGCAAAGTTTCAAATATCCCAAAACATAATGCTATTCACAGTCACGCTGCTACCCATCATAGAAACACAACGCTCTTCTGCCTAACCAAATTAACGTGTTTGACGTGAACCACATCAGGCAGCGGGGAGAAGTCGATTACCCACGAGCCTTCCAGTAGCCAATCTGTGACTCTAATTTGCACTGCAATGAGATCTAATGAGAGCTTCCAGGCCGTGTGCTTGATGAAGAGTGAGCGTGTAAGCTCACCGCAATTCCAGTAGAAAAGATGGAGAAAAGAAAAGGAAGGAAGAGACGAGAGCAACAGCTCGCTCCTGGTTTTCTGCTGCTGCGAATTGTGTTTGAACACATTTGAGCCCATCTGTTCCCCCACACAAAAGTCACCTGAGCAATTAACCTGTACCATTAGCCGTGAAACAAAGGCCTCAGTGGAGGGAGGATGCTGCTGCTTTATAACCAGGTGGAGACGCGACAACCACTCTTTCTTTAGTCTCTCCTCCCTCTCATACTTTCTCGCTGGCATGCACCTGGTTTTGTGTTGCTCTCACACCTGAATTCAGGCACAGGCGCCGAAAAGTACACAAGCACCTGTATTACTGCCAACTCTGCTGCCGCCTCACTATCCTGTCGGGTTTGGAGTCCCAGCAGCTCCTAAAACCTGGCCAGACTGAGCCCATTACTGCTGCAGAGAACACATGAGCCCGAAGGACAGCAGTCGTGCACCTGTTAGATGTCTCTCCTTCATCTTTCCCTCTCTCCACTTTTTCCTCCACGTCCCTGCAGTCCAGCCACTCAACCCTGACAAAAGCTCTGACACGGTGACCGTGAAAACTTTTCAGGCAGCTGCAGTCCTTAATTTGTACGTGTGTGAGAGAGACTGAGTGTAAAAACAGAGAAAGGAAGAGGAAGGATAAGATTTTTTTAACAAAATGATAGTTTTGCTGTTTGATGAATCAGGATCATCTCACTGTAACAACTTGATGAGCAAACCCACTCATCTCCTCCAGTGATTCAATTAATGACCCTCCCATTTGAGCACTGCTCTTCCGACAACATTCTTATTGGAATGAGCCCCTGTATGGTGTCAGGGTCAGGCGTGTAACAAAGGGAAAATGGTGGAGAGAGGGCATGATGTCATGAGGATGGAACAAAATGGGCGGGAGGCAGGAGGTGTACTGTGTCTGACATGTCGGAAGTGGACAAGTGTGCTCGTCAGTGCAGACCTGAGGACCTGGAACAATGCGGGGCGGTCTGACTGTGAGCAAAAGAGGAAACGTGGAGAAAAGTTGGATGTTGACACAGGAGAGATGAAAGTGAATTAGCTGTCGTGGCGATTTGCATTCTGTTGTGGAAGGAAAGCCCCTGCGATGCCCTAAATAGCTGGATGCATGAATAAGTTAACAAACAAAAACAAAAATAAACCCTCCATCTGGATGGATGCTGCCAAGCCTCGAGTGAGGAACAGTAGGGAGGGCAGGCTGGGAGACGGGAATGGGGAAGAGGAATGCTTACAACAGAGCAGTCACCACACTCTACTTCCTCTGCTATCATTTACTTCTATTGCCTGGGGGCCCTTGGTTACCATATTGCTGTTGCCATGCAGCCACCACTTTTGGCTAGTTTGCCCAGAAATGCCAACCAACACACGAGGGAGCGCTCCAGCTCAACACTGACAGATGTTGAGTTGACACACTTTCTTGGAGCCACATAGGGTCAAAATGTCAGGGAGCCAGAAGAGCCACTGGAGCCTGTCATCAATGCAGAGTATTACTACTTTCCTATATGCATGTAAAGTAGGAATGCATCACTAAAGGAGAAATAGTGATAGACTGTGCACGTGTGCAGTCTTTGCAGTTATGTGTGACATTTCAAAGGGACGACCAGTATAATGTAAGAAATATGTTTAGAGCTCAAATGTCATTCCTATATTTCTGTCCTTAAAACCATCAAATGCAATGTAGGCTTCTTTTAATTGAAATGTGCTGATGCTACGTGACAGTTAATGCCATCTCAATGCTCGCTGCTCCCTGTTCACCTTCATACTGTGCAAGTGACAAAATTAGCCACTGACACAGGATATGTAGATATGAGTTTGATTTCCACTCACACTACCTATCTGTGTCCTTGGACAAGTCACTTAATTTGTGTTGTCCCAGTCCACCAAGTTGTAAACAGGTACCTGGCTGGAGAAGTAATTTGCATGGGACTGATGTCCTGCCCAAGGGCCGTCATAGAAGCTTAAGCGCATCACGCTGTAAAATTCAGGGATAAGCACCGGCACCAAAAGACCGAATCAAAAGTTCATGTTTTGTCAATGCTAGGTGCTGTCCTTTTTTATACAAATGACAAAATGGGGGGGGGGGGGGGGTGTTCACATTACAGACAGAGGGGCCAGAGCTGACCTATAAGGCAAATTCATAAGGTCCCTACATGTTTAGAATTTATTATTAAACCTGTACAGAGTACAAATCTCCCCATGTTTTCATTGTCAAAAGTTATCCGGCTGTAGTGTTGTTTTTGGATGGCGAGCACTCAGCTAGTCAACAGATCTGTCCCCACCTCTCAACAATATCCATCTTTCTGCGGCATCCAGGTGTGGGTATCTCCTTGGCCTTCTCTAGCCACTGCAGTCCTCAACACTCAGGCACCTCTGTGCTGGATGGCGCATAGCAAAATGCATCACATGACCAAAATGTCGAAGCTGAAACTCCCTCACAATCCATGTGATACTCCTTTAAGTTTCCTTAAGTAACTGCTCATTTGATACAAAGTCATTAAAGCGTTACTTAATGATATTCCAAGGAGACCCAGTACCAAAGACATCCAGTCGTGACCTCAGGTCACTAGTTAGTAGAGATGTCTAAAGCACCTTTCACACCGGGCCTGCTTCGAGTTGCGTATGCTGCTTATCTAATAACGCAGGAATGTCTATGTCAGTTATGCGCAGCAGGGGGGGGGGGGGGGGGGTGTGGGGGAAGGTTGAGGAGGTGAAAGCACCGAGGGGCTGCAGCCAGACTGTAATGAGCAGGCGTGCACTTTGATTTCTCTTCTAGTTTATATTTCTTCCTGTGACCACGGAGCTGCAGCTGGCATTCGCGCCTTCCGTGAGTGGACGTAGAGATGTCGTCCGTGAGGAGTATACTGAATGTGGACATGTTCTGTCGCTGGCAATCAGTCTGTAAGCAGGACTTAATGGACTTTATTTAACACAATCATGAAAGAACTTGAGAAGGTGAGTGTGAGGAGCTGCAGCCAGGCTGCAATGAGCATTTTTTTTTCTTTTAATTGTTCACATGTGCTCTCTGAGCTGTATAGTTTTACTGCATTGTGTACACGGTATAAAAAGTTTGACAACAATCCTGCGTGATTTATAGCTCGGCAACAATGGAGCACAGCAGGAACCATAAATTGGCATCGGGTAGCGTTATATTATATGGGTGTGGCATCCAGTCATGTTAAGTACCGTTAAGTTGCCTCAACTTGTGAGAAAAGTACTTCCTTTCTGCGTCCTGTGCTTGATGCTGAAAAAATTAAACATGTTTAAATTTTGGCGTCCGTTTCGCGTCGCCCTTTGCATCTCTCATGGTATTGTGGTGTTAGGCTGCATCAACTCTGTGTCAGGTTGCATCAACTTAGTGTCGTCATGATGCCGCATGATGCAATTCAAAGCAGGCCCGGTGTGAAAGGGGCTTAAGACATATTGTCTACAATAACACCATGGTAGAGAAGCTTCTCTACTACTATGGAAACCACCTGGACAACTGAGAGCCTACACAGAAACAATAACACCATGATTGTTGTTTTAACGATGTGCAATCTGACATTACTGAGCATTTAAGCCTCTGGTCGCAGCAGAGCAATGTTGCCAGATTGGAGGGTTTTGTACAGATATACTTCTGATGGCCAAGTCTAGTAGGTCATCAAAAGCTAGGATCTTAGTCGTGATACAGGACAATCACAAACCCAGACATTCTAATTCCTCACTCAGCTTCTTAAGTGCTGCAAACACAGTATTCAGTGATTCTACAAAGATTAGAGCACCGCTCAAAAAGTCAAGGTCAGTAAACTTTTCCTCGCCAACAAAATCATCAAAGTCGATATGTTTAAAACTTTACCCAACACAGAGTCCATGCAAGCACTGAACAGCGTAGGAGCCAGAAGACATCCCTAGGAAACACCAGTACTCACTGGGAAAAACTCAGTCCCTGCCTCCGCTTCACAGCTCTCATAGCTTTTGTGTGTAGGCTGGCTATGAAGTCCAGCAACTTCTTGGAGATCCCACACACTCTCAGGGAGCAGTGCGATCAACTGAATCAAACGCTTTGTGAAAATCAACATCAGCTGCAAAGAAGAGTGCAGATATTCACGCATGTGTTCCATGATGACTCACAGAACTAGAACACAGTTGATGGTTTTACATAAGGAGTGAATAAACCCTACCCATAATGGCAAAAACCATTTTAAAAAGTCAGTTTCCCAACTTTCATCATTAACTAATGGGCTGAATTTTTGTGGCCAAAGCATCAAAGACAGAATAATAATTAAAAAATTCATAGACTGATAACCATTTTTTTTTACATTAGATGATACAGGATAAGGATACCAGGATAATAGGCACTTAAATGTTTGTACATTTGAATTTAACTTAGACCTTTATTCAGGTGCTCCTGCAATTTAAGTTTACTAATATCTTGTCACTTTTCTCAAGTAAACTCAATCTCAATCTAAACAGTATCAGTGCCTCCCAACAATATGGATTGTACTGCTCATATACTGTAATATGAGCTTCATATCCCTGAACTAAGCTTGAATTTATACACTTGAAAGATAAGGGAACTCTCAGTGACTCAGTCCTAAACATAAAAGAAAATACAGCCATCCAGGACAACTAGATGCTGTATTTCCAATTAAGTCATCTGAATGGTGACTTCTGGGATCCCGACTGACGTAGCATCTACATCAAACCTCACATGGGCCATTTGCATCAGTGAAAGGTGGTCCTGTGGGAAGTTAAATGGATTTGACAATGGGGTTTGATGGTCTTTGTAGTGAGGATAATTAGGTTTGATTGACTGTAAAGTGACTGGTGAGGTACAGATCTGGGAGGGGAAATGATCAGACACTTGAACCACCCACAAATTAATGAGATACAACTGAACCTGAGCTGATTTCACCAATAAAAAGGAGAACATTTACTGCATAAATGTTTTTGGAGAGAGAAAAGTGAACACTCCTTGTGTGTTGGAATAATGCAGAACGTGAGACAATCAGAGACAGACTGCGAAGGAGAAAGAGATCCAAATTGTGTCTAGTGCTCCTGATTGTGGCCAAATTAAGTGAAATGGGCGGAAAGTGTTTAGAGCTTTAAGGTGATTTTTAATTGGTATACCATGTGTGGATAGATTAGACCACTGTCTATCAGGACAAACTCAAATAAGAAAAGCTAAAAAAGGCAAAGTGAAAATTTCAAGTATAACTATAAATACAAAAAAATAAATGCAAATTATGAATCTGCTGTGGTTGACTTTAGTACCTAATAAAGTACTGTTTTGTTTATTATAAAAAAGGATTCACATGTGGAAAAGTTTATTATTTTTTTCACTGTTGAGAGGATAATCTTTGAATGATTATTTTAATGTATCACCTTCACTTTACAGAAAGTTGCTTTGCAGCAAATCCAATGTATTTAATCCGTGCATGTCATTTGTTTATGGATGAATATACATGCTTCTCTTCACACTGCTTGCTCTTTGAGGCCCGAGCTGAGACATAGTCAGTCGCGCTGTGAGTGCAATCATCGCCTCAAGGGAGGATTCTGATTTTGACTGGCGATACAGCACAAACTAATATGGTGTTATGTATTTATTACAATGAATATACGGCAGCAGATAAACCCATGCCCATGTTTTTGATTTGCAAGGTAGAGATAGCATTCACAACTTCATGCTCAGGAGTTTCACAGCATGCACTGCAGTTGCTGCACTCAAAGGACCGTAGCTTCAGGATGTATGTCTCATGGTCTAAATCGCAGAATGCAAATCCACTTGGGGTGTGTCCAAGTACGTCCCTGTCACTAGCTTGAGGGCTTGTAAGATGAGCATGAAGGTGGGCACTGCATGCAAACACACTGGGTTTGCCTGGTTCATTACTAATGGGTGTGCCATAGGCCCATCATAAAGTCAATCAATCAGAGTGTCACCTGTCATCCCTTTAAACTGCTGTGTTGTGGCACTGAGCAGAAAGGAAACAAAGGAAACACACGGAGAGGTTTTGGTTGATGAAGAAACAGATCCAAGCAGACGGGGCAAGCAAGAATCGAGTAGCAAAAAAGACACAACACTGAACGTTGCTGTGGCTGTTGTTTTAACATCTCTGTGAATATTATGTCCCTTAAAACCTGCATGAAGAGTGTTCACTGACCAGTGTGTATAAACCATGCACATCAGCTGCAGCCATGTCAACTGGCCTCTAAAATATACACATATGAATTCCTGAAACAATTTAGTGGTGCAATCCTGTTGTGTGTACTAACTTGTAAGGTATGTTAAGAGCTGTTTGCTTGTTTTTAATTGTTCTGCGTGCTGTTGTGCGCTGTGTCGGTGTGCTGACACACAGATGAGATGTCTTTTTCAGTTGTAAGGTTAGAGTGTATTTGCAGTGTTTGTTGTACAATTTGTATTCAAACATAGTTATTGTGCACCTTAATAATGAGTTTTCAGTAGATACATATTTGTTTCAAATCATGGCAAATGTCCAGCCCCATGAGGACCCCCACCCCCAAAGCAGAGAAGTAGTACTAAGTCCCATATAGGCCTTGATGCCCATCCATTCATACTACTTTATACTTCATCAGGCCTCATCTTTCTACTATTTCCACTCAGAGGCTGTGACTACCCCTCGAATGGACACCAGCCAGCACATCACAGGTTACTTACACAGCCAAGGCAACTATCCATTTATAGCTGGGTGGATTAGAACAATGCCGATGATGTGTCTTGTCCAAGAACGCAAATAGGTAGCCTTAAATACACACCTGGAATCAAATCCTTCTCTATATACTGGTCGACCATATCCTATCCACAGAGCAAACTACTCTGAAGAAGAAAAGCAGCCCAGAAATATGATGCAAACCCGGTTTTTCTTTATAGTTGCTTTCTCCCGCAAGGGTTATTGCTTTTATTATTTGTTACGTTCAGTTTCCTGTTCCTATTATGCAACACTACGTTCTGTCAGCGCATTGTGAATATAAGGCACATCTGTGTGCTGTGAACTTCCAATACAACACTATAAAGCAGTGGACTTTAGACCGCCAATGCAATTGCTTTCTTGTGATGCACAATATCAACAAGCCAGCTTTACACCTGACCACAGGCGCATTGATAAGTGGAAATATTTTGATACTACAAGAAAATGGGTGCCCGTGATGAAATGTGAGCTACATTAGGTGGACACTAGCAATGAAGCACTGTGCATGCTTGTGCTCAAAGTGAAAGATGCGGCCATAGACCTGTGTGTAGGGCTGCAGCTATTGATTATTTTAGTAACTGAGTATTCTAGCAATTATTCTGGCGATTGATCGAGTTTTTAGATAAAAAAAAAAAAAAATTCATTCATTTACTTAACATTTCAGTTATACCCAGGGCTTAATTTGAGGGGGAGCAAGCCAGACCGTGCTATGGAACCTCAGACGCGCGCTCCGGAACCTCTGACGTTGGCTCCGCCAGCTATTTATACTGGATCCGTGATCCACCACCTCTCTTGACTAACAAAATACAAAAAAAAAATCACCACGATTGCTCTCATTGCCAATCACACCGCCACCCTCCTGTCTGCTGTGCGGAATTGCGCCAAATCTGGCAACAGGTCCAGAGGCTACGCTCGCTGTTTTGATCCAGATGTTGACCGTAGCCACAGAGCTCCGTGGCCACCGAGAGAGGACTTGGATTCTTTGCGGGTCCCGCATCCGTACCCCCGGAGGCAGTGTGTGAAGGGAGAGCCACGCATTGTGTTCTGCGTGTGTCTGTTCATAATCTTCTCGCACAGAAGAAAAAAGAGAGTGTTTATACAAGAGAGAAAAGTGAGAAAATGTTCATGCCTGTTTGAGAAAAGTGTGTAGTGAGGGGTTTTACAGCCTTAAAACATCTATAATAACGCTACTTCGCGGATTTCTTGCCGTGTTCACACCGGGTGCGATCAGACGCTACAAATTTGTGGGGGTCACGTGGCGACGGACGCGCCTCCTTCACCCGGTGTGTCGCTCTGCTTGGGTGGACTTTCGCTGCGAAAATTCGCCCCGGTGCGTCATCAAATAGGAGGGGCTTCCATTCTGCTCGGCGTCAAGTCATCATGACGGACCTTGATCACACGGAGCGAGTTGTTGTGAAAAGCTCCCAATACAGAGAGTATCATTATTTGCTGCAGGAGCTGCATCTGGATGACGACCGCTTCCAGCGGTCCTTCCGCCTCTGCAGGACCCAGTTTGAGGACCAACTGTCCCGTTCACGCGCGCACATGTAAACAATTAAAAAAAAAGAAACTCCGCTGCTTGCTGCAGCTCGCTCCTCCCCCAAAAAACTCTGTCATAATTGTGTTTAGAAACCACTCACCATTTGTTTTATTATACATCTGTGTAGTTAATTAATAAAATATTCTCCACACAGACAATTCGCTCGCGCGCACACGTAAAAAATAAAAAAAAAGAACGAACGAAACTCCGCTGCTTGCTGCTCCTCGCTCTTTCCCAAAAAAACTCTGTCATAATTGTCTTTAGAAACCATTCACCATTTGCTTTATTATACATCTGTGTAGTTAATAAGTAAAATAATCTCCATGGATGATTCCTCGCGCGCGCACATAAAAAAAAGAAAAAAAAACTCCACTCCCCCTGCTGTGGTGCTGCTGCTCGCTCCAAAAACTGTCATGATTGTGAAATAAAGGACAAAAGAGACATAAGTCCTGCTCACAGGCTGCTACCAGATACAGGACATGTACACATCCTCAGTCAAACTCCAGACATCTCCACGTCACTACATATTCAGTCCTTAATTGGTCATCGCGGCGTGACGAGACAAAAAAGTTCAGATTTTTCAACTTGGGGAGGAGGGCAACACGATGTGACGTGACACAATATCGCGCCACAAACGCGCAAAACGCTCAAAATCACTTCACTTGCGTCGCGCTGCGCGGTTTGGCGCCAAAACGCGTCATTACATAGGGATTACATGGCAACCTGTGGCTGCAGTCGCTCGCGTCGCGCCCAGTGTGAACGCGGAGAACGTAACTCCCGCGATAAACGAGGGACCACTGTACATCATTAAACAGGAATTTGTACTCTATCCGGATTTGGTGTGACTAGTGTTATTAATGCCCAGTTTATTTTCGGTGTGGCGCACAGCGTTGTTCGCAAGCCCCCCCCACCCTTCTTTTTTTTTCTGCACCTGAGCCACCCATCCTCTGCGCTCCGGGACCTCCCACTTTACAAATTAAGCACTGGTTATACCTAACAGAAAAAATTCAGAAGTCAGTTTAACGAACAACCAATTCAACATTTCTTCAAATAAACATATTTATTGGCAGACTTTGGTGCCATAACCTAACTGGTATCTGCTTCTGTAAACACAGAAAATGATTAATTTTAAAGATGACAAAAAAAAGATGACCAAAAAACTTAAAACATATTGCCATATTAGGCCTGAATAGGCCTGAAAGAAGTTTCTGTTGGAAGTATTTTAGACATAGGATTAGCAGGTTAGGTGAATTGGAAACTTTTTAATTGTCCAGGTCTCCCTTGTAAAAGAGCTCTTGACCTCAATGGAACTATTCTGGTTAAACAAAGATTAAATTAAAGTGAGGTGGTGGCGGTGTTGGCTGTTGAAATACTTAAGACACTGGACTTGAAAGGATTTAGTACTGCTATTAAGGACGGATGCAGAAAAAAAAAACACAAAAAGTGCATAAAAGTACTTAGTTTAATCATTTGTTGTCAGTCTGGGTAAATAGTCGGAGTATTCTCATTTCCTCAGTGGAGCGTTCACTAGACAAAAACAAACATGTTTTCGTCATGGCAAGTGGTCAGAGCTATTACCTCTGACCACCAGCTAGCTCCGGCACAATGTGAACTGAATAACGAATAATTTATAGATTCTTAACATTACCCATCCGACTTGCAATCACATCAGGTGCTGTAGCATGGAAGAAGTGCTGTTATGGAAAGCTAATTCCATTTTGCAGTACACACATTGTACTATGTTTAGCTTTCACTTTGATTGATAAAGGTCCCACACTTTCGACAGTTTCTGGTGTTTTCTCTGTAGGTTATTTTGTGCTCCCTGCTGCTCACCGTCTTCGTCTCTGTTTGTCTGTTTTTTGCATTCCACGCATCACATGCGCTTTACGGCATGCTGTGCATGTATCGTGCACATAGTAGTGAATTAAACGAAGCCTCGAGGCATAGACTTTTGCCTCGAAGCATTTTAGTAATCGAATTACTCAAATTTTTCGAGGAATCATTTCAGCCCTACCTGTGTGGCTCAAATGTAATGACAAAGAAAGAAGTAATTTGCACAGTTTGGTATACCACTGTTGTGGCATCCTGATACACAAATACTGAGAAATACTTAATTTGTACAAATCACAACACACTAGAAAACTATAAGCATAATACTGAAGCCATCAGTGGCGAGACAATCAAAGTACAGTACATCTCAGGTAATAAACAGGCTGTTAATTCAAAGACACTGTACCATATGTCATCATTACATTCTTGAAAGCTCTGTCCTACTTTGTCGTACTCTACACCAAATATGGAGGTCAGAATTTGCCCCTTACTGCTGGGCTGACCTTCCCAAAATAAATAAAGGAATAGTGCGCTTCGCCTTCATAGAAATTTCTCTGACCTTGGTGCCTTTTTGACCGACATCCCTTGGTGATATTGTTTGCTCATCCACAATGAGATGGAAAAAACTATGTAAACTACGCAAACTGTCCACCCCATAGCTGCCTAACAAGGCTTCTCTATGATCACATTTTGGGCATGGCTACAGTGCAGGTGTACACTGGCCAACTGGCAGCTGTCGGTGTCACACAAAGCCATCAATTCACATCTCCCCCACTGTCATTCCTGACAGGGCCCCGTCAGCCACAACCAGTCAGCAGGCTGCACAAAAACATGTCATTCTTGTTTAGCAAGCCATGCAAATGCACACCCCTACCTGCACAAAGTGCATTTAGTAAACAAACAAAACAACAGTCACAGTTTTGTGACAAGAAGAAAGCCTGTGAGAGGAAACCACAAAGGCTATTCTGACGAGGACGGGTTTCTTACAAACAGTCCACATTTAGCATGTAGAGCCAAGGTGATGCATATGAAGGGTACTAACATAAAAAATAAGAACACACGGAAAGTGACGTGAAATGCAGTCAGATTCTGCACCAACCTTTCAGGGAACTGAATGGTTTTTGTGAGAAGCCCACTTTTATTTATGTAAAAATACACTGGTTCATCCTCATAGTGTGAAAGGTTGACAAGGAGGACGCATAAATAGAAGCTGGAGGCCCATCATTGTCAACATGCCAGATTGCTCTCTGCAGAGTATCACACAGAGATAGAGACATGGAGACCTCATTCTAGCAGACCTTGGGTACTATGAACAGAAAAAGAGTATATAAACATTTTAAGGGTGGGGGTGGGTTGTCCTACCAAAAACAATCTAACAGAAAAGATTAACAATATAACTTGTGTGTTCTACTAATGAGCTACATCATGTTTAGATTGTTTTACACAAACAGGGAAGTTAATCACATTATCCTACATTAAGATGTTCTGTGGACAAAGATAACCACATCAAAGATGACTGTAATGTACGTTTCAACATGTAAATCAAGACAAACACCTTGGCCACGATCCACCCAGCATCTGTAATTTTCCCACAGAGCACAGTGAAGCAGGGGCCAGCATTCTGCTATTGTTTGCCTGCTGTTGCCAGAATGAATTGAAGTGGCTGAGTGGGCTCTAATTCATACAGCAAAGAAAGATCACTTTGCAGAGAAATGTTATTCATAAAGACAGCCTCTGTGAAGCTTTTGTGTGCCTGTGTTTTTAATATTGAAAAAACAAGTGGATCACTCAGGATAGTAACATAATTTTTTTCAGGGTCTTATTTTAAGAAAATCTCTGTATGTGATGGGAAGGTTTCTTGGTCTGTCTGTTTTGTTGTTGGTTTGCTTATTTGCAACATATCTCCAAAAGCATGGATGATTTAAACTTTAAAGGCACCTTAAATAGTATTTTAAACTTTTTTCTAAAATGTAAAGGATTTGTGGCTTAATGCCATCCTGCACAGAGAAGGTAGCAACACTCCCTCTATGTGTGTTATAATTTGAGCTTTTCTGTGCCTTGTGTACAATGGCCCACTGGTTGCACATTTAGGGCATGCAGGTCCCACCCTGTATAACCATTGCCCCCTCTCTGCCTACTCAAAGAGACTGGCAGTTGCAACTTTCCAGAAATGCCTCCAATAAACACTATTCTGAAGACCAAGAATGTGCTTGGGACTGGAATCAGAATATGTCTGGGTTTTCCCAGAGGGAGAGCCGTTTGATCTTTTAAAGAGCTCCAAATGGCATTATTTCTATTTGAGAAGGAGACAGGAGGGAGGATTGGTGAGGAGTGACCGAAGAAGGAAGGTGTGTTTTGGTCCTGAGATGCTGGAGCTGGTGCGATATCTAGTGGCCATAAATCATTAGTAACACCTTTAACAGAAAGGTTGGTCTTGGATTAATTATGGGAGGTGA
Organism: Thalassophryne amazonica; assembly: GCF_902500255.1. Classification (NCBI taxonomy): domain Eukaryota; kingdom Metazoa; phylum Chordata; class Actinopteri; order Batrachoidiformes; family Batrachoididae; genus Thalassophryne; species Thalassophryne amazonica. The sequence continues at coordinate 57,186,621 of NC_047113.1, forward strand.
TGGTCTAGTGGTTAAGCATTGGGCTTGAGACCAGAGGATCCTTGGTTCAAATCCCAGCCTGACCGGAAAATCACTAAGGGCCCTTGGGCAAGGTCCTTAATCCCTTAGTTACTCCTGGTGTGTAGTGAGTACCTTGTATGGCAGCACCCTCACATCGGGGTGAATGTGAGGCATTAGTGTGTAAAGCACTTTGAGCATGTGATGCAGATGGAAGAGCGCTATATACGAGGTCTACTAGAAAAGTAGCCAACCTTATTATTTTTTTAAAAAAACCATATGGATTTGAATCACGTGTGATTACATCAGCCAAGCTTGAACCCTCGTGGGCATGCGAGAGTTTTTTCACGCCTATCGGTGACGTCATTCACCTGTAAGCATGCCTTGTGGGAGGAGTGGTCCAGCCCCCTCGTTGGAATTCCTTTGTCTGAGAAGTTGCTGAGAGACTGGCTGGTTTTCGGTGAAAATTTTAACGGCTGATGAGAGATTTTGGATTGTTTCTTTCACTGTAAGGACTTCTGACGGAGTGGGACATCGCGCAGCGCTCCGAGGCGACGTCGTCATCCTGTTTAAAGCTGAAAACCTCCAAATTTAAGCCTCTGTTGACCCAGGATGTCGTGAGAGAACAGAGAACTTTCAGAAGAGGTCGGAATCAGCAGTTTATCCGGACATTCCACTGTTAAAGGAGATTTTTTTAATGAAAGACGTGCGGACAGATTGGCGCGTCGGCTTGCAGCCGGCGCGGCACGGCTGCCACAGGAAAAGCACCTCCATTGGAAGCCTTAAGGACAAGTTGGAACATGCCCTGCTGTTAAACAATTTCTCAGATACTCACTCAACTGAAAGCCACCAAAAGCCGCCTGGATTTTACAAATGGTTATCAACACGGAGGTGTTTTTCCTGTGCCGGGCGCGCCGCGCCGGCTGCGAGCCGATGCGCCAATCCGTCCGCACATCTTTCATTAAAAAAATCTCCTTTAACAGTGGAATGTCCGGATAAACTGCTGATTCCGACCTCTTCTGAAAGTTCTCTGTTCTCTCACGACGTCCTGGGTCAACAGAAGCTTAAATTTGGAGGTTTTCAGCTTGAAACAGGATGACGACGTCGCCTCGGAGCGCTGCACGATGTCCCGCCCCGTGGGATGTCCTTACAGCGATAGAAACAATCCAAAATCTCTCATCAGCCGTTAAAATTTCCACCGAAAACAAGCTTAATTTCTCGAATGGTATCCACTCGGATGTGCCTCACAGTTTCTGAAAAAATTCTGATGAAGCACAGCGCCAGTCTCTCAGCAACTTCTCAGACAATGAAAATCTGACGAGGGGGCTGGACCACTCCTCCCACAAGGCGTGCTCACAGGGGAATGACGTCACCGACAGGCGTGGAAAAACTCACGCATGCGCACGAAGGTTCAAGCTTGGCTGACGTAAAAACATATGAATCAAATCCATATAGTTTTTAAAAAAAAATAAAACGGTCGGTTTCTTTTCTAATAGACCTCGTAAATGCAGTCCATTTACCATTTATTAATGAAGGTTTTAGTAGATATCTGCACTTGCAGAAAAACTGGTTAAATGTCAAGGGGAAAAAAACACATCATCATCAAATGTCAAGGCCATATAGAACCATAGATTATGGCAAATCAGAATCCACTTAATTTACATGTAAGTAAGTCCCTTTGGCCCCTCCCTTGTTTTCACTTGGGTTGCCACAGTGATTTGGCACACGTTTTACGCCGGATGCCTTTCCTGATGCAACTGTGTCAAATATGAAGGCATGAGTGTTGCACCCTCTGAGTGCTTCTTCTTGTTTTATGATGTGTGCTATTACTTTCCTTGTAAAAGTATTTGTACTTTGGCCAAACAGCACGTCTACCTGCACTTCAAGCAGGTTAATGACAGATAAACACAAGACTGTTTTAAGTGTGCTCTAGTTCAATATAGGATACCATGATTAACATAGAGTAGCTGCACAAATAAAGGAGGGGAAAATGTTACAATCTCCAAAAAAATATACCTCCCAAACTTAATATTCTTCAGGATGGCAATAACCAATGTGTTATTCAGGCATTCATATGGAAAAATAGGCCGTTTTAAAAACTGCTAAAATATTCACAAGCTGGAAACATACTGTATATGCAGTGAAAAGCTGACAGAAATGCATGTAAAACACATTTCCTCAGTGTGCTGGTGCTACCTGGGAAACAAGTTCAAACTTAAAACAAGTTATTTTTTGCAGTTGTTTATAGATTCCTATATTTCTCATGTCAAGCAGCATCTTACTCAAAATGGCATCTGCGCTTTCCGGCTTTGTTCAAAGCTTAGTCAATTTGACTTGGGTACGCAGCTGACATGTGTGTGCAGACACTTGCCCCAGATGGGGGCGCTGACCCTGGTGATGCCATGCGAGCAGCCGGCCATAGAGAGACATGCTACTCCTCTCAGATGCCTTAGAGGAAGAATGTCCAGATGCTCCACCATGCTCAGTGTCTTCACACACTGGGCATGCTGCCTGTGACACTGTTTAATATACAGCAATAAAATATATCTTGCTGTTCTGAACAATTTCCCTCTCAGACAGAGGCATTAGTTTTTTTTTTTTTTATAACACTCAACAGTTATTTCCAGTGAAGTAAAAAGATTTTGTAAATGTTGAACATCTGGTCAGTTCAAGAGAAAATGGAAATCCACTTAAAGCAAGTTAAAACAAATGGGGACACTGGGTAATAATCTCAAAAGTGATTTCCTACATGAGGATTTTTAATACTTCACAAGGAAAACAGACATCACTGCACTTGTCTCATTGATCAATCAAGCTAGATGAAGAAGTGCACATCACTGAACTTTAAGAATGTATACTGTAAAGATTCATCCAGTGGCAAATGGTGGAAATTATTTTTTTTTTCCAGAAGCATTTGTCTGTGTGCCCTCCTCCACCCTAATGCCATCCTGGTGCAAACTAAATGGATTAAGCTCTCATTAAATATGCATTTCATTGTAAATCATTTGCAAGTGAAAAGGATTAGTTTGCAATTTGTGAAATGACATAAAACCTATCTCATCACAAAAATAGCCTCTTGAAATTGCATTAAGCACAAAAGCATAATCCATCAAACAATCTCTTAAATAATAATAATAATAAAAAAATAGAAAATGTACAAAAAACAGGCAGGACATTAACCTGAAATATATGTGACCATATGTTCACTCCATTTGTGTACATAAACCAATTTGTCAAAAATAACCTATCTATCTATCTATCTATCTATCTATCTATCTATCTATCTATCTATCTATCTATCTATCTATCTATCTATCTATCTATCTATCTATCTATCTATCTATCTATCTATCTATCTATCTATCTATCTATCTATCTATCTATCTATCTATCTACCTACCTACCTACCTACCTACCTACCTACCTACCTACCTACCTACCTACCTACCTACCTACCTACCTACCATACCAGTCAAAAGGTTGGACACACTTTGCCATTTTGACTGTTAGCCCATTCCTCTTCCATAGCCCATCATTTTATCAACTTTCACAGAAAAGAAAGATAATACTTGTATTCACAATAAAATACTGATGTGAGAAACTATCCTCAACTAACTCTAAAAATATTTGAAGCACATACAGATTTTTGGAAAACAATTACAGAGGAAACTCAAGAGTCTCGAGCCACAGCTGTCAGCTAGACACAAGTAGAAACAAAGGGAAAAATAAATAAATAAATAAATATATATATATATATATAAAGAGCTGCTCAAAGACAACTTGGAATAACTTGGTATGTGCATTCCTACTCCACTGTTGAATGAGAACAAGAGCGTAACACCACAATGTTCTAACCTCCAACATGTTGCTGGCACATGTTCAGCTTCCTATCCACAGCATGCTTTTAAACAGCTTCACATTTGAGTGTGCTTCCTCTGATTGCATTTCACACAAAGGCAAGTGAGAAAGAAACTGTTCAAGGTTTCATGACGATGTGGAGCCATGAGTAAGAACCTCGTCATAGGAAAAGAAAAAGCAACAACCTACAGCTTAAATTTGAAATATATGTATAATTTGTAACTGTCAAGGTCACTGTGATTAGGACATGGGTGTTGTTGCAGAGGACAATCCATACTGACTCCAAGACTGCAGATAACACTGTCATGCCATCTTTATGTTTTATTTATATAAGTCGTATTATGGCATTCAGAAGCCAAGATCAAAATCTGCTCTGGCAGAAATATTTAACATCACACTTACTTTCGCTGCCGTCTTCCATCTGGTTAGGCAGATTGGGAAGAAAGGGAAGACAGCCTCAGTCAGCTCAGCCATGTTGGATTATTAAAACTGAAGCTTTCAAGAGGTCAGTGCTCAGGGAATAAAAACTTTAGCATGCATCAATTATCTTGGAGAGTTTGTGGCATACTGAAGACTGTCTTGTCACATTTCCTAATGTGGCTGAGCTACAGAGACGTCCTTGGCTAGTGATGACATTTAGAAGCTGGTGAATTGTGGAAATCACAGTCTGTTTGTCAAAAAATGGACAAAAGACCACAGTGACTGCTTGCAAAGCCTCTTCAGGCTTGAAATTCCTTCTCAATGTCACTGACTTAACCACACAAAAGCATCACACTCTGCCGCTCCAATTTTTCACATTTGGGTAACTGCAACTTTCACTGCTCAATACACAGCATAGGTTATTACTGATATAAAAGATTAAATACAAGTTTCCACCAAACAGGCATAATAAAGGCTTTCTGTGACATATCTTGCAGAAGATGAATGAAAAACTCGTAACACTGCCATCCGTTTTAATTTTTAATCTATTAATGTTTAGCCTTTAAAAAACAAACAACAAAAAAGGCATACTACCTCAGCTTCCAATGCTTACATGACACTAACATCTTCCCTTTGCTTGAGATCTCTCTACCATGTCTTTAAAAGATATAAAGGCTTTGATTTTTTTTACCACATGAAATAAAACAACTATTCAGTTATAGTATTTCCACAGATTTTTAAAGTCATTTGTTGAACTGGCTCAATGACTCCGTACCTCCTTGTCTGAGGTCACTATATGATCATTCCTTGTATTTATACTATGTAAAATCATAATAAAACTAGGTCCACACATGAGCAAGGTTTAAACCTTACCCACCCCAGGAGCAAGCACAATGGTGACAGTGGTGAAGGAAAAACTCCACCAGAACGTTTTTGAAAATTGGAAGAAACCACAAGCAGATCAGACTCAGTGGGGTGACAGTTGCTTTGGACATGCTAACAAAATAAAACAAAACACAATAATGAATTGTCAGAACATGAAGTAATGGAAATATTGCAGGTAAGCAAACATATATAGGAAGGTGATGGCCACTGAACTTTAAGAGTGTACAAATAATGTTTGTGAGTGCAATGGTAAGAATATTTCATGAGGTGAAAGATGGAATGTTCCATTAAGATAAGATAACATAAACTTTATTTACCCCGAAGGAAATTATTTTGCCAGAGTACCAAAACAGTAAACAGTGAACAATGTTTTTTTTTTTTTTTTTTTACAATAAGTACAACAAATTTATATGAAAATATATATGATTCAATGAGGCGGAGCCGAATTGAATGCAACATTCCATCTTTCACCGAATTAAATATTCTTTCCATTGAACAAATGACAATCAAATCAAATCAATTATTTGTTTTATATAACACTTAAACTAGATCATTGTTATTTAATATTTTATTATTTCTAAACAAGAGAAAAGGGACTTACATTTTATTGTGCGTGACTGGCCCTTTGAGGTCAAGAGGTTCCAAACAGTCCAACCTGATTTTAAATAGGATTTTAAATAGGAGTCCAATCAAATCCAAAATTGTCCTCAGTCAACTTGCAAAAACGGTCGGACAGTTCAAAAACAATCCCGACTATGTAGTCCACAGCTGATGCCATGCATCGTGTACAGACTGCTGTCTGCTTTCCTCAGTCCGGTGAAAATTCACAACATTAATTTGTCGAGTGCTTCATCCAACAGCTGTTCTTCTTTAGCTAGACACGTCCCAATAAATATTGAATATGCCTCCAGATGATTTATGGCATACTGGATTTGTTTTTTCAAAGAATTAGTGCATCAATAAGCTGCTATGCGTTGTCACCACTTGTATGCACGCGCGATGTTCACAGCGTGCAATGGTACAAAACATATGGATCCAAATTTGCATGCTAAATGGAACCAAAATTGCATGCTAAGTGGAGAACAATGGCAAATTGGATGAATGATCAATATCACGTGACATACAAACCACCAATCAAATGACAAGGATCTATTCAGGAGTTATGTAATGGTCTGTACTTGAGACCAGAGGATCCTTGGTTTAAACCTCTGTCAGGCTGGAAAAATTGGAACCTAGGGCGACGTCCTTTATCCCCAAGTTCCTCCCAGTGTCGTGACCACCTTGCATGGCATCACCCTGACATTGGTGTGTGAGGCATAACTATATAGCCCTTTGAGGTTCTGATTCAGATGGAAAAGCGCTATATAAATGCAGTCCATTTACCATTTACCAACCACAAATAGCCAACGTTGACATCAACAGATGATCAAGACAGCCAGGTGGCAAACATCAGCATCCTGGATGCACTAGTCAATGTGCGGCTGCACCAAAGCCAGAGTAGTCATCAAAATTAGGATATTCTCCAGTTCTAACCCAAACATAAATATTGCTCGAAATTTCCCACAAAGTCACCCTTCTGTTAAAAGCAAATTCTAAGGTTTAAAAACTCCAGTGTCCTTGACTTTGAACAATGGGCATTAAAAATTAAATTTATTATTACTGTTGTTGCTGCTGCTGTTGTGACTGGATTAATACGTAATATTATTTACCACTTGGAAAGTGACCATCTATCTGCCGCAGCCTGCTGAAATATGGTCATCCCCTTGGCTTTCTCCAGCCACTGGGGTCCTCAACACTCAGGCACCTATGTGCTGGACCATGCATAGAGAAACGCACCACATGGCCAAAATGTTGAAGCAGAGTGACAATCCACACCTTAGTCTTGCTAAGTAACTGCACAGCTGATATAAAGTCTTTTGAGTAGTACCAAAGAATCCTCCAAAGAGACCTAGTACAAAAGACAACCAGTTTTTAGCTGAAGTCACAACCACACAGTAAGACAGGAAGCACCGGGACCCTAAACATGTGGATCTTTGTTCTCCTGCAATAATATCGGCAACACCTAACATCTCTGTCGAGCAACCTCACGACTCCCATAGGCTCTTGCCAGATGTCTCTTAATGTCAAAGGCTGTGGACCTAGAGACATGAATGTCATTGCTATGACAAGTGAATGTCTACAAGTTCAACACTTTCACCACATCCAGAACCAGAGTCCAAGAAATCATTAAAAGCCTCAATCAAATGCAGACACTCCGATTCCTCAATCATCTTCTCAAGTGTTGCAATCATGACATCCATTAATTCTGCTATCTGTTTCAAAAATGCAGTAATGCAAGTGTGCTGACTTCATCTGGACAATGGTATCATAAAGGGATCAAAATCGCCAGAGAACCTCTTAAAACCCAGCATGCAATGGTTGATAAGTATGCAAAGTAACTGAAAAACATTCAAACTGTCACCAAAATATGAGTCACCAAATGTATCACTTATACTGTCTCTGTAAGATGGGGCTCACATTAGCCAACAACTATAAGCGCGGCTAACAGTAAATTATGCCTTAGCTACAAAGGGAAGTTGTGTATTTATGTGTAGTTGAATAAAATTAATTTTGTCACATATATAATCTAACATAATCCAGTTAACCCATTTAATAATAAAAACATTTGGAAGCATTTTTAAGAATTAAATTCATCAGTACTTCAGCCATAAAACAACATTTTTAAATGTTGCGAAAGCTTTAGTAACAGTGTGCTTCATAGCATTAGGAAGAATGCGTCTGTGTGGTCCGAATGCATTGGCAAAGATAAAACAATTGTTGTTTGCTACGTGAGTATAAGACTGCTTAACAGGTGCAAAGATGACTACCCCCTTCTACACGCGATCATCATCCGTTTGACTTCAAATCTGTGTGAAGCACAATTTCATGAAACCCATCCATCCTCCTCCATCCAACCCCCCACCTGCCTCCCCGTCTGTGTTTCTGTGGTGGCACAGGGAGAAGTGGCATACCTTTGTTCATGTCAATCAGCTGCTTCTTCTTCTGCTGGCGCTCCAGCTTCTCACGCTCTGCTTTCTCCTTCGCCAGCTTGGCTCTCTTGATCTTCTCCTCCATCTCTCGCTTCTTGTGGTTCTCCTTCACTGCTTCCTGATGAGGCGCACACACACACACACACACACACACACACACACACACACACACACACACACACACACACACACACACACACATACACAGATAAAATCTGGCTGCTGCCAACAAGACTTCTTTAGATTATTCACTAGTGTGTTGTGTCGAGGAGCAGCATAGCATCAGTAATTTTTTATTCAGAGAAGGGCTTGATACTGATCGATAAGACAGAATAAACAATATGCGTGAGCAGCTGTGCAGACGTTTTTAATAAATATCTACTGCTTTACATATATTTCAGTATTTTCACTGAAAATGTGCACTGTCAAATTTGCAACAAAACTGCAGATTACAGATGAATATGAAATGGTCATTACAGACGTAGCAGTCCGATGTGTTTCCTTCGACAAATCCGGAGAGACGGTGCACGAAGAAAGAGAGGGTGCAGCAGTATGTCAGTGTCACAGAAGGAAGAAAATGATTGCCTCCTCCTCCTCTTATTGTGACTGACCAAAATGTCAGGAAGAAGCAGAGGAAAAAAAAGATAATCAACAGTACAGATTCAGCCTTTACAAATGTGTCAGTTTGTTCTTGTGCCAGAAGAGTAAGATGCAACAGTGTGATCTTTGGAAACATGAAAATGTTCTCTTATCCCAGGTCTTTGATCCAGCCCGTGACAGGACCTAACATACTGTATGCATTTTTGTACGTGTGTGAGAATTCTATTATTGTCAGCAAAGTCAACACAGACCTGTTTCATTGGAATTGGACAATTAATCTTTTTTAAATCCTGTGCCGTAGTGAAGCGTGATAACAGGGTATTGTTTACACCTGTGTGTATGTGTGTGTCTGTGCACAAGATAATTTAATACAAATGGTTAGATGGATTTCTTTCAAACATGGTGGGAATGTTACTTTTACAGATAACTTGAGGTGATTAGATTTTCTAGTAGTCTGGTCAAAGGTCAAGGAAAAAATGTCCTGAAAAACACATTTTTGTGCATCTCAACCACCAAGAAGCCTAGATGGATGATTGAAAACATATCTCAAACAGCAAAATATTTTTGATTGACTGATATGAATGGCTTAATAATGTGATCACACAGAAGTCATGTGATGAAGTATTACACAGTCAAAAACACCATTACAGACATATGTATATTTACCTGTACATTTATATTGTGGTGTGTAGAGCATACAGGATGAGTATCAACTCTCTGAGAATTACCAATCAAGAATTCTATGATGTTAATTATTGTGTTCAGATGTTTTCTTTTTCACGATCCATTCCACTGAAAATTACATCAACAAATGTCAAAAAATGCAGACTATTCCAAGTGACTGATATGAGCTGTTTGTACTCTGGAGTCATGAGGATCGGACATTATGTGTCTTTAACATATGGCTTTTGCTGCATTGTTTTGCTGACCCACTTGTGATTCAAAGACAGCAGAATTTAGCTGATTTGCTATTGATTAAAATACATTTCAATTCAACAGCCATTTGTCATGAATTTATGCAATTTATTAATTTGAATGGTAGTGAATTACTTCAAAGTATTTGAAATATAATGGATATACAATTGTGTAATATGTACAGTATAATTAACACTGGTATTGCACCAAAGTCTGCAACATAACAGATTGTGATCTGATAAAGTTTTTCTCTGTTTTGGCCATTTTAGCTAACTGGCAATTAGATGTAATTTTACAATAGTCATATCAAAGTCTTTTGAGCACTACAAACAACAATGGTGCATCCTGTATTTTTCGATGTAGTTACACAATTTAGCACATTTTTTCGACTTAAGGTTCATTTATGTTCAATGTTAAATATGTACATGGACTGAGCCTTCTGTCCACATTCTGTGTACATTTGGTGCATATTTGTTTCATTTTTCTGAAAAAAAAAAAAGAAAAAAAAACGGAGCAGTACCGCTGGTAATTATGTGCGATGTAGCCAAAGTTGAGAATTTTATAAATATATATATAATCTTGTCATGAAGTCATTAATGGAAGCACAGACCACCTCCGTCTCCACTGCTGCCTGCTATATGGTTTCTTTTGCTGTAGAAACATTATTCCAACTTCTACAACCGTCGCCATGTTTGATGTTGCCAGAAAGTGCCAAGATGGTTTGCAGTGCCCATTAGTGGATATTTTATTAAGATCTATACCAATATAAAGGATGTACGGAGGTATGTTTTCAGATTCATGACAAATTTATGTTGGTCGAGCATAAATAAGCTCTTTCACTCAAAACACTGTATCCTGCTACAAATTTCCATTCTGGCATTATCTGAGAATGAAAGATGGAGTCACTAATGTAGAAAATTCCCTCAACATTTATTCCCACTTGTGACATAGGATCAAATAATGAACTCACCTAAGACAAATAAAATATAGAAAAATTCATATGATTATGTCCTGTTTGACATCGTAGCTGATAGGATATGGTGCTGCAGTACTGAGATAGTGCACTCTGCATACATGCAGTATTGAAATATATAAACTACAGTTTGTATGAATCATGCTCCTCTGATTTACTCCCACTCTCTTTGCTTGCCTTTTTATTTTATTTTTTAAATAATTTTTTTTTAAAAAGACATGTCTCATCTCCTACAGAATATAGAAATGTCAAATCTCTGGGATCTCTGCCACTGCTGGGAGGACTGTTTTCTTGTGGCACAGAAATGCCTTCAGTCAATATGCTTTTCTGTATTTTACTACATTTGGACGACTATTGTCACTGAAATTGAGGGTGAATGAAATTCAAATTTAAATGTATCTACTTTCCTATACATATTACGGTAGCCTATTCATTAAGAAAATTATAGTAAAATGTACATAAACGTAATGTAGAAAAACTCAACCACATTTTTTCAACCAAATTTGTACATACTGAAATTCCAAGAAATTCTGCCTGAAGAGGGGGTGGGCTGATGCACAAGCACAGCTAAATGTTACGTTTGTCAGATAGTCAATTACAATACAATGCCTGATTTCATCACAAATAAAAAAATAAATCACAAATAACTCACTCGTTTGTCCTGTACAAATTCTTTTTTCATTCATTAAATGTGTTCCTTGTCACCTGCTGGCAGCTGATATCTGGCCAGTATGTCAGAAAGTTGTGTACATGCTCAAAACTTTAAGCAGACATCAGACTGAGAACTTTCCTGATGGTTGTTTTGTCCTGGATTTGTTCGAAGCTTGTCAGTGAACGTCCAGTCGGCGTTAAGCTGCGTTTTCATGTCGGCAGCAGAAAGACCATTGCAGAATTCCATCTGCAGCGGCAGACTGCAGGAGGTAACAACGTGAGGCATGGTCATTTTTCAGTGATAACCACATGGACAATATAATAATTTACTTCACTGAAATGTTCTGCACAGTGTTATATTAAAGCAAGAAACCCTGGCTCTGATGGCAGCTGAAACAATTCCCACCTATTTAAAACCAGGCAATTTTCTGCACTTAAATCATCCATTTCTTGATGTCCATTTTTCTCCTTGTTAAAAATAAAACATTCGTTTGCCACGGGAGATGGAATTTTCCTATCAGCCTCTCACTGAAAACAGTGGAACATCCAGATTGTCCTGCCACTGACTGCCAACATGTGAAGCCAATTATCAGCGTTATCTGTTTATCTTCTGTTCCTGTTCAGAAGCACTGCACACATCCACAGTTGATGTTTGTCCACCAATTCCATTAGGGCCCGAAATTCACTGAAAACCAACATATTACATGGTTTTTGCTCCTGGACAATCTATTAATTCAATCCATACTGATCAGTTTAGTCAATTTGTCACAGATCCATTCCGTCTTAGCATTAACATTACTTTGAGCAGACTGAATCAGTTAATCATCAAAATCACCTGGTGGAGTGGGTGGCTGCAAAGAAAACCTGCACCCTCTCGGCCCTTTCTGGAACGAGTTGAATAACCCTGCACTAGACCATCACCTCCCTACAGACATGGTACCTTAAATGTACCCTGTCTCTATTTTATGTATTTTACTTGTTTATTTTGTGAAGCAATTTGTGATGTCATATCTGTGAAAGATGCCATATAAATAAAATTTACTTAGTTTATTTACTTTAGTTACTTTAATAATAAAAAGTTTAGTTTCAGGTGGGTGTTTATACAATTTTCTCCAAAAAAGGAGGTGAGCTGATGCTTGGCCCTGGGCACTCCAACATGTGGATACAGTATCCCATGTACTGTAATGCGGTGTCGCAGACCGAACAGTCCGCCCCTAAAAATTGGTCCACTGTGCCTCCACTGCGCATGCATCATTTCAGAGCTCAGCCGCTGGTCTGAGACAGTCTCTTCACCCAAAGCGATCAAATGGATTAAGTTGATTATTAACCATCAGATGACAAGGTAAAACCTCTTAAATCATTCTAAAATCAGTTTTAAGCAGAAACGAGGCTGTTTTAAGCAGAAATGAGGCGATACTATGTGACGCTTTGTAATGATTGACGGTCAGTGAATGCATCAGCTAGCAGCTCGTGTAGCTGCGTTGCTCTGATGGCTTCCTCCCTCTTTTATGATGAAATAATGCTAAATTTATGTGGAAATGATTGTTGTACATAAGCTTCAGATATGTGTCGCTGTGACAGACGATGACCGGAGTGTAGTTTTAAGCAGAAACAAGGTGATAATCCGTGAACCGCGGCTAATGACGCATGCGCAGTGAAGGCAGTGCGGACCAATTTTTAGGTGGGACCGTTTGGTCTGCGACACCAGAAGGCAGTGATGATGTCCCCAACAAGAAGATGGCGACTCATCAGAGTGGCAAAATGCGAAAAGCCATCTTATACTTATTATTACTATTATTTGAATCCTAAACCTAAACTTAGTGCATGTTTCTGAATATCAAACGAGGAACTCATGTTCCACATGCTCATGGAAATGCATACGAATATGCATGGAATATCATGCAAATCTTTCATAGGATTTGATAGAAAACGCATCATGAGAATATGTTGAATAGTGAATCTTTACACACATGTGCTTATATTAGAAGTGCCTATGCTGAATTCATGTATGCAAGAGGTATGTCAGGAAGTGACGCAATTACCCTGTCTCTACTCTGATATAACATGTGGAGACAGTACACCCCCAACCACTGCCCTCATGGTCCTGATGTGTGTGCTGTGCTGGCAGCTAAAACGGGGATTACAGGGATTCTGGGGAAGAAACAAGGAAAGAATAGCTCATCATGCCAGTCGATAGTACAGCTGTCCTCCATGTCCAAGGACACAAGCCCTGATTGTCACTGTCTACTTGTTAGATAAGAAGGGCAATCAGAGAGAGACAAAGGTGAAAAATGAGGGCTTTAAGGATAGCAATGATGAAAAGTCAAAAGATGGTGACAAAAAGAAGCATGATGATGATGATGATGATTTGGGGCCCTATCTTGCCAATCTATAGCACACAATTTGAGGTGCAGTAGTGTTCAGAATAATAGTAGTGCTATGTGACTAAAAAGATTAATCCAGGTTTGGAGTATATTTCTTACTGTTACATGGGAAACAAGGTACCAGTAGATTCAGTAGATTCTCACAAATCCAAGACCAAGCATTCATGATATGCACACTCTTAAGGGTATGAAATTGGGCTATTAGTAAAAAAAAAAAAAAAAGTAGAAAAGGGGGTGTTCACAATAATATTAGTGTGACATTCAGTCAATGAGTTTGTCAATTTTGTGGAACAAACAGGTGTGAATCAGGTGTCCCCTATTTAAGGATGAAGCCAGCACCTGTTGAACATGCTTTTCTCTTTGAAAGCCTGAGGAAAATGGGACGTTCAAGACATTGTTCAGAAGAACAGCGTAGTTTGATTAAAAAGTTGATTGGAGAGGGGAAAACTTATACGCAGGTGAAAAAAATTATAGGCTGTTCATCTACAATGATCTCCAATGCTTTAAAATGGACAAAAAAAAAACCAGAGATGCGTGGAAGAAAATGGAAAACAGCCATCAAAATGGATAGAAGAATAACCAGAATGGCAAAGGCTCACCCATTGATCAGCTCCAGGATGATCAAAGACAGTCTGGAGTTACCGTAAGTGCTGTGACAGTTAGAAGACGCCTGTGTGAAGCTAATTTATTTGCAAGAATCCCCCGCAAAGTCCCTCTGTTAAATAAAAGACATGTCCAGAAGAGGTTACAATTTGCCAAAGAACACATCAACTGGCCTAAAGAGAAATGGAGGAATATTTTGTGGACTGATGAGAGTAAAATTATTGTTTTTGGGTCCAACGGCTGCAGACAGTTTGTGAGACGCCCAAACCCCCAAACTCTGAATTCAAGCCACAGTTCACAGTGAAGACAGTGAAGCATGGTGGTGCAAGCATCATGATATGGGCATGTTTCTCCTACTATGCTGTTGGGCCTATACAACCCCTGGCAAAAATTATGGAATCACCAGCCTCTGAGGATGTTCATTCAGTTGTTTAATTTTGTAGAAAAAAAGCAGATCACAGACATGACACAAAACTAAAGTCATTTCAAATGGCAACTTTCTGGCTTTAAGAAACACTACAAGAAATCAAGAAAAAAAGATTGTGGCAGTCAGTAACGGTTAGTTTTTTAGACCAAGCAGAGGAAAAAAATATGGAATTACTCAATTCTGAGGAAAAAATTATGGAATCACCCTGTAAATTTTCATCCCCAAAACTAACACCTGCATCATATCAGATCTGCTCGTTAGTCTGCATCTAAAAAGGAGTGAACACACCTTGGAGAGCTGTTGCACCAAGTGGACTGACATGAATCATGGCTCCAACACGAGAGATGTCAATTGAAACAAAGGAAAGGATAATCAAACTCTTAAAAGAGAGTAAATCATCACGCAATGTTGCAAAAGATGTTGGTTATTCACAGTCAGCTGTGTCTAAACTCTGGACCAAATACAAACAACATGGGAAGGTTGTTAAAGGCAAACATACTGGTAGACCAAGGAAGACATCAAAGTGTCAAGACAGAAAACTTAAAACAATATGTCAAAAAAATCAAAAAATGCACAACAAAACAAATGAGGAACGAATGGGAGGAAACTGGAGTCAACGTCTGTGACCGAACTGTAAGAAACCGCCTAAAGGAAATAGGATTTACATACAGAAAAGCTAAACGAAAGCCATCATTAGTACCTAAACAGAAAAAAAAACAAGGTTAGAATGGGCTAAGGAAAAGCATTCGTGGACTGTGGATGACTGGATGAAAGTCATATTCAGTGATGAATCTCGAATCTGCATTGGGCAAGGTGATGATGCTGGAACTTTTGTTTGGTGCCGTTCCAATGAGATTTATAATGATGACTGCCTGAAGAGAACATGTAAATTTCCACAGTCACTGATGATATGGGGCTGCATGTAAGGTAAAGGCACTGGGGAGATGGCTGTCATTACATCATCAATAAATGCACAAGTTTACGTTGATATTTTGGACAATTGAAAGGATGTTTGGGGATGTTTCAAGATGATAATGCATCTTGCCATAGAGCAAAAACTGCGAAAACATTCCTTGTAAAAAGACACATAGGGTCAATGTCATGGCATAGGGTCAATGTCAACGAGTAGATCTGATTTGATGCAGGTGTTAGTTTGGGGGATGAAAATTTACAGGGTGATTCCATAATTTTTTCCTCAGAATTGAGTGATTCCATATTTTTTTCCTCTGCTTGGTCTAAAAAAGTAACCGTTACTGACTGCCACAATCTTTTTTTCTTGATGAATGGACTGTAGAACCATTAACATACATCTGTAACTTATCATTTCAAACCGGTAAATTTCCCAATCAAATGAAAATAGCTAAGGTTGTGCCGCTGTATAAGACTGGGGATAGACACCACTTCACAAATTATAGACCTGTTTCTTTGCTTCCATAATTTTCCAAATTATTAGAAAAGTTATTCAATAATAGATTAGACAAATTCATAAATAAACATAAATTACTTACTGATAGTCAATATGGATTCAGAGCACATAGTTCAACATCACTTGCATTAACAGAATCAGTTGAGGAGATTACAAACGCCACAGACCACAAATTACATTCAGTTGGAATATTTATAGACCTTAAAAAGGCTTTTGATACAATCAGTCATGACATATTAATCAGTAAACGTGAACAGTATGGGATTAGGGGGTTGGTGTTGCACTGGGTGAGAAGCTACTTAAGTAACAGAAAACAGCTTGTGAAGTTGGGGGAATATACATCATCATGCTTGAACAATGCTTGTGGCGTCCCACAGGGGTCAGTATTGGGTCCAAAACTGTTTCTAATTTATATAAATGATATTGTCAATGTTTCCAAAATATTAAAATTAGTATTATTTGCAGATGACACAAGCATTTTTTGTTCAGGGGGGGATTTGCAGGAGTTACTGAGGAGGATCAGTATAGAAATGGGAAAATTGAAAATATGGTTTGACAGAAACAAATTGTCATTAAACTTAAGTAAAACAAAATACATGTTATTTGGCTATTGTAATACAGACATACAGGTTCAGTTACAACTCAAGGGGGTAGATATTGAAAGGGTACATGAAAATAAGTTTCTGGGGGTGATAATAGATGATAAGATAAACTGGAAAACTCATATAAAACATATACAAAATAAACTGTCAAGAACCATTTCAGTTCTAAACAAAGCGAAACATATTCTGGACCACAACTCACTCCGCATTCTTTACTGCTCACTGGTTTTACCATATTTACAGTACTGTGCAGAGGTATGGGGTAATACTTATAAAGGTACAACACAATCACTATCAGTAATGCAGAAAAGAGCTATAAGAATTATTCATAATACTGGCTATAGAGATCATACAAATCCACTATTTTTACAATCCAAATTCTTAAAATTCACAGACTTGGTTCATTTTCAAACAGTACAAATCGTGTATAAAGCAATAAACAATTTACTTCCAGCAAATATTAAAAATATGTTTTTTAACAGATCAGGGGATTGCAGTCTGAGGGGGAAATTTAATTTAAAGCATCTGTGGGCACAAACAACATTAAAAGGTTTCTGTATTTCTGTCTGTGGGGTGAGGATGTGGAACAGATTGGGAGTGGGGCTCAAGCAATGTCCAAGCATGAACCAGTTCAAACAGCGGTACAAAAATATGTTTTTTTCTAGGTATAGGGAGGAGGAAGGGTAATGAGGGTTAGGGTGTTTTTGTTTTTTGCTTCGGCTTGTAAATATATAGTATTTTGTATGTAAGTAGGTATGTGTAGGTGTATATTTATGTTTGTGTATATATATGTGTATATGTATATATATATGTATATATGTGTGTATGTATGTTGATATATATATATATATATATATATATATATATATATATATATATATATATTGATATCGGTTTAGGTGTGTAGGAATCTATGTGTATATGTGGCAAAGGGTATTACTGGTTGTGGGGAAGAAGGGGTAGAGATAAATAAGCTGATGCTTCACCCTACCCCTTTTCGGACATGTTGGGTACACAGTAGGAACTTTTTTGTTGTTGTCTTTACTGATCTATCTTGTAATTGTTGTTGTATCAAATGTTCAAAATAAACCGTTTGCATTCATTCATTCATTTCTTATAGTGTTTCTTAAAGCCAGAAAGTTGTCATTTGAAATGACTTTAGTTTTGTGTCATGTCTGTGATCTGCTTTTTTTCTACAAAATTAAACAACTGAATGAACATCCTCTGAGGCCGGTGATTCCATAATTTTTGCCAGGGGTTGTATATCACATACCAGGTATCATGGATCAGTTTGGATATTTCAAAATACTTGAAGAGGTCATGTTGCCTTATGCTGAAGAGGACATGCCCTTGAAATGGGTGTTTCAACAAGACAATGACCCCAAGCACACTAGTAAATGAGCAAAATCTTGGTCCCAAACCAACAAAATTAATGCCTCGCAGATGTGAAGAAATCATGAAAAACTGTGGTTATACAACTAAATACTAGGTTAGTGATTTACAGGATTGCTAAAAAAGCAGTATGAACATAATAGTTTTGAGTTTGTAGCGTCAACAGCAGATGCTACTATTATTGTGAACACCCCTTTTTCTACTTTTTTTACTAATAGCCCAATTTCATAGCCTTAAGAGTGTGCATATCATGAATGCTTGGTCTTGTTGGATTTGTTAGAATCTACTGAATCTACTGGTACCTTGTTTCCCATGTAACAATAAGAAATATACTCAAAACCTGGATTAATCTTTTTAGTCACATAGCACTACTATTATTCTGAACACTACTGTATACAGCAGAAGTGCATTTGGGGCAGTTGCGAGTCCTATACAGGTCTGAAGGCCCAGCTTGCCAGTGTTTATCCTCAGACTAGTGTCACAAATGAAATCCTGTGGAAAAAATGTACTACAAACACAAATTTAACAAAACTGTATGGCCCTGATCAAACATATACAAACTACACCAATTACCATAGCTACACATTTTATCCCAATTTTCACTTTCTTTTTATTTTATTATGCCTTTAGCAATAACTGATTCCCACAGGTATTAACTGTATAATGAAGAAAGAAATAGGTCCACATTCAGTGGTTGCTCAGAAATTATTGTGTATAATTGGCACCAGACTTAAACCTCATCCAAACATGACATAATTAATGCTATTCTATTGAAATTATGTAACATACGAGTAAAATAACTCCACCAGCGGTCTTGAGAAATATGTTTAAAAAACAAATTAACTGGTCTAATTTTTTTCACTTCTGAGGGTGTCTGTCTGAGCATACGTGATTGGGCTGTTTAGGGTGTACCACCACTTCTCAGTAAATATACTGTATTCATGCATCTGAGGGCCCAAGGCTGAGCATCAGCCCACCCCATTTGTTCAAGAAAGTTGGTTAAACACCCACCCAAAATTAAATCATTATTTTTTAATTAAAATGTATTAAATGTCCACCAAACATAAATTAATTCTTTGACCCCCAACACACTGTAACAAGAGTCATCAGGAGATGAAGTGTCGGGGTTCACCCAAATACACACTTATGCTAAACATGAATAAAATTGGTCAAATGATTAAGATATCATGCTAACAGGGGTGGCAATGACAATATCTTGAGTATGTCACTGTGACCTTTAAATTAACCCCAAGGTCACCATAATCGACTGGTGTCAGGGGATCACCAAAGTACACCCTTATGCTAAATATGAATGAAATCAATCAACTGGTTCTTGAGATACTGCGCTAACAATAATGGCAATGACAATATCTTGAATATCTCGCTGTGACACTGAAATTGGCCCCAAGGTTGTGTAATCGACTGCTGTTGGGGAATCACCCAAGTACACACTTATGGTAAATATATATGAATGAAACTGGTCATCTGGTTCTTGAGATATAGCACTAACCAGAGGTGGGACAAAGTCACTGTCAAGTAGTGAATCGGCAAGTCTTATGTCCCAAGTTACAAGTCTCAACTCAAGTCTCAAGTCAGCTTGCACCAACTGGTGGTCATTATGACTTGACCCTTACCAAAAAATAGTACTGATAAGTATATAAAAAGTAAACTAGAAGTATACTTGAAACATACTTGCATATACTACTTTTTGGTAAGGGGAGACTTGACTTGAGACTTGTGACTTGCCGATTCATGAGTTGAGAGTGACTTGCTGGTGACTTCGTCCCACCTCTGGCACTAATAAGGGTGGCAATTGACATTATCTTGAATATCTTGCTGTCACCTTGAAACTGACCCCAAAGCCACCGAAATCGACTAGTACACCCTTATGCTAAATATGGAAGAAATCAAAATTATGGTTCTTGAGATGTCACGCAAAGAAGCAACAGACAGACGAGTTAGACGAGGGTGAATATCAGTCATTTTGGGCGACTGGGCATGGACGTCGGGCCTCTGAAAATGCATACCGCCCTCCAAAAGCATGTTATTGTGTTAGTGTCTCCTGCAACAGAGGAGTATGCTCCCATTTGAATCCTGCCAAGTACGGTATATATGTTCAGATACCAAGGACTTACAGATCTTTGAAGACATAGAGAATTCCAAAATTGTTTAATATATTCTCTGATCTATCTGAAAACCCAACAGTGGCAATTTTATGCAGGGTTCCCAACCTGTGGATGTGGATGAAGGGAACTTTAGAAAAGTGCTGCTTCAAGTGAGAAAAATTACTGTCTGTGTCATGTGTGATACCGGCGCAATTACACGTGAAAGTATGCCCCGGCCATGGCCCAAACTGCTCATACGTGTCAAGTTATAGTGGACTTTGATGAAATATTTCACCTCGTGTGACGCAATGCTATTCGAGACTATAAACATGCATTACTGGCTACAAAGCAGGCCTATTACTCTGATTTGATCAACAAAAACAAGCATAATTCAAAGTTCCTGTTCGACATGGTGGCAACACTTATTCATGGCCAACCACCAGTGAGTCGCTCTCCTTTTACAGCCCAAGATTTCTTAGTATACTTTGACAAGAACATAGATGACATTAGGTTAAATATATCCCAGCATGCCTTAATCTAAACACTATGCCCTGATATGGAGGTGGGTGCCATCACTGATATATTGCCTAGATTTAACAAATTTGATAGTATCTCACTGGGTGTACTGACAAAACTTGTAATATCTGCTAAAAGTACAACCTGCTTATTCGATCCTATGCCAACAAAACTGTTTAAGGACCTGTGGCCCACTCTTAGACCTACTGTGTTGGAAATGATTAATCTGTCACTAAGATCTGAATCTGTTCCTAAATGTTACAAATCTGCAGTGATTAAACCATTACGAAGAAATCTAATCTTGACACTAGTGTATTGAAAAATTATAGGCTGATATCAAATATATCATTTTATTCTACAATTCTGGAAAAGGTGGTTTCACAGCAGCTCGTGGACCACTTTACTGAGAATAATCTCTCTAAACCACTACAGTCTGCATTTAGAACATGTTATTCCACAGACAGCTCTTACTAAAGTGGTAAACGACATTCTGCTTGCAATGGATTCGGACACCACTACCATTCTGGTGCTGTTAGATCTTAGTGCTGCGTTTTTGATCCTATGTTGTCCTTTGACCTCCACATTAGAGATATTATGAGGACTGCTTTCTTCCACCTGCAAAACATAATGAAGATTCGTCCCATCCTGTGTATGGTTGGCACAGAGACCCTAATCCATGCATTTGTTTCCTTTAGATTGGGCTACTGCAATGCTCTTTTTTCTGGTTTGCCGCAGTCCAGCATTAGGGGTCTCCAATTGGTTCAAAAATGTGGCTGCAAGACTCTTGACAGTAAGTAGAAAGTCTGACCACATTACACCCATTCTGGCATCTCTTCACTGACTTCCTGTCTCTATGAGGTCATATTTTAAGCTTCTGCTATTAACTTATAAAATTATTAACGAACTAGCACCTCCCTACTTAGCTGACCGAATCAAACCCTATGTACTAGCCCGGGCTCTGCGTTGTCAGGGTGCAGGGCTACTTTGTGTCCCTAGGGTGAATAAAAAGTCAGCACTTTCTCTTATCATGCCCCTGTTCTGAGGAATGATCTGCCTGCATCAATAAAACAGACAGATTCTGCAGAGACTTTCAACTTCAGACACATTTGTTCTCCCTCTTGTATGGCTAGTGCACCGGCATACTGCACCATGTACCATACTTCCTATCCTTTTAAAATAATTTTATTAGGAATGGAACAGGTCTGGTAAGTGGACTGCATTTATATAGCACTTTTCCATCTGCACCAGACGATGAAAGCGCTTCACAATAATGCCTCACATTCACCTCGATGTCAGGGTGCTGCCATACAAGGTACTTAAAGAGGGAGTTTTTCCTGACCACTGTCGCATGTGTGCTTGCTCTAGGAGTTGGTAAGGTTAGACCTTGAGGCAGCTTGTTGTGATTTGGCACTGTACCAATAAATGAAATGTGTTATAATGTTCCCTTCATATCTTCGGTTCTTTGGCGATAGCAACCAGTAGTATATAGGGGAGTGAACACTAATTCATTTTCTTTCTTTTTTTCCAGTGTTCCAGCTGCACTGCACAGTGTTAAAGGTACTGTAAGTCTCTTTGGGCTACTGTATCTACATGGTGGTGAAACATCTATATGAGAATGAGTCCTTCATATCTATCTGGGAATGAGTCTTTCATATCTACGTCTCATATAGATATGAAAGGCTCATTCTGTGATCATGGAAACACATCGATTTGTTGTTGCAGGTTATTTATACACTTTTGAAAAGATGTTTATTAATGCTATATTCCATTTCTGGACATAAACACCCTAAATAATACATACTTTAGCTTTAAAAAGCAATTCAAAGTTATAATTAATGTATTTTACAAGTCAAAAAAGAAAGGCCATTTTCTAAAAAAAAAAAAATAATAATAATAATAACAATAAAGAAAATAAAAATACAGCATATGGGAACAAGGATAAAATGGATTAAACCGACTGGAATCTTAAAGACATCATACTGTGACTTGCTCTCTCCTCTGACCATCCTGCTAAAAGGATTGAAAATAAAGGGCAGGTAGGGTATACATGTTGCCCTTGGGTTTATTTAAATTTAGAAGCAATGTCTTGAAATGCCTCAAAAAATGTCAGCACATATAATTGTGACAAATGCGCAGTTTTGTGATTATAGCACGTTAGCGCTTCGATGTCACGAGCAAAGTGACATTTTCGCTTTTTCATTCACACAGATGCCATGAAACAGAGTGAACACATGTCACACTTGTGTGTTTAAGATGCAGCTTATGATCGTTCCTCTATCTCAACCTGGCAGGAAAACTGAAGGCTGTGCAGCTCACAGGTCCCAGCTACCAAGAAGGCCCAGGCTGTGTTTTCTCATTTTGGTTCTGTTCTTTCAATAATTCATGAAATGTGTTTGGTGTTCTTCCTTAACCCTGCACAACACAATACATCTCCCACAGCATGGCTCCCCTCCCATGCATACAAGTTTACCAGTCCAATGAGGGAGCAAAGACTATTTCCAACTGCTCTGTTGCACCAGTGATCTCACACTGAATGTCACTGCTATATCTCATTTGAATTTTACAAACAGTACAACGCCTGACTTTAAGGCAGCAAACGTGTTTATTAGCCATCTGTTACGCTATTTGCTGGGATGTGAGGGAAAATGGTTCAGAGAAGAAGTTCCAGGTTACCGAATGTTAAACCTCCGCTCTTTGGCATAAACATATTCCCATCTTGACAAGGGACCTAGAAACTCTGCTCTGATGATTTTAATGACAGTTTGAGATGAGAAAAAAAGACAGAGGAAACAGCTGTGATTCAGCACGAGGGTCTTGTGAGTGGGACTGTAAAAGCAGCATCTTCAGCATGATCATGATGAGTTGACATGTTGTGGAAGAAAAAAATGAAAGAAGCTTTAAATCCCCGTCACAGTCTGCAATGTTTCAACTACATCTGCAAAACATTTGTTGGATGCAGTAAGAACTTGCACAATGTAGTTAGAATAAAGCGGAAACTGATAATGGTGCTGTGTGGTCTCCATGAATATGGATCAAAAATACTTTGTTGATGCACCTTTGGCAGCAATTACAGCCTCAGGTCTTCTCAAATATGATGTCACAAACTTGGTGCACCGACCTTTGGGCAGTTTTGACCATTCCTCGTTGCAGCACCTCTCAAGCTCCATCAGGTTGGATGTGGAACATCAGTGCACAGCCATTTTCAGATCTCTCCAGAGATGTTCAATCAGATTCAGGTCTGGGCTCTGGCTGGGCCACTCAAGGACATTCACAAAGTTGTTCTGAAGCCACTCCTTTGATATCTTGGCTGTGTGCTTAGGGTCATTGTCCTGCTGAAAGATGAACTATCACCCCAGTCTGAGGTCAGGAACGTTCTGGAGCAGGTTTTCATCCAGGATGTGTCTGTACATTGCTACATTCTTCTTCAATCTCAACCTCAACCCTGACTAGTCTCCCAGTTCCTGCCACTGAAAAAGACAGACACCATCCTTCATTGTAGGGATGGTGTCTGGTTTCCTCCAAACATGACGCCTGGCATTCATTACACCAAAGACTTCAATCTTTGTTTCATTAGACCAGATAATTTTGTTTCTCATGGTCTGAGTGTCCCTCAGGTGCCTTTTGGCAAACTCCAGCTGGGCTGCCATGTGCCTTTCACGAAGGAGTAGCTTCCATCTGGCCACTCTACCATACAGGCCTGATTGGTGGATTGCTGCAGAGAAGGTTGTCCTTCTGGAAGGTTCTCCTCTCACCACAGAGAAATGCTGAAACTCTGACAGAGTGACCAAGGTCCTTCTCTCTCGATGGCTCAGTTTAGACGCGGCCAGCTCTAGGAAGAGTCCTGATGGATCCGAACCCTCTTTCATTTTCAGATAATGGAGGCCACTGTGCACAATGGGACTTTCAAAGCAGAAGAAATTTTTCTGTACCATTTCCCAGATTTGTGTCTCAAGACAATTCTGTCTCTGAGGTCTACAGACAATTCCTTTGACTTCATGCTTGTTTTGTGCTCTGAAATGCACTGTCAACTGTAGGACTTTATATGTAGACAGGTGTGTGTCTTTCCAAATCATGTCCAATCAACTGCCCCAGGTGGACTCCAATTCAGCTGTAGAAACATCTCAAGGATGATCAGTGGAAACAGGAGGCACCTGAGCTCAATTTTGAGCTTCATGGCATACTTATGTACATGTAATTTCTTAGTTTTTTTTTTAATTATTATTTTCAATATATTTGCAAAAAAAAAAAAAAGGTTTTTCCACATTGTAACACACACCTGGGCATTTTACGGCCCGCGGGCCATATCCAGCCCTTTGGCTGACTCAGACCGGCCCGCAAATACCTGGAAATAAAAGAATAAAATATTCACTATTCTATCAAGTTAGTGTTGCGGCGACCTTCGTCCACCTCCCAAGCCATTTGTGGCTGCATGTGCATGTCCTCCGGAGTATAGCAGAGCCTGGCACGGAGCGATCGCCGCGCTCCACACAGCCTGGCACAGTGCCAGCACGTTTGTCACACAGCCTGGCATGGCGCCATCGCGTAATAGCAGAGCCTGGCACGGAGCAATCACCCCGCGCCACACAGCCTGGCTTGGTGCCATCATGTCCGCCACACAGCGTTTGCGTGATCCATGGGGAACTATCGGTGGGGACAGAGACGGAGATGGTGGACGTAGCCATGGATCCAGCGTCGAAGACCATTTGGTTTTATCCCCACTCTCGGTCTCGTGATCGGGAATGTTTCATTTTCACACTCATGCACTGTGTGTGCATGAGTGTGCATGAGGTGTGCAGGCTTTTCGTTGATGGGAAGGTGCAGATCATTCGCCCACCTTTTCCCGACTTTTTGACTTTTTCTCCTTTGTTCAGCTGTCCTCCTGTCGCCGTGTGACCGGGCCTTTATGACTGAACTAAAAAAGCATTGCTTTTATTCTGAAGCCTGTTTTTTTTTCCCTCGGAAATGATTAATCCAATCAATGTGTATCGCTCTTCAAAAACATCTGCTCATGCCAAAAAGAGAGAGTTGGATTTAATGACGTTTAATAAGTCCAAGTACAAGTCCTCTCTCACTGATGATCATGTGTCAGCTGTGCTTCACATTTGATACACTTGTTAAAGATCAACAGCGACTAGAGCTCTCTCACTGAATAAGAAAAAAAGAACTGAAAAACACAAAGAGGTAAAAAGAGGTGGAAAATACAAATGTAGTCATGCACAGACATGATAAGAACTAGTGAACTGGAACACGTTTCTATTTTTTTCTGCACAGTTCAGTGACAACAACATTGTGACTTGTCTTTAATGATTTACAATGACAATTGATCTGATGTCTTTAGAAAGCTCAAAACCTCCTTGTTCCAACAGTAAGTTTCAGTTTCAACAGTATATTAAACTCAAAATGCGTTTTGGAGTCAATGTGACTGAAAATTATCACAAATGTAATGAGTCAGATGTTTCACATTTTGTCCACTATTGTCTTGTAAAATCTGATTGAATAAATTACATTTTTGTAAGGTAACATCTCTTTTTCATTCCCAAATCAGAACATCTAGTTTGTCAAAACAATGCTATTTACTGCTTTTTATATAGGAATGAAATTATTATTGTGCAGACTTAATTGTACCCTTTTGGCCCGGCCCTCCACAATATTTTCTGTTTCTCATTTGGCCCTTTGCAAAAAATAATTGCCCACCCCTGCTGTAACATAACAAAATGTTCCCAAACGCTTACTGAGTGTTGTTAGAAGGAAAGGTGATGTAACACAGTGGTAAACATACCACTGTCTCAGCTTTTTTGAAACGTGTTGCAGGCATCAATTTCAAAATGAGGAAAATATTTGCACAAAAACAATAAAGTGTAAATAAAGTTTTAACATTAAATATCTTGTCTTTGTGGTGTATTCAACTGAATATAAGTTGAAGAGGATTTGCAAATCATTGTATTCTGTTTTTATTTACATTTTACACATCCCAATTTCATTGGAATTGGGGTTGTATATACATACATACATACAAACACACACTACTTACACAAATCAAGGTTCACTTCATAGCATGTGCGCACAGGTACGGGGCATATTTGAGCATGCGTTTTATTAGAGACAGCCATGTTTGATAGGTGTGTTTTTCTGACTAATCTATAGTGGACCCTACATGTAGACACAAGAAAACTTGCAGAATGAATGGAAAAGGTGCAGCGTGTGGTGCAGTATTGCTAAGGACAGAACAGACACAGTAAGAATGTGATATACATATCATGAAATGTGATTGTTTGTAAAAAGAATATTGTAAGAAGGACTTGGAAGTGAGTGATCATGAGTGTGCTAAGAAATTAGTGGGAATGTTATAGTCACTGTTAGAACATGGCAGGCATGTACTCAGGGTGAAATATGGACTGGAAGATGTCAGATTTTAAAATTTTCACCACATTCCTGCTGTGCTTATCAAACTTTTCAGGACGCAGTGACTTCTTCATAGTGTTTGTCTGGGTTTGATGGGGCTGTTAAATATCAGTCAATGTGAACAGAAAAAAAAAACCATACAAACAAAAAAACCCACAAATATAATCATCCTAATCTCGTAGATTTTCTGTTTTGCAACACTGCAACCCCAGTCTGGGTCTTTTGGGCTTATTTGAAAGTCACTCAATTAACAAGAAAGACTGTTAGCTCATCCGTTCCCATCTGCTGCATTTTGATAACTCATTAATGGGAAAAATCCTCATCCCCCCATGCTCTTGGTCAGGATTACACACAGACCCTGCAACTGTATTTCATTCATACTCTATTTCAGAATATGGCAGCAGCATTAAATTAACAATTTGTTGGACCCTTCGAATACTAACTCTGTACGCTGAAATCAAATAATATTTCATTGGTCCCCGGGGGGGCAACTGGAAGAGTAGTGAGAGAGGCAGAGAGAATGGGAATGAAACAGAAGAAAAAAACAGTTAATGGATTCTCTTATCAGTTACATTCAGTTCTGTGAAGACTGTCTGTCAGTACGTTTACTTAAATGCCTCATGTCAGTCGGGGGCATTAAGCTCGAGCTTTTTAGTAAAAGCAATTTAGGGTGACTGTGCTGCAATGGAATTCTTTAATACTGCAGATGCTTTGTGCTACGAATGCAACACAAAGGCCAAAGCAACACTGGTAGAATTAGCAAATATATTTAGCCCGACTCAAACGCCTGAGTGTCTCAGTATTGAAGGAAAAGTCCAAGGCATTGCACGACATGTCAAGAAGCCTTTTTATGATTATTAACTGACAGGAAATCATATAATTAGATTTGCCCCTTTGGTAGCAAATCAGTAACGGTTGATGTGGTCTGACTTTGTCAAACATCAATAACTGGCAGACAAATCCTCAAAAATGCTTCACTTGACAAGAAAAGCAAAAGGCGATACTTTAGTTGTGCTGCAAAGGAGCTAGCTCAGTTATTTTCCGTGGTGAAGGAAATAAAAAAGAATATTCAACCAGAGAAAACCATTGATTCTGTGCTCCCTCAAGCAGATGGGATTAGCCTTTCTGTCAGCAGAGCTGAAGAGCCAAAAACTATAAATAATATCTGAAGACTATGGTGATTAAAGGATTGTTTTTAAAGGAATATATAAACGTACAATGGTACAATATATCAACTGTAACGCAACGCTTCAACCCATTTGCTTCCATTATTAAAAAAAAAACAACAACTTTAAATTAGCTGTAAAATATTCATATGTACGTAGCTACTCCTTGACAGAATCATTTATTTTCTTTGGTGAATGCCTCGTTTAGAGATATATAAGCGTGGAATCCTTGCAAGACTGTTGCGTTGCATGTTTGTGTACTTTGATCAGCATGAATGGAAAGTTGGTTTCAGATGGGGATCAGAGTAGAGAGAGGAGAAGGATTCAGACAAGGGGACCTTGCCATTCACGCTAATGGGTTGTGAAGACTGAGAGCCTGCCTTCTGGACACCATGTCATCATCCTGACACTGGAAAGCTTTGGAGCAATGCCAGGAGGGTTGGATGGAGTTCAGAAGGTGTAAAAGCAGAGATGCTTGAATAAATGTTTAACAAACTCGTTCACTCAGGAAAAAGAAAGTCCTGTTTTGAGCTGACATAATGTGCACCTGACTGTCATTATTGGCTATTAAATAGCTAATCTATTGTTTCCAGTGTGTTCTATTCATGAGTAAATCAATTTCATTGACAATATTTATATGGTGCCAAATCGCTTTCCATCCAGATAATATCTCAATGTGGTACAGACAGAGGAATAAAGTTCCGTTCCTTTTAAATTCACATTTGACATCAGGCACATAGGATTTTGGACAACAGCACAATTTTAGTAATTTTCCTTCTGTACACCAAACAAATACACACGCAGCCAAGATGTGACTGAAGTGCAGAACGTTAACCTTCAATAACAATGATTCAACAAAAATAATGCAAGAACAATTAAGTAAATCTGACTATTTTTATATGTAGTCTTTCCAAAGAGGATTAAAGAGGATTATTATTAACACAATCACACTTTTACAGCCAGTTTTCTTTAGGAGATGGATACATAAACATTTCCAACTCACTGAATATGTCTCGGACTTATGGTGTCACCCGAATATGAAAACTGCTGGCGGTAAGTTTTCCATCTGTGTGTTTTTTACGATGCTGTTCAGATATGTACAGTAGTGTTCAGAATAATAGTAGTTTAATCCAGGTTTTGAGTATATTGCTTATTGTTACATGGGAAACAAGGTACCAGTAGATTCAGTAGATTCTTACAAATCCAACAAGACCAAGCATTCATGATATGCACACTCTTAAGGCTATGAAATTGGGCTATTAGTAAAAAAAGTAGAAAAGGGGGTGTTCACAATAATAGTAGCATCTGCTGTTGACGCTACAAACTCAAAACTATTATGTTCAAACTGCTTTTTTAGCAATCCTGTGAATCACTAAACTAGTATTTAGTTGTATAACCACAGTTTTTCATGATTTCTTCACATCTGCGAGGCATTAATTTTGTTGGTGTGGAACCAAGATTTTGCTCGTTTACTAGTGTGCTTGGGGTCATTGTCTTGTTGAAACACCCATTTCAAGGGCATGTCCTCTTCAGCATAAGGCAACATGACCTCTTCAAGTATTTTGACATATCCAAACTGATCCATGATACCTGGTATGCGATATATAGGCCCAACAACATAGTAGGAGAAACATGCCCATATCATGATGCTTGCACCACCATGCTTCACTGTCTTCACTGTGAACTGTGGCTTGAATTCAGAGTTTGGGGTCGTCTCACAAACTGTCTTCGGCCCTTGGACCCAAAAAGAACAATTTTGCTCTCATCAGTCCACAAAATATTTCTCCATTTCTCTTTAGGCCTGTTGATGTGTTCTTTGGCAAATTGTAACATCATCTGCACATGTCTTTTATTTAACAGAGGGACTTTGCGGAGGATTCTTGCAAATAAATTAGCTTCACACAGCCATCTTCTAACTGTCACAGCACTTACAGGTAACCCCAGACTGTCACTGATCATCCTGGAGGTGACCAGTGGGTGAGCCTTTGCCATTCTGGTTATTCTTCTATCCATTTTGATGGTTGTTTTCCATTTTCTTCCATGCGTCGCTGGTATTTTTGTCCATTTTAAAGCACTGGAGATCATTGTAGATGAACAGCCTATAATTTTTTGCACCAGCGTATAAGTTTTCCCCTCTCTAATCAACTTTTTAATCAAACTACGCTGTTCTTCTGAACAATGTCTTGAACGTCCCATTTTCCTCAGGCTTTCAAAGAGAAAAGCATGTTCAACAGGTGCTGGCTTCATTCTTAAATAGGGGACACCTGATTCACACCTGTTTGTTCCACAAAATTAACGAACTCACTGACTGAATGCCACACTACTATTATTGTGAACAGCCCCTTTTCTACTTTTTTTACTAATAGCCCAATTTCATAGCCTTAAGAGTGTGCATATCATGAATGCTTGGTCTTGGTGGATTTGTGAGAATCTACTGAATCTACTGGCACCTTGTTTCCCATGTAACAATAAGAAATGTACTAAAAACCTGGATTAATCTTTTTAGTAACATGGCACTGCTATTATTCTGAACACTACTGGATGGAGTATTCATGTCGAACTTGGTTTATCTAATTGTGTTTTTAGGTTTGTGGTTTGTAACGAATGTGATACGTGATCCGGACAGATAGGCATGGTAATGGTCTGATATGGGAAGATATTAGACCGGAAATCATCCAATCAGAGTGCGTGTAGCGTCGTAGCCATATAATAAAGAGGCAATATTACACAAAAACTGGAGAATACTTATGGATCTGACTGTACATTTTGCTCTCACTTGGGTATAACCCTTATAGTTGCATGTTAGACCTTTAAAAGTGTGCTACATTTGGTAACCTTGTCTTGGAGATTTACCTGCAATTGTGATTCAACAGGATGAATGAAAATAAACTGCTTTAGAAACCATTCCTCTGTAATATTCAATATTCAGGCTTTATATTAAAATAAAATTTCACGTAACTTAGGAGTTCAAATTCCAAACCTGTATTCCAACTGTATATGATTCTGCCACTGTAACTATATATTTTATCAGAGAGAAACTGACATGATACATTTCCTTTCTGAAATAATATATTCTAATCTGTTTTATAACATAAGACTTTCTCCTTTGACTCTCAAGTCAATCAAGGAACTTTCTTAATCAGTACAGGTAGGATGAAAAAGTAAAAAAAAAAAAAAACAAAGTACAGAGTTATGTAAGTGTCTGACACCTGGTACACTGTTTCACAATGCATATTTTTACATTTGGATGTGTAGTATGTGGAAGACAGCAGGGCAGTTGTCAGTATTCATCAAATCATCTTATGTCATACTGCTCAAATGTCCATCCATCCATTGTGTAAGTAAGTCCCTTCGGCTCATCCCTTATTTTCACTCTGGATCACCACAGCAGATCCGGATCTGCATGTTCATTTGGTAGGTTTTACGCCAGATGCCCTTCCTGACACAACTCCACCGTACATGGAGAAATGGGCAGGGGTGGGGTTTGAACCAGGAACCTTCTGCACTGAAACCAAATGCACTAGCAACTTGGCCTGCTAATTCCAGTTAAGGGTCCAGAGGCCTGGATCCAATCCAAGCAGTCACTGGATGAGAAGCGGGGTACAACCTGGGTGGACCACCATTCTATCACAGGATAGACACATACAGACAAACACACTCTCACACTTAAGGTTAGTTGAAAGTCAGCAATTCACCTAACCTGCATGTCTTTGGAAGCTGGAGTGTGTGTTAAAACAAAGAGTCCCATTTCTGAAACATTTGCACAGTTTTTGATACATTTTGATGTAAAAACACCTCTAGCCCTGAAACTATTGACCAACAGCTCACGTCATTTTAATTTTATGGCTAACTTCTATGGGTCAATTTAAGATTATTTTCTGCTAAATGGTGGAAATTCCAAATAGTGAAAAAGATGAGTAGAGTGAGTAGATGCATGGATTGGTGGGTAAGTAGGTAGCTACTTCTTTCATTCATTCATTCCTTTAATTCATCCCCTTTGAGAAATTTGAGAAGTAAAGCCTGCATATTATTACTTAGGGTCTTATTTAGAGTCTGCTGCTTTTTCTGCCCCTGACCAAGGCAGCGTCTCTACATCTGGAGTTGGTTCCCGGGTGCCAGACTGTGGCTGTCCACTGCTCCTAGTGGTGGGATTGTGTATAACTGTAATTAGGATTGGTTAAATGCAGAAGACAAATTTCACTGTATGTATGTACAATGACAAATAAAGGAAATTAATTATTAATATCCACAGAGCTTTGTGATTTTGCATATATGCAACACTGAGTTTCTGAAACACAGAGAGATATAACTCAAATTTTATATGGTTCAGTGTTCCTCTGTAGGCTCGTCAGATCATGATCCTATCAGAACCCTAATAGTTGCTGAGGTGCCAAAATCCCTACATTTTGACATCAGTGTTCCAGAGTGCCACTTTGTTTCTGTATAATGCATCACCTACAAATCTGCCACACAGCTTCACCTCAGTTTTGGGTAGTAAATACCTCATTTTCACCATCATCTTGCACTATCCTAAAAGCTACTCAGGTTAAAGCATCTGGGGCTCTCAAGTGGTCTCCTCAGCCAAGTACTAATCAGAACCTGCTCTACCTGACTTCTGACATCTAATGGGATCAAGTCTACACAGGGCAGCATGGCAACCCTTATCGTACCCGTGCCATAAGGTGACTGAGGTTCAAAAATGTTGTTCTCCTACTGGACATACAGGTTTTGTGGAATAATACTGTGCTCTTGTATGACTGATTTCATTCAAATTTAGCTCAAAGCTTTACCTCAGCATTGGCCAGTTCATGGCAAATTTTAATTGTGAGCCTACAAGAACCTGCTTTACTGGGGTTTACTGGGGTTTGAAAAAACTTCATTTGTTGCTTATCAGATGGACAGAGTCCCACTTGCTTCTTCTATGATAATTGCCCTTGAAATTTACGTGAGAATTTATATCACAGCATTTCTCAGTCCATACTTCATTTTCAACATACTAAAAGTTACTGAGGCTAAAAACCTAATTTTCCCCCGTTGGATGTACCTTGTTCACCTTCACTTTCATCAAGGCAAACGCTCACCATGGGTTTTTTTTAGCAGCCTGTAAGTGAGCACTGATCAGTAAATACGTAAGGAATTTATTTTCATAAATGATGAGAAGGGACATATTAGAATAGGAATTATCAGTAATAAACCATATCAAGAGCCAACAAATCTGTTATTTGCTTGTCTGCAAATTTTAATATTCTGGGACTTGGTTGATTATATTACAATACAGATTACGTATGAAGTCAAAAATAAGCTTTTGTCTCTACATGTCCACGATATGTTTAAAATGAGGGATTCCAGCTACAGTTTGGGAAGAACATTATTATTTGAGAAATTGAAGATGCTTACTACCGTTAAAAGTCATTGTGTTTCCGTCAAGGGTGTTAATATTTGGAATAACTGTCCTGATAATATTAAAATACTTGGTACATTGGTTGGTTTTAAAAGGCTTTACAAAAAGAACATATTTACCCGTTATAGTTTGAAGGATTAGATTTACCATTTTTGACATTGTTACTTGTTTGGTTGTGTTTTGAAATTTCAGTGATTGATTAAGTTAAATTATTCATGCACTTTCTTTTGCTCTTTTTTTGTATAGTTGTCATGAGTATATATCGGGTGTCCCCCCCCAAAAAAATGCAACATTTTATCAGCAAAGAAAATGGTCAAAGTATATGTCTAGGAAATAAATTTATGGCTGGATAGAAAGCTGAAAGCCTGAAGTTTTTCATACCAATGTCAATATTGGCCCTGCATTCTGTCAGTCTAGCATAAAGTCGCTGCACCTGTTTGACACTCTTGGTCTGGTGCCAAAACTCAATAATTTTTGTTCGCTGTAGTATGGTTAATTTTGGCATTTTCCTGAGTCTTGCTTGGCATCAACATAAACTTCAGGGTCTCTGCAAGTAAAAAAGAAACATGAGTGATTATGTTTGTAGCATTTAAGGGTCAAACCGAGGTTTTTAAATGATGTATATTTTTTTGGAACACCCTATATATTTACATATGTATACATTCTTTATTTTTAATGGCATAAGGGGAGGGTGCCATAATACTAAGTTTTGTTTCATGAGAACCTCCAGGTCTTAGGAGGTTAATGTTGCTCATGTGTCTGCCGGATAAATAAATTCATTAATTCATTCATTCATTCATACTGAAAATTCAAAGCTGGAAGATTAAACCGAACTCTTCATTTTGACACCTTCTTTGGAGTTGGGTGTAAATTTTGTTTGGAGACTAGGAGTGTTAAAATCAGTGTATTTGTATTCAACTGTACAGTATGCCCGTGATAGTTTGGTGCACAAAACTGCACACAGAATACAC
Organism: Thalassophryne amazonica; assembly: GCF_902500255.1. Lineage (NCBI taxonomy): Eukaryota > Metazoa > Chordata > Actinopteri > Batrachoidiformes > Batrachoididae > Thalassophryne > Thalassophryne amazonica. The sequence goes on from NC_047113.1 coordinate 57,221,344, forward strand.
GGTACAACTCTGCACAGTATGACTATACACATGCACTTATTTGTTTCTGTAAGTCACTGATATTTCATCTCATTTCCAGACTGTGTGTAATTACTCTCGTTTCATGCTCTGTGCAGGAGCCATGGCCAGACCCTTACTCTGCTGTCTGTTTGTTTGAGGCGAAAAGAGGAAAAAGTGAACCAGCCAGTTGAAGTAAGACACCGGATTATTCCATCCAGAAATTTTGGAAGATGGCGTCATTTGCGGAAAATTAAAACAGGGATGAAAGTGGTGAAAAATGAAGAAAAGATGAAACCCAAAATTAATAAGGGGGTGCTGGGGGCATCCCCCCTCCCCCCAGAAAATTTTTGAATTCTAGAAGCTCTGAGATGCAATCTGGGGCTATTCCACACAATAAATTGCAATGAGTGCAACACCCATTTTAGTGAAACAAACAAAAAAAATTCTCACAAGAATTTACAAATATATCTTTTCAACAAAAATAACAGAAACTAATCATACCTGAAAAGCCATGCACAAGACAATCAATATGGCTTTAATGATAAACCACACTCCAGTTTCCATACAGCTTCATCTTTCATAGATTTGCTGTTTACAGTTTGTCTTATGTACTAATTACCCTGCCTGAACCATCAGTTCACAATTGGCCTGACTGACTCGGTCTATACTGGTGTCTTGCAATAAACAAACACAATGTAACTGAGAAGGTGCACTAGCTTAATACGCATGTTAACCTGAACTAGAAGTAACAGTTAGCAAGTCAGTTAGCATGTTAAAAAACAGACAGACACTGCTATACAAACATTATGTTATACTAGCACTGAAATTAGGCGTTCTATTTGCATATGGAATGAACAAATTAACGATCGTTAACGGACCATTATAACCCACCATTATCACAAAAGCAGTCATCAATGTAAAAGAAATGAGACGGGTCAATATTATAAATCCTGAGGACCTCTTAGCTGCCCAACAAGGTGCCTGATGTAAAAAAAAAACTCACTCAATTTAGCCGTGAATGGTTCCTGCAGGACAACACTGATCTCAAAAATGACACAGGCGACTGTCAAAAAAAGGAAATCCGCTAAAAAGTGGAGCGTTTTCAACCCTGTTAAAACAAATTTAAAAATGGACAAAATATTGAAAGGAGTCTGGGTCCAATCGTTGTGTGACATACAAACAAAACACTTAACGTGTTGTGCAGTAGATTCACTCCAATGCGAAAGCCAAGAGATGTAATCAATTCATAAATGTTTATGGAAAAAAAAAGTTTAAATTTGAAATTGAAGTGGCTGACAGCAGCTGTACCAAACTCACACTGAACCATGACATCTAAACACAAATATAAACCAAGCGTTGACTTCTGTGTACCGTGATGGAGACCATAACAAATCAGAGGTTGATGAATCTTGACCATGTATAATGTATTGACAAAAATTCAATTATCTTTTCAAGCCTGAGAGCTGGTATGAAGAGTGTGGGTGGTGACTGCAGTCTCTCTGTGTGCAAGAACCAGATACTCACCATGAACAGAAGACGAAAACTGGCCAATTCTCCGAAGAAATCCTCAATGCTGACTGAGTGAGGGTCAAAGGCATAGAAATTGCCTATGGTCTCGTAGAGCTTTTGCATGTTCTTATGCATGATGGAGAGTTTTTCGTACTGCTCCCGTGCATGCTTGCAGAAACCGTGAGAGAGGTAGAGTCAAGGAAAACGTTTCTCAAACACAAACAAAACACAGCTAAAAGCTACGACAATAAACAATATAATGACAATTCACTTCTATCAGGTGGAAAATGATCGCTTCACACAGTGTTCAAACAACCCACCTCTGTCAAGGTCAGTAAAAGAAAACAGTGGATAAAGAGGGGTCACAGACAATCTAATACAGAGGTACAATAACCTCTCCATCTCACTTTGAAGTCAATAGCATAGTGAGCTAATAGCTGTAGCTCTCGAGTAATGGAAAGGTGTTTTGTAGTCAGCAGCATGACACAAATGGTTGCTGGAAAAGCCGATTGCACTCATTGTTCTATTGTTTCTCCCAACAACACTGGGGTCAGGTTGTTTTGAACCTCACGGCTCACGTCGCACTATGTAATTTACTGAACAGGCGGAGCACTTTTCTCCTGGTGAATGGCTATTGACAGCCCATATCAGTTAAGCATTATCACAGCAGCCATTGACCTCATGGAGACTGTGCCTGGACACTCATACGCACGCCGACTGGGATGAGGCAGACGCAAACTCACACAACACACACTGTCATCATGTACACATCAAAACACATATTTGTAAGTACAGCAAGGCAAAACTGCATAAAGAAAACACTCTCACGGAATGGGTTGGGGTGGCAGAGTGACTCCACATAAAAACACAAAAAAATTTTCAAAAATAATGTGAATGAATCTTTCTGAAAAGAAATAATTAACTGACATGAGTCATTAACACCATCAAGCGCTGGGTTTGCAAGAAACTACACTGAATGTACAAGATCAGTACATGATGTTCATCAATAAAAAACAAAACAAACAAAAAAAACACACACACACACAAAAAACAAAACAAAACATGCAAACCCCTCCAAAAATTCTAGAAAAATCTCTTTCACTTTCAGGGCCTACACTCCAAGAAATTACGTTATAGTTATAGAATTAATTTCACAATTAATTGTATGTTTTGTTTCCCATTTAAACAACCAAGTAGTGGTGGACCTCTTGACGTAACAAGACTAGGTAAGCTCAGCTTTTTATTTATTTATTTTAGTGTAAGCACTGATGTAAAAACAAAGAATTATTCAGCCGAGACTCTGAAACTGGTTCCAAAATGTGCCGAAAGCTCCTCCCCTATACTCAAAGTGGTGTTAATCAGTAAAATCACTTATATGATTTTAGTGAAATTCTGCATCCTCTTAGTTCTTTGTGGAACCAATTTGAGAGCACAGATTTAGCTGAAAACAAATGAAATTTGTGCCTTTCAATTCAATTCAATTTGAGTCACGTTTGTTACTAGTATGTTGGATATTTTGAATGATAGTAAACAATAAAAAGTATTTTTAATGGAAAGATGCATGGCTTTTCTGGTATGAAAAGTCAACAGGGAAGAAGTATATTCTGGGGGAACCACTAACCTGCGATATTTCCACCTATAGCCAGGTCCATAAGTATATGGCCAATCTCTCTGTTTCTCTCTCTGTCTGTCTCTCACTTGTAGTGTAGACTTTCAGCTTTAATTGAATATGACTTTACAGAAATTTTGCATTAACATGAAAGAATTAAAGACATTTTTATACAGAGTTCCTGTATCCATCCACTGACATGTCAAAAGAAAACTACCTTTAAAAGTGACAAATTTAATTTACAATAAACCTCATATTTAATTTATCTAATTAGATATGGTCTCTGTAAATAAGGGACCATGTATAAAAATGTCTGTAATTCCTCAATGGTTAATCCAATATTTTTTGCTCAATCTCATTGAATTAAAGTTGAAAGTCTATACTGTAAGCATATTGTGATTGCTTAATTAAAATTCCACTGTGATGGTGAACAGAAGAAAAAAAAATAGAATGCGCAATCGTCCAAATACTTATGAACCTTCATGCAATTTAAATGCATTGGTAATAGTATCCAATGTCTGCTCACTTTAAAGTGGAACTTACATGATTAGTGATGACTTAATTTGTCACATTAACCACTGAAAGTCAACAATAATGTTTTAAGCTTTCAATAATTTAATGCAATCGTCATGCTCATGGCTATTGATAGTCTGTATAAAACCCATGTGTGTGTACGTGCGTGCGCATGTTTTCGATGTAACAATGTATCATTCATGTATTTTGGTGTCTGTGCTGTCAGTGCTTTCATTCCCTGCAGCATACAGAAACAGAGTAGTTGGATTATATCCCAAAATGATACTGCTTACCAAAACCCAGCAGGAATGGCACAGACCAGGTTAGCAGAATGCCCACACATGAGCGCCACAGATGGACCTATCCTTCTGACTTCCCTTTCTTTCTCTGCTTGCCTGCATAGACCTGATTTATCCCCCTGCTTATGTCAGGCTGTCTTTTATCTCTTCTTTTGTTCACCTCCCCCTCACTGCACTTCTGGGTGAAAACTCAGGGGCCCGACGGGTAGATGTAAAAAGTAAAACTTTCACAATTCAAACTCCAAGCAGAGTTAAGCTGTACTGAATGTGAGCTTTCTAAATTAATCCAATATGAATAAAATACACCAGACAAAGCGTATCTATGGTACAGAAGTATACTGACGAACTGAACTGAAGGCTGAATTTAAAAAATGAATCCAAATGTAGAATTTAATGTGCAGTACACTACATTCCACCTGTCTGTCCGTGAGTACATGTGTGTTTCTGTAGACATTCAATATTTGAGTAACTACTGGCAAAATGCCCTCAATTTGTCAAATTACTCACAAGATGCATGGTTCTACAACAACAAAGTTGACACGTCTCAGTTGGTGTCGTGGCAAAACAGCAAATACTGGTCTTATATTACTCAGTAACCACAAGATTCTACTGGATCAAAATAAGAATTCTGCCTAAAAATGACAAATAAATAAATAAATAAAATAAATAATCCAGTTTTTACCTTTGAGCCGACAGAAATGTTTCGCATTGTATATCAGTAGCAAGTCAGCAAAATTGAACAGCTGAGGAGATGAACTAAAAACATAAGAATCACAGCATTATACTTACAGTATCTTTCAAATTTAGGTGATAGATACAGAAAGAAAATTACTTTGCATGTTGAGTATAATATGCCTCAAAAATCAAAACTATACAAGCAGTATAAGAGGGGCTTGGAACACTGGCTTGATTTCTTATTTATAATCACCAAGAGCTCCAACATATGGTGCAGCATTTAACAATAAAAGATTGTACAAATGAATTATATAACTTCAAGAGGACAGACTAAATAAAGAATACTATTTAAAGTGTTTATAACATGAATCATGGAAAGATACTGCATACAAGGATACAACATGAATAGTCCCTTTGGCTGCTGCCTTGTTTTTACTCAAGGATTATTAGATTCAACCCGACATGACTGAAAAAGCTGACAATGAGTTGTTCAGATCCACTTGAGCATGACACATTCAGATGTACAGACCAGGACCAACAGATTGAGACCAGAACCCAACCACACTACGAGGTCTATTAGACAATAAACCGACCCTTTTATTTTTTTTTTAACTACCGTATTTTCCGGACTATAAGTCGCACCGGAGTATAAGTCGCACCAGCCACTTTATCCATTATAAAGAAAAACAAACCATAAATAAGTCGCACCGGAGTATAAGTCGCACCAGCCACTTTATCCATTATAAAGAAAAATAAACCATAAATAAGGTCCACTGGACTATAAGTCCCATGGACATACAGGTATGTTAACATGAAAAGTTCAGATGATAATATTGTGACGGCTACCGTTTTCGGATGCATATTTCACCAGTCGCAACTTGTAATCTGCAGAGTATGATTTTCTTTTTGGTGGCATTTTTTCGGGCCTTCTCCGTTGTCTTGTTATGTTATCAGTAACGTTAAAATTTTTATTTTTCGATGGTAGTCAGAAGTCGCAGGAACAGTCACACAAGCCTCGAGTGCCCTCTCGTGAGCTGCATTTTACCTACGGATATGTTTGTATTTTGCGGACCACATTGCGAGCCGAACCATGCAGCACCTACCTGCGCAGCTCATGACCTCCCAGCGGTGTCGATCCAGCTCCTTCCAAGTGGAGACGCTAATCCTCCGCCGTCGCTCAGTGCTCCCATGCAGCTCTCAGCGTCAACTCTGCTCACACTGATATCCAAGGGTTGAAGCTGTCTTGTTAGCCGTCCCGGAATAAACACCATGTTCGTCTGCTTCAAACGCTTTTCACAATCATCGACGCCAGCTCCTTCCAAGTGCACACGCTAATCCTCCGCCGTCGCTCACCCAATGCTCCCACGCAGCTCTCAGCGTCAACTTAAACACTCTGCTCACATTGATATCCAAGGGTTGAAGCTGTTCTGTTCGCCATGCCGGAATAACAGCAAGCACCGAGTTCGTCAGCTTCACACGCTGTGGGTGAGGTGAGGAATACGCATCCAAAGTTCTGTTCTCTGATTGGTTATCGCGACCAGCGTGAACTATAGGATGGCCGTCATACTACAGTGCCCATGATGCATTGCATTTCCTTTTCCGGTGGCCATTTTAAAACATAGATCGACTCTGTCACGTAAAATTGTTTTGTTACAGTAAATTAATTGAGATCCTACCGGTATATTTTTCATTTATAAGTCGCACCGGAGTATAGGTCGCACCCCCGGCCAAAACATGTAAAAAAGTGCGACTTATAGTCCGGAAAATACGGTATATGGATTTGAATGACGTGCGATTCCACCAATCATGCTTGAACCCTCGTGCGCATGCGTGAGTTTTTTCACGCGTGTCGGTGACGTCATTTCCCTGTAGGCAGGCCTTGAGTGAGATGTGGTCACGCCCTCTCGGCTGAATTCCTTTGTTTCACACGCTGCTCCAGACGGTGCGCGTTGCTTTATCAAACATTTTTCTGGACCTGTGAGGAATATCCGAGTGGATACTATTCGAGAAATTAAGCTGGTTTTCGGTGAAAAGTTTAACGGCTGATGAGAGATTATGGAGTGTTTCTGTCGGTGTAAAGACTTCCCACAGAGCGGGACATCCTGCAGCGCTTCCAGGCTCCGTCGTCGGCCTGTTTCGACCTGAAAACATCCTAATTTAAGGCTTAATTCACCCAGGACGTCGTGAGAGAACAGAGAAGATTCAGAAGAGGCCGACATGAGGACTTTATGCAGACATTCCACTGTTTAAGGACATTTTTTAATGAAAGACGTGCGCGCAAATTCTGAATCTGTGTGCGCCGCGACAGGAAAAACACCTCCGTGTTGAAAACCATTTGTAAAATTCAGGCGGCTTTTGATGGCTTTCAACAAGTGAGTAACTGAGAAATTGTTTAACAGCTTGGGCATGTTCCAACTTGCCCATTAAGGTTTCCAACGGAGGTGCTTTCCTGTCGCAACCCCCCGCGGTCGGGTCCGGCCCGACATGCGACTCTGCCCGCACGTTCTTTCATTACAAAATGTCCGTTAACAAGGGAATGTCCGAATAAACTCCTCATGCCGACTTCTTCTGAAAGTTCTCTGTTCTCTGACGACTTCCTGGGTCAACAGAGCCTGAAATGTGGAAGTTTTCAACTTGAAACGGCGAGACGCTGCCACCTCGAAGCGCAGATCGCCGTCAGGCGCCATGGGCCGTCCTTACGGCGACACTACCAGACCAAAATCTCTCATCAGCCGTTAAAATTTTTACCGAAAACCAACTGAATTTATCGAATGGTGTCCACTCAGTTGTGCCTTAGTTTTGAAAAAATTTTGATCAAACAAAGCAGCAGTCTCTGAGCCATTCCTAAACAATGAAAAAAAACGACGAGAGGGTGGGCGACTCCTCACTCAAAGACTGCCCACAGGCGAATGACGTAACCGACAGGCGTGAAAAAACTCTCGCATGCCCACGAGGGTTCAAGCATGTCTGATGTAATCACATGTGATTCAAATCCATATGGTTTTTGAAAAAAATAATAAGGTCGGATACTTTTCTAATAGACCTCGTAAAAGTGGACCCAACCCAACTTGGTTTCTGTCAAACACCTTTATCTGTGAAGAATCAACAGCTGCAAACTGTTGCCTTGTTGTTTTCTCTACCATATGTCTCTTTCACCTCTTTTCCAATCTTTCTCACACTGACACATGCATGCACATGCACAGTGGTGGGTGTGTCTCACTGTGGCCTGGTCTGAGGCTTACTGTGCTGATGCTCCTTGTATTTCCACATCAAAGACGTCACATTGATAGAGCCCGACATACACTATCTTGCAGCAACACCCCCGGTATTGTAAAGCCTGTATCATGCACCCACAAAGTCACACAGTGAACACACACGTACACTCAGCATATACACAATCACACACATACCTCTTTTGAATGTCTTTCTGTCAAATCAACAGTCTCTCCTCTTTATTTCCTACAGCCACTGCAGCCTTTCTTGTGTCTCCTTCTCCAAAGATAAATCTGTTTTTTCTTTCACCATACTTTCTGTCCACCACTGTCTCAAACACAATCCCTTTATAATTCTCTTTCTACATTTCCCCTTGAAATTCTATCCCATGAATTTTCTCATTTGAACCAGAGCTCCATTCTTTCTCTTCTACTCTGTGACTTTCAGAAGTCTGAGCTGTGCCTGGCATGCGCATCACTTCGGCTTGAAGCAGAGCACGGAGCATAGGCAATGGGTCTCAAGGCAAAGCATGGTGCAGCCTGTGGTTGTCTCGACCCTGTTTGTCTTACTGCTTACCGTTGGTCCAGAATGCATCATATCTGAACAGTATTATCTCCTTATACCAGTGAAGCAGCTTCAGCAGTGGTGCTTCCACAAAATGTTATAAAATATAAAATATAGTTGGGCCATCTGATGCACTGTCTGTGGTCCTGCCACAACATTAATACCTTCTGGCAAGGCATCACACAAGAACTTGGTAGCAATGTGTTGATGAATGTCAGCCTCAGACCGGTATCTTTTTTCTGAGGTGTTACAGAAGTTGCTCTGGTGCACTAAAACTACAGAAATTAATAAATAAATGAATATTGCACAAAATCATTTCATTCTGAGCAGCTATTTGAATTTGTATATTTGTACTTGTACAGTCATGTTACTCTCAACAAATAACAATTACTTCAAAAATTTGAAATAATTTTTACAATATATAAAAATACAAAAGGTTTGCATATACAGTGCAGCCGCAAAGTATTCATATTGCTTCACTTCACTTTGCATCTTCACTTTGCAAAAGAAAGGCTAACTACTTTGTGTCCCTAGGGTGAATAAAAAGTCTGTAGGTCACAGAGCTTCTCTTATCATGCCCCTGTTCTGTGGAATGACCTTCCTGCATCAATAAAACAGTCAGATTCTGTTGAGACGTTCAAGTCCAGACTTAAGACACACTTATTTTTCCTTTCGTATGGCTAGCATACTGGCATAGTATGCTACTATGCTTTTTGCCCTTTTAAATTAATTTTATTAGGAAACGGAGCGGGCGGTGGCCTCAAATTTAATCTAAATTCTAGGTTGTTTAGTGAAGCTTAGGGCTAGCTGGCTGGGAATCATCTTAGTATTTCTTCTGTTTTTCTTGTTGCTTATTGCTGACAAATTATACTGTATTTGTTGTCTGATTCTGTTTTTGCTCTCTGTTTGAGGTGCGGCTCCATCCAGAGATGGGAGTGGGTGTCTTTGTCTGCAAGCCTCCTGTCCTGTGCACTAGCATGGACTCCCAAAATTTCCTGTATATTTCTATTCTCAATTGTGTCGGTAGCATGGCCCAAGCAGAGGGTCATCACTTTGAGTCTGGTCTGCTTGAGGTTTCTTCCTCAAATCATTAGAAGGAGTTTTTCCTTACCACTGTTGCCTGTGTGCTTGCTCTAGGGGTTGGTAAGGTTAGACTTTACTTGTGTGAAGCACCTTGAGGTAGCTTTGTTGCGATTTGGCACTATAAACATGAAATGAATTGAACTGAATTAACCGCGCGCTTTGCCTTTCTTTTTGTTTCAGGTAGATTGTTTTCCTACTTCATGGTGCAGCTTGTTGACACTGATTCCTGCATGGTTTTGAAATGATCCTTGTTTGAAACTATTTCAGAAAGAAGCTGATACAACTGATGATGATAAAGTGTTATGGATCAAGCAGGTCTCCTGAAATAAATCACTAAACCTATTGCACTTTGTCCTGGTTAACACAACTACAGAATCTGACAGGATCATATTTGAAAGTGTTTATTTCCAGTGACATTATCAGACGTTCAGCATAAAGTCGGTGACATCACTTCTCATTCATGTCTCTGTAAAAACTCTGAGTGACACATATTTGACTAATGCAGTGACAGTGACTCATATTTCCAGCTCTTGTAGCCGCAAATCACCTTTTTGTATTCTGTTATTGTTTAATCGCATACTTTTGGTTTATGTATTTGACATGTAAAAAGGGTACATTTACCAGTTGTAACAAAATGATATGAGAGTCAGATTTAGTTTAGATGTAAAAGCTTTGTAGGAGCAAGACACCATTCAATGTCATGATGAGCCTTGAAAAGGGACAGCAAGAAATCTGTTTATGAAGCAAAACAAAGTTAACATTTTTCAAAAATGTCCATATGTGAGGATGGCAATAAATTACCTGGTTTGTTTAACTTTGTGCACAAGAGGGTTATTAAAGTGCTGTATGAAACGCTACAGTGTGGTCCAAAAAGCCTCCTTAATAAATCTCCTGTAACCCAGTTCCATTAATGTTTATTTAATGCTTTTCCAATGTTGCTCGCTCACCCCTTCATCCAAGGCTCCACACTAAGCCTGCTTTTCTCCAAGCCCGCCCTACAGCTCCTTTTATCCCCACACCTACTGCCAACAGCCCCTGTGGGCCAAATTACACCAAGGCTGTCCACTGACTAGACACAGCCCATCATGTTGAGAGGGAAACAGATAGGAAGGGTGAAGGAATGGAGTGCAGAGGTAGGGCACAGATAGAGAAAGTAAAGCCTCAAAAAATGTGGGATGATTCAGGAATGCTGGCTGCAATGCACACACACACACACACACATATATATATATATATATATATATAGTGTGAGAGAGAGAGACAGATAGATGTTTCAACTTGTGCAAAACAAACTCCAGCTGCTCACATTTATCAGCAAATTCATCTGCTTTGTTAGCTTCACAAAAGTGTTGCTTGTTTTTGGCATCCACTTTTGAGAAAACGTTCTTGTATTAAGATTATAATTTAAAAAATCTTCCATAATTCAAATACTGACACAACACTACCTACATTGTTTGTCGAATTCCTGAGATAAGACAACACAACATTGTATGAGACTGCTTGGATAAAGACAGCAGTCCCACACCATACCACGCTGATGTGTCATACCAGCACAGCAGGACCAAAGAGGATGCCAGAATTCTCAAGACAGGCTACAGCATCAACACTGGGACTGTCAGAGGGAATTCACACAGTACCAAGTTCAGGAAATTAGGGGTGTGACCTGGTGTTGAGGTGAAAGGAGGGAGAAAGAGAGATGAGGCTAGGATGGAAGTGGTGAGTATAAGATGCAGGATAATTTCCAGATTCTAGAAAAAAATGGGAAAATAAATGTTGGACAAAAAGTACAGGAACTTGTAACTTTATGTTATATCTGAAGCGCTTGTACATACCACTTTGTACAACTCATACAAATAGTTTTTTCCATCATCTAATAATCATGTGATTATTTATTATTAATTAACTTATTAATGTCAAAAGAAAAAGCACATAACTTATTTATTTTATTCTTTTTTTTGTATCTTCAAGTGTCAAACTAAATGTTCTATTTAAAACTATGAAATGAAGGGGCAAACAAAAGTTCGGATGTGATGAGTTGGAATGCATAATTATAATTACATAATTACATTTGTTGGTGATGAATAACCTAAATGACGCTATTAAGTTCAAATTCCTGTCAATTTTCTATCAACTGACTAATCACTGGAGCTTTTCAGATTAACAACAAGCAATTATTGATATCATTACTATAAAGATAGTAGTGATGAATGCGGTCTGTGAGTGTACCGACTTCTAGAAATTCCAAACTTTCCTCATGTGCGCTGTCACCCAAACATGACCATGGTGCCTTTGTGTGTTGTTTCATCATTTTGTCAATCTTACTGATTCTTGTCTACATATGTATATTATTAATTGGTACACTTTCACAAAGCAAAATTATTCCCAGTCTTTGAAGATAAAATGAAATTTACAGCTTATTTGTGTCAAACTGTTTTTCTGGGCGAGTGGTCACAAGATTTGGTGGAGTTGTGAAGAGGTCAACCATCTTTGTGTCACTGAGACAAAGATACATGGGACTTTGGGCGGGGAGCCACCAGATGTTGTGAGCTGATTCATAGAACCTATACTCTGTTTTGTTTGGCATGAATTCATTGTTCGGAGAGGTGAACCCTTATTGTTTGTTGATCCAATTACTTCAGTAAAGTACTTTTTGGATTTATAAACAACTTTGTCAGTGTTCATCCACCATTTTGTGAAAATATGTGTGTCCACAATTGGGGGCACTCAAAGAGCAAAAACACCTATGTCTTGTGTGGTTAACATGGAGCTGATCAAATACTTTCTGTTTCAAAATTAATGGTTCTATGGTGGATTGAACATACAGATGATCTTACAAGGTTATCAATGGTTAATGGTAATGTTACCAATAGATAACATAACATTTTATTGTGTGAAACATTGTTTGTACAATAACTTGTACAAATAGTACATAAAAGCATAAATCAAACATTAGAATCCATAATAATAATTAAAACCGTAGTAATACTAATTGCACAATTAGTACATAAAACACACATCCAAAGCTAAAATAATAATAATAAAAAACATAAAATGCAATTGATGCAATAGCATATAAAAGCACATCTCCTAAGCTAAAAACCTTACAAATACCTAAAAACCGTAACAATACCTAAATGTAATGTAAATACTTTTATGTCAGTGGGAAAATAGTGTAATGTGTTATTTGTTAACATTCTAAAGGGTGCTGGTTTCTTGTGCCCAGAGATAAAGGAATTTGCCAGTTTCATTTTACACAATCAACATAATTAAAGCTACAACTCAATATTACAATGAAACAAGACAATCAAAATTGCTGGACATTGTCCAAGATAATAAGAAGAACATGTTGGATGAAAATCAACAACGTACTGTCAAGAAACTGCTGTTCAACCACCTCTGTTAACCCTCCTCCCAGCTGGACTAGAGACAGCTCCAACAGGGCTGCGATTATCCAGTGTTGTATCCCTCCCTCCCCAAAATGTAATTAATGTAATTCATCAGTGTGCCCACTTCCCTGATCAGAGTCCACCTTAATTTATGAACCCTGAGTGCTCTCAGTGAAACACTGATTTCATACAATATAACACAATATGTTGTGTATTTTCTTGTTCCTGAGATTCTTTTACAAATAAATATCTTAGAGTTTGTTGACTGTAGCAATATATTCAATAATGAAAAATCTGTGGAGAATATGGTTTCATTGTATTTTCACATAGGATCAACACTGTTTAAAGGGGTCACATTATGCAGCAACATTTACAGCAAGTTAATATATGGTAACCAGGTGTCTTAAATAGTGATCTTAAAGAAGAAGTAGTAAGTCCACTATATGTAGGTCCTGAGCCATGGAGTTGAAAGACCTTATCTCAGAATTCCATAATTTCAAATGGATGGGAGTCGACAACTCCCCCTGGATGGGACACCAGTTCAACGCAGGACCGGCTTTACTTCCCGTTAAGGCCGGTACCCATTTATAGCTGGGCAGAATTGGACAATGTACATTAAGAGCCTTACCCAAGGACAAAGACAGGTAGCATGAGTAGGATTTGAACCAAGGTCTACATATTGGCAGGCTAGCTCCTTATTCACTCAGCTATCTGATCTTAAAAATTGGACCAGCAAACAAAAACAAACAAACAATAAAACACCTCTTTAACATGAAAGTGACATAATTTAGAACCCCATTTTACGGTCTATGAGGATTTTCTGAAAAAGAAGATGTCAAATTTGTTTCAGCTTGCTTGCTAGAAGGCACATGGGGACTCGACTGTACATTTGATGTGTTTTCTTTAAAATCCATCTCTGTTCCACTCCAACATGAAACTGTGACTGATGATGCAACAGCCAAAAGATGCACAATCCCAAGTTCCTCCAGTCATAGCCACAGAATTCTATAACAGTTGTCTTGGTGGCTTCCCTGATTAGTCTCCTTGCACAGAAAACTGTCTACTGTCTACTGCAGACATATTAACCATAGGAAATTATGCAGTTCCTATGTCTTATTGACTGACGTAAAGGAAGTCCAAGACATATTTCGTGACGTGGAAATGCTCGTGTCCGTCCATTGACTGGTTTAAATAAAAATTACTGTAAAAAGGATGATTTGTACTAATAATACCATACCATACCCTTTATTTATATAGCACATTTCACAAACATAGTTTCCAAAGTGCTGTACAACAACAACAACAAAAAAAACACACACAGAGGACCACACACTCACGCGGTGTTAAAAGCCAAAGCGTAAAAATGGGTCTTTAGACAAGACTTAAAATACTCTACAGTGGGGGCTGTTCGGATGTTAAGGGGCAAATCATTCCACAGCTGAGGGCCCAAATAATAATCATTATATTTAGTTTGTCCAATTAGTTATGGCCTCTAAAATGAAAAGACTATGTATACAAATGACTGCAGCTCCTTAATTGTTCATGTGATCTTTCTGTTAAAGCCCTTGAATTAAATCTGACGGTCTACACTACTGAGGCACATCTGCAATAAGTGTGTCACAGTCCAAATATTTATGAACCTGATTGTATGACCCTTTTAAAAAGGTTACTGCAAAGGACTGTGTGGAGATTTTAAAATGATTTAACAGTAGACCTGTGAGCGATAGATGGATAAATGGATGGGTGCTCGCACATCAGAGAATTATACTCCTCCTTTTGCAGAGCAGTCATGACCTTCTTTCACTCCCCCCCCAACTTCATCCCATCAACAGCTCTCACCTTTTTTTCCTTGTGAAATTTAAAGCCAGCTTTGGTGTCAATTTTACTGTCAATTTATTCTGCGCGTCTGTTCCTGAAATATTTATACGTGTAGAGAGGAGGGTTCCTTCTACTTAAGCATTCAAAGTGCTTCACTATAGCACCCAGCTGCTGTTGGAACAAGTCAATGAGGAGAAGACTGCTGGATGCAATGCCGACAACCGATAAAGGAAAGGAGACTTTATTAATTAGATATGAGGGGATTAGGTCCACAGGAATAACCTGTTGAATCATGGATATGCTATTAAAAAAGAAAAGACTGCAGGAAAAAAGAGGAGAAGGTGCAATCACAGAGTGTGTACCTCTGCAGGGGTAATCAATCAATCAATCAATCAATTTTTTTTTATATAGCGCCAAATCACAACAAACAGTTGCCCCAAGGCGCTTTATATTGTAAGGCAAGGCCATACAATAATTATGTAAAACCCCAACGGTCAAAACGACCCCCTGTGAGCAAGCACTTGGCTACAGTGGGAAGGAAAAACTCTCTTTTAACAGGAAGAAACCTCCAGCAGAACCAGGCTCAGGGAGGGGCAGTCTTCTGCTGGGACTGGTTGGGGTTGAGGGAGAGAACCAGGAAAAAGACATGCTGTGGAGGGGAGCAGAGATCGATCACTAATGATTAAATGCAGAGTGGTGCATACAGAGCAAAAAAAGAAAGAAACAGTGCATCATGGGAACCCCCCAGCAGTCTACGTCTATAGCAGCATAACTAAGGGATGGTTCAGGGTCACCTGATCCAGCCCTAACTATAAGCTTTAGCAAAAAGGAAAGTTTTAAGCCTAATCTTAAAAGTAGAGAGGGTGTCTGTCTCCCTGATCTGAATTGGGAGCTGGTTCCACAGGAGAGGAGCCTGAAAGCTGAAGGCTCTGCCTCCCATTCTACTCTTACAAACCCTAGGAACTACAAGTAAGCCTGCAGTCTGAGAGCGAAGCGCTCTATTGGGGTGATATGGTACTACGAGGTCCCTAAGATAAGATGGGACCTGATTATTCAAAACCTTATAAGTAAGAAGAAGAATTTTAAATTCTATTCTAGAATTAACAGGAAGCCAATGAAGAGAGGCCAATATGGGTGAGATATGCTCTCTCCTTCTAGTCCCCGTCAGTACTCTAGCTGCAGCATTTTGAATTAACTGAAGGCTTTTTAGGGAACTTTTAGGACAACCTGATAATAATGAATTACAATAGTCCAGCCTAGAGGAAATAAATGCATGAATTAGTTTTTCAGCATCACTCTGAGACAAGACCTTTCTGATTTTAGAGATATTGCGTAAATGCAAAAAAGCAGTCCTACATATTTGTTTAATATGCGCTTTGAATGACATATCCTGATCAAAAATGACTCCAAGATTTCTCACAGTATTACTAGAGGTCAGGGTAATGCCATCCAGAGTAAGGATCTGGTTAGACACCATGTTTCTAAGATTTGTGGGGCCAAGTACAATAACTTCAGTTTTATCTGAGTTTAAAAGCAGGAAATTAGAGGTCATCCATGTCTTTATGTCTGTAAGACAATCCTGCAGTTTAGCTAATTGGTGTGTGTCCTCTGGCTTCATGGATAGATAAAGCTGGGTATCATCTGCGTAACAATGAAAATTTAAGCAATACCGTCTAATAATACTGCCTAAGGGAAGCATGTATAAAGTGAATAAAATTGGTCCTAGCACAGAACCTTGTGGAACTCCATAATTAACTTTAGTCTGTGAAGAAGATTCCCCATTTACATGAACAAATTGTAATCTATTAGACAAATATGATTCAAACCACCGCAGCGCAGTGCCTTTAATACCTATGGCATGCTCTAATCTCTGTAATAAAATTTTATGGTCAACAGTATCAAAAGCAGCACTGAGGTCTAACAGAACAAGCACAGAGATGAGTCCACTGTCCGAGGCCATAAGAAGATCATTTGTAACCTTCACTAATGCTGTTTCTATACTATGATGAATTCTAAAACCTGACTGAAACTCTTCAAATAGACCATTCCTCTGCAGATGATCAGTTAGCTGTTTTACAACTACCCTTTCAAGAATTTTTGAGAGAAAAGGAAGGTTGGAGATTGGCCTATAATTAGCTAAGATAGCTGGGTCAAGTGATGGCTTTTTAAGTAATGGTTTAATTACTGCCACCTTAAAAGCCTGTGGTACATAGCCAACTAACAAAGATAGATTGATCATATTTAAGATCGAAGCATTAAATAATGGTAGGGCTTCCTTGAGCAGCCTGGTAGGAATGGGGTCTAATAAACATGTTGATGGTTTGGATGAAGTAACTAATGAAAATAACTCAGACAGAACAATCGGAGAGAAAGAGTCTAACCAAATACCGGCATCACTGAAAGCAGCCAAAGATAACGATACGTCTTTGGGATGGTTATGAGTAATTTTTTCTCTAATAGTTAAAATTTTGTTAGCAAAGAAAGTCATGAAGTCATTACTAGTTAAAGTTAATGGAATACTCAGCTCAATAGAGCTCTGACTCTTTGTCAGCCTGGCTACAGTGCTGAAAAGAAACCTGGGGTTGTTCTTATTTTCTTCAATTAGTGATGAGTAGAAAGATGTCCTAGCTTTACGGAGGGCTTTTTTATAGAGCAACAGACTCTTTTTCCAGGCTAAGTGAAGATCTTCTAAATTAGTGAGACGCCATTAATCATGGCATTTCCCGTGTGAACTGATGGAAACCCCATTCCCATCAGATCTGTGTGATGTGACTGGATGTTAAACAATCTGATAAAAAGGAGAACCTGTCATGAAATGTTGTAGACATTTAAGAAAGTGATATGAAGGAAAATATGTAGGATCTGCTCCTTTCTCTGCTCCTGACCAAGGCAGCGTCTATATCTGGAGTTGGTGCTAATATATAAATTAAATAATTTTAAAATATCACTTAACAGAAATACTGCAGCAGCAAAGACTTCTTAAATGGTCTGCTAGCACAATTAACTGCACAGGAAGCCATACTATCATAGATATTCATAACAAAATGCTCAGAAAGGGCCAATACAGTCAAGGTTACAGCAGCAAGCACCCACTGCTCACAGTGGATCTGCTAAGGAAGGCTCTGGGCACAGCTCACCTAACTATTGTTCAAAACAACCATGTCCCAAATTATTCATAACTTCATGGCTTAAAATAACTTAAAGTGGTGAGTTATAAAAGAAATTCACCACTTGTAGAGTTAATATGAACGGGGACACTAGCTATCGAGTCCAGGCTGTTTGTTTATTTCTACTGTAAAGTTGAGATTTTAATGTGGTCATCAAAGGATGCTTTTGGAGCCAACTTCAAGCACCCATTAAAAAACTGCAATAGTTGACAATTCTGTGTTGGCATGATTTCTCAGCACTGGAGGTTGGGGCGTGGCGTTCCCTCAGGTTGTATACTCGGAGTATTCCAGTTCAAGTGCAACAGGACTAAAAATGTTGTCCTTTGTGCAGTAATTCTACTGAATTTGCTCATGTAATCTGGTATTTCACTGTTATGTCTATTTTATGTTCTTACGTTTAGTTTTAAACCTTTGCCCTGACTGCAAATCAAATTTGCTGTTTGGGTTAATAAGAAAGTCAAAATGTCTGAATTCCTCAACACAAAATTGTAACAGATCTAAAACATTTGGCATAAACAAAAGCTCATCTCACAATTCTCTGGTGTGAGTTCAGTGTTTGCAAAGCTTAACATAATTTGTCTGGGTCAAATAAGGGAGAATTAAAATGTTGGTTGTAGTGCTGAACACCTAAACCTCTGCTCAAAACTACAAATTCAGCAGGAATTACTGTCTTTTATTTGTCTAGGCTGTTTTCATTTTCTTTATATTGAGCTGTTTCAATTTTTGCTGTGAAGAGGGCTTTGAAGTTTTCCAACTGAAATAAATTATTATGATTATTTATTCATCTATTACTCATCCTTCAGGACAGATCTCTTGTTTTAAAGTGTCTGAACATAAAGACAAAGGTAATCATGTACTGTCAACTCTGACTAGCTTTTGCTTGGCACAGGCAATAAAACATGGGTAAAAATAAAACTGACTGTCCAAAAATGAAGACACTGACAAATGCAAACAAATTTAATTTTATCTTTGATAACCTTTTTATGGTTGATGTTGTCATCCTTTCATCTTCATCCAAAGCAATATTGTGGCACATTGTGGCCCTGATCCTCTGCCTCTAATTTTTAGTGAAAACATGACAATGTGAAACCACTGTGTTTACAACATTCTCTCTTGTCAAACTGTAAAAGGTCAAGTCTCACTTCACCTCATGGTGATCTAATCAGTAAACATCAGTCTGTAATTCTCCATTTCAATAGCTCCCAAAATGCCCCCGAAAACACGAGCGTGTGTTAAAAGAGTTGCACTGCACGCTTGAAAACAATACTCTTATTATGTGGTTTAGCCCAATCAGTGGTAAGTGCAAGTTTCGACATCTCAATTAGAGAAAAAGTAATACGTAATCTTAAAAAACAAACAAACAAGTAATTGAAGCAGCACTGGCATACAGTTGATTACGTGGAATAACCTTTTTTCCTTGGTAGCATCTGGCTGAAAATTCACAAGCAAGCATGGAATTAATGGAGTCAGGTCCGCAAAATTTACATAAGTAAAGGTGCGCTGACACTTGCATGACTTTGATGCACGCACTTGTACGACCTGTGCCATGCAGGCGAGTAAACTTGTCTTTAATGGGTGTAGACTGAATGTGAGAGGGACGCCAGCGCATGCAATTGCGCAAAGAGAATTTTGAAATGTTCAAAAAATGTTTCACGCATAAATGTCATGCAACATGGTGCAATCTGCTCGCCAACACTACGTGCAGCTCGTCAAGTGGAGTAAAGAAGAAGTGAACAGAGCGAATGGTTGCGTCACCGCACCGCATCAGAGCGCAGCTCGTCTGAACGATTATAATGAGATGTTAAATCTATCATAAACATACGTTTACAGCTGCACACAAGAAGGAAAGAACATGCAACTGTTTTACCAACCAATGACAATGTAAACATGACAAATAATGACCTTTTTAGACAGCTCCAAATGCTTTCTGCAGCTCATTCAGCTCGCGCGAACGGCTGCTGCTGGAGCGGCCGTCTGTGATTCAGGAAGCAATTAAAGCCATTTTCAACAGACAACTTGCAGAGAAAATGATTAATACAAAATAATATTTTATACGAAATAATTATTTTATATATGCAGTGTCCAGCACAGAGCACATGGCAACCGGTGGAACAAAGCACGGCGTTCAACTGGGAACACAGCAGGTGCAATCATTATGATGACGTGCGTGCAAGTGCGTGCATTAAAGTCATGCAAGTGTCAGGGCACCTTAAGTTCCGTAAGTATGCACAGCAAAACTACTGCACATCCAGCTCTAGAATTTTGGGTTCTGACAGATACAGGTGACGACCAGCAAGTCTATTTTGTCTATGCTAGAATATTTTATCTTGCACAATGACTACAACATAAAATAAAGACAGACTGATCACGTTGATTCTGAAGACATGCAAAGATCCTGGTGACCACACTATGCTTATTATTTGATATTATTTAAAGCTATTTACACTTGAAAACTGAAAAAACACGCGATTTCTATACGGACACAGCTAACAATGTCATTAATGGTACATTCTGGCTTATTTGCCTTTGGTCACTGTGAGTTGTCCTGGTTTATTGTTAGATAATACATTATATCAGCCTATTACTGTATGTTCCCAGCCTCATATCAGAGACACAATTTTTCCTCACTGTATGATCAACTAAAGCGAACTGTCTGGCATTGCTCCTGAGTAAGTGCCAAGAATGTGTGGGATACACAGTATAGACTTGTTCCCTCGGGCAGACAATGGCTGTGTCGTTCTGTGCCATGATGACAGTGATGAATCGCAATTGCTGGTCTGCTCTTTTTTGTTTTCCAGTCATCTCTCTGTATCCCTGTCTTTTTGTTTTAAATAGTCTTAATCTGACTATAATAAACATTTGTTCAACTCACTTTCACACATGCGAAGCCTACTATTTTACCTCCATATATTTAAATAAAGAGCCTTTAATGAATACAAGTACAACACATTTGCTCTCTCTGGAGACACAGATATGGCTGAGTGCAGCGTATTTATTAATTTATCATCAACACTGAATTTGGAATTAATTATTTAAGGAATGTAACAGTCCAGCATGACTTTTCGCACCTGAACAAAGCTCATTATTAGACCAACACACCAGTGGACATACATATGCACACAACTGTATTTGCTATTTAAGGGAAGCTGGTGAATGTACAACGTTGTCAAATTTAAACTACAAATGATGTTGTGCTGTGCGGTCCTTTACTCCTAGATGATGATGAAGTGTTGCTTTTGTTCATCCTTGAAAAAACTCTGTTTAAAAAACAGGATGAAGAAACTGCCCCTTTCACACTGGGCCCACTTCGAGTTGCGTCGTGCAGCTCCTCTCTGCCCCCTGCTGCATTGTCATGATGCCACATGAAGCAACTCAAAGCAGCCCCGGTGTGAAAGGGGCTTAAGATGATTATTATCACTTGCATTGAGCAAATGTCAGCTACAACATTTTGGTCATGTGGCAAATTTCTCTGATCCAGTATGCGGGTCCCTCATGAATAAGGAACCCAGGGGCTAGAGAAGAGATGCCCAAGTTTCACCTTTCTGTAGGATAGATGGCAGTTCTGTAGTGTGGCATCAGTACATGCTCCCAGACTGGATTTGAATAAACTGTAGTCAGCTACAGTTTGTATACTTTCAATGTAGAGATGTTATTTTTTAAATGTAGCTATTATCAATATAATTAATTGAAATTATTGTGTCTGACCTGATTTACAGAATTTCCATTCTGTACTGTACCAATGAATCCAATTTCAGTAAAAAGACAAAATGTAAAAACAGTTAATGATTATAAAATCAATAAAGCAAAGTTATTTTGCAGGTTATATTGCAGGTTGCAGGTATGTTTGCAACTGACTGCAGTGCCCAAATGTATATCCTCTGTTATCCCACTTCAAACAAATCTGGTACGAGAGGTTAGTGTGTTTACCTTCTAAACAGAAAGTCCCCAATTCAACCTGTACCACATTCTCTATATACATCTGGAGCTGTGTCAGGAAGGGCATCTGGTGAAAATGCTGTCCAAAAATCAACATGGGGATCCATACCGGATCCGCTGTGGCCACGCGGAGCAAATGCAGGACCAGCCAAAATAAATTACTATCCATGTTCAACTGAACATAAGGAAGTATGAGTACTCAAAGATAAAGGATGCCATTTGACCCATGTTTGCTCACGGCATCTACCGCATACATTTTCTTTGTGTGATCAACCTGCAACAAGCCAGAAATAGGCAGCTTTTGGTTGCCACTTAATGCAAGCCCTGTGAACAGACCAGCAATCAAGCAGTTTGCAAATGGGCATCACGCTGGGTTGCTTTTGATGTCTGTCCTCTGCCTGCTGTGGAGAGTTTTAAATGTCAATGGAATCTAAGCCCTCGTGCTGGACTGTATCAGCCATCTGTGCTGCAAAATGAGCAGAAACTGAAGAACATCTGAATTGCCTCTATCATGTAAATTTGACTTATATACCATAAAAATACCTGTCACATTGCTCCATAAAGTAACTTTAAACATAATATTTTTCATGTTCAGCTAACTAGAAGACTGAGGATCCTCACACTTCTTCATACAGACAACCCTTCATAAACCTGTATTACTGAAGATGAACAACTGAAACTAATCAAAGAATTAATATGTGCACAGACCACAAGGGCACTTGGATTGTGGAGTGAACAGACAACAGTCTGAAATACACCAATGCTTGGCATGAAACATGATATTTGTTTTGATATGTTAGCACAATAAAATTATGGTTGTGAAATATGATAGAGTCAGATAGGGTATTGCAGTGTAGAAGGTACAGTAGTGTTCAGAATAATAGTAGTGCTATGTGACTAAAAAGATTAATCCAGGTTTTGAGTATATTTCTTATTGTTACATGGGAAACAAGGTACCAGTGGATTCAGTAGATTCTCACAAATCCAACAAGACCAAGCATTCATGATATGCACACTCTTAAGGCTATGAAATTGGGCTATTAGTTAAAAAAAGTAGAAAAGGGGGTGTTCACAATAATAGTAGCATCTGCTGTTGACGCTACAAACTCAAAACTACTATGATCAAACTGCTTTTTTAGCAATCCTGTGAATCACTAAAGTAGTATTTAGTTGTATAACCACAGTTTCTCATGATTTTTTATTCACATCTGCGAGGCATTAATTTTGTTGGTTTGGAACCAAGATTTTGCTCATTTACTAGTGTGCTTGGGGTCATTGTCTTGTTGAAACACCCATTTCAAGGGCATGTCCTCTTCAGCATAAGGCAACGTGACCTCTTCAAGTATTTTGACATATCCAAACTGATCCATGATACCTGGTATGCGATATATAGGCCCAACACCATAGTAGGAGAAACATGCCCATTTCATGATGCTTGCACCACCATGTATTCTCCTACATATGTCCTTAAGAGGACACTTTGTTCTCCTGGAAAAGAAACATTTATTTATTTATTGTATTTTTTCAAAAACTAAATTTAAAATTAATCAAAAAATTGATTCCTCCACTGCAAACAGGCCAAATACAGGGAAAAAAGTAATACACAACAAGGCAACCATCAAAAAGTAATACCCTCGTCACACATAGCCGGAATCACGCAGAGTGCCGTCGGAGTTATGAATTGGCACACATCCAAAAGGTGTTGGATTTCAGTTCCTAAACCTTCTGACAGCTATCTGTGGAAGTCGACACAGTTGGTCAAAATCAGCCAGTGGACCCAAGTGTGACACACATGTTCATAATTCTCCGAGCGCCATCGAGATGGGACAAATATTTGACAGTGATCCATATGTAATCTCATGACCATCTGACCGCAATTTACATATTCCAATAGCGGCATAAACAGGATCTGAAATGATCTGATTGCGGTTGATTGAGCTCTGAGATCAATCAATCACAGCAAAACCTGCCGACATGCTGTGCCACGTTTGTCAACCTCCAATGGACCCTGGCCAAGGAGGGCGTAAAAAATATTGTTATGTAATAACATGTATGTTGTGGCAATGTGCACGCATCAGAGGCACAGCACAACTCCGCAATGCAACTGAACAGGATATCATCACTGTAACGTACGTGTTATTACGCGTACACCTCCAAAGTCTGTAGCAGGTATGATACAGAAATGTTTGCCCAGCACATAATGATATAAATAAACATGTAACTCACCTCCGGCACCTCGCATTCCACAGCACAGCGCAGACAGCTGATCAAGTCCCTTTCACATGGATCAGATGACAAAAGCATAATCCACCTCTCACATAATTAAATCCCATGTGAAGTGCCGTCCCACAACGATAATCCAGCTACAGTTGTGTTATGATGTGTATCAAACAAAATGACAACAAAAAAAAAGAGTTTAAAAAAAGAGAAAGTCCACTGGCTGTATCTGAATGGGATTTGGGATTTCACTAGGTATACCTAATAAGGCTCTTGCTTGCCTCTACTGGTGGTTGGCTCTCACTGCGGTATTGTATCACTTCCTGTTACGGAGCACAGCGGTGTTTTGCTGTATCTGTTAGCTGTTTAATCTGCGCAGTTAGATTGATCTAGATAACTAGATAACGATTTGTTTCACAGTGTAATCTTCACGTGCCTTAACTAAAGCACTCCCTCTGCTGAATCACCTCTAAATTATTTACACATTATTCACTTTGTGTGTTTTTAGGAATCTGCTATCTTATCGCAGCTACTAGCTCTTAGCCGGTTTAGCATGACGGCTTCTCCTGTCTCTCCCGCACTTTTCTGCTCTGGGTGTGAAATGTTTAGTTATTCCTCGGCCTCCTTTAGCAGTAATGGTACTTGTAATAAGTGTAGCTTATTCGTAGCTTTGGAGGCCAGGCTGGCCGAATTGGAGACTCGGCTCCGCACCTTGGAAAATCCTACAGCTAGCCAGGCCCCTGTAGTCGGTGCGGACCAAGGTAGCTTAGCCGCCATTAGTTCCCTCCGGCAGATCCCAAGCAGCCGGGAAAGCAGGCCGACTGGGTGACTGTGAGGAGGAAGCGTAGCCCTAAACAGAAGCCCCGTGTACACCACCAACCCGTTCACATTTCTAACCGTTTTTCCCCACTCGGTGAAACACCCGCCGAGGATCAAACTCTGGTTATTGGCAACTCTGTTTTGAGAAATGTGAAGTTAGCGACACCAGCAACCATAGTCAATTGTCTTCCGGGGGCCAGAGCAGGCGACATTGAAGGAAATTTGAAACTGCTGGCTAAGGCTAAGCGTAAATATGGTAAGATTGTAATTCACGTCGGCAGTAATGACACCCGGTTACGCCAATCGGAGGTCACTAAAATTAACATTGAATCGGTGTGTAACTTTGCAAAAACAATGTCGGACTCTGTAGTTTTCTCTGGGCCCCTCCCCAATCGGACCGGGAGTGACATGTTTAGCCGCATGTTCTCCCTGAATTGCTGGCTGTCTGAGTGGTGTCCAAAAAATGAGGTGGGCTTCATAGATAATTGGCAACGCTTCTGGGGAAAACCTGGTCTTGTTAGGAGAGACGGCATCCATCCCACTTTGGATGGAGCAGCTCTCATTTCTAGAAATCTGGCCAATTTTCTTAAATCCTCCAAACCGTGACTATCCAGGGTTGGGACCAGGAAGCAGAGTTGTAGTCTTACACACCTCTCTGCAGCTTCTCTCCCCCTGCCAGCCCCTCATTACCCCATCCCTGTAGAGACGGTGCCTGCTCCCAGACCACCAATAACCAGCAAAAATCTATTTAAGCATAAAAATTCAAAAAGAAAAAATAATACAGCACCTTCAACTGCACCACAGACTAAAACAGTTAAATGTGGTCTATTAAACAATAGATCTCTCTCTTCTAAGTCCCTGTTAGTAAATGATATAATAATTGATCAACATATTGATTTATTCTGCCTTACAGAAACCAGGTTACAGCAGGATGAATATGTTAGTTTAAATGAGTCAACACCCCCGAGTCACACTAACTGCCAGAACGCTCGTAGCACGGGCCGAGGCGGAGGATTAGCAGCAATCTTCCATTCCAGCTTATTAATTAATCAAAAACCCAGACAGACCTTTAATTCATTTGAAAGCTTGACTCTTAGTCTTGTCCATCCAAATTGGAAGTCCCAAAAACCAGTTTTATTTGTTATTATCTATCGTCCACCTGGTCGTTACTGTGAGTTTCTCTGTGAATTTTCAGACCTTTTGTCTGACTTAGTGCTTGGCTCAGATAAGATATTTATAGTGGGCGATTTTAATATCCACACAGATGCTGAGAATGACAGCCTCAACACTGCATTTAATCTATTATTAGACTCAACTGGCTTTGCTCAAAATGTAAATGAGTCCACCCACCACTTTAATCATATCTTAGATCTTGTTCGGACTTATGGTATGGAAACAGAAGACTTAACAGTATTCCCTGAAAACTCCCTTCTGTCTGATCATTTCTTAATAACATTTACATTTACTCTGATGGACTACCCAGCAGTGGGGAATAAGTTTCATTACACTAGAAGTCTTTCAGAAAGCGCTGTAACTAGGTTTAAGGATATGATTCCTTCTTTATGTTCTCTAATGCCATATACCAACACAGTGCAGAGTAGCTACCTAAACTCTGTAAGTGAGATAGAGTATCTCGTCAATAGTTTTACATCCTCACTGAAGACAACTTTGGATGCTGTAGCTCCTCTGAAAAAGAGAGCTTTAAATCAGAAGTGCCTGACTCCGTGGTATAACTCATAAACTCGCAGCTTAAAGCAGATAACCCATAAGTTGGAGAGGAAATGGCGTCTCACTAATTTAGATGATCTTCACTTAGCCTGGAAAAAGAGTCTGTTGCGCTATAAAAAAAAGCCGTCCGTAAAGCTAGGACATCTTACTACTCATCACTAATTGAAGAAAATAAGAACAACCCAGGTTTCTTTTCAGCACTGTAGCCAGGCTGACAAAGAGTCAGGGCTCTACTGAGCCGAGTATTCCTTTAACTTTAACGAGTAATGACTTCATGACTTTCTTTGCTAATAAAATTTTAACTATTAGAGAAAAAATTACTCATAACCATCCCAAAGACGTATCGTTATCTTTGGCTGCTTTCAGTGATGCCGGTATTTGGTTAGACTCTTTCTCTCTGATTGTTCTGTCTGAATTATTTTCATTAGTTACTTCCTCCAAACCATCAACATGTCTATTAGACCCCATTCCTACCAGGCTGCTCAAGGAAGCCCTACCATTAATTAATGCTTCGATCTAAAATATGATCAATCTATCTTTATTAGTTGGCTATGTACCACAGGCTTTTAAGGTGGCAGTAATTAAACCATTACTTAAAAAGCCATCACCTGACCCAGCTATCTGCGGTGCGGTGGTTTGAATCATATTTATCTAATAGATTACAATTTGTTCATGTAAATGGGGAATCTTCTTCACAGACTAAGGTTAATTATGGAGTTCCACAAGGTTCTGTGCTAGGACCAATTTTATTCACTTTATACATGTTTCCCTTAGGCAGTATTATTAGACGGCATTACTTAAATTTTCATTGTTACGCAGATGATACCAAGCTTTATCTATCCATGACACACACCAATTAGCTAAACTGCAGGATTGTCTTACAGACATAAAGACATGGATGACCTCTAATTTCCTGCTTTTAAACTCAGATAAAACTGAAGTTATTGTACTTGGCCCCACAAATCTTAGAAAAATGGTGTCTAACCAGATCCTTACTCTGGATGGCATTACCCTGACCTCTAGTAATACTGTGAGAAATCTTGGAGTCATTTTTGATCAGGATATGTCATTCAATGCGCATATTAAACAAATATGTAGGACTGCTTTTTTGCATTTGCGCAATATCTCTAAAATTAGAAAGGTCACATATACACACATATACACGCAGCTAAGCGAACACTTCAGCCACACACTCGCACACTGCTTTGATCACCTGTTCTACACACGTCAGACATCATGTCTTATGCTGACATCAGTGTGTCTGTGAATGTGAGGCATAATTGTAAAACACTTTGTGCTTCTGATGCAGATGGAAAAGCACTATATAAATACAGTTCATTTACAATCCATTTCTTTTGTGCTTGGTTGATTTCCTAAAACACGAATGCTTGCTGGCCATCTGCATTAACCATTCCTTCAAAAAAAAAAAAAAAAAAAAAAAACATGAATTGTGGTTCCTCCATTCCCGCTGGCATAACCACAATTTTACCAACTGCTGAGGTGGGATTTGGGATTTCACTAGGTATACCTAATAAACTGCTAACTGAGGCTATATTTGGAGCCAAATACAGTAACCTACACACACAAACACACACACACACGCATGCACACACACACGCACGCGCGCACACACTTTCTCACACACACACACACACACACACACACACACACACACACACACACACACACACACACACACACACACACACACACACTCACACACACACACCTGTCATCGGATGACAATAATAATCAATAATAAATCAATGGATTTAATGATCATGACGTGTAACCTACTATAAACTGTTCAGGCGGCCCTTCAGATCATGTTAATGTTACTCTGTGAGTGTATATAGGAAGATGTCCAATGCAGCAAAACCTTGAAAATGCTGTTGAAGTCTGATAATGTTGTTCAGCTGCATGTTGTTAACCACCCACTTCTTGTTTTGAGTTAAGCCTAGCTTTGATTGACACTAGCTTTGATTCAAAGCTTCAGTTCAAAGTTTCAAATACTCCACAGTGTTTTGCTGCAATCTTTGTTTCAAATTATGTGATATCATGTGACATTACATAGATACCAGACATTATCAATCGATGTAGGTTAACACTGTAGCTTAAAGTGGATATGACACCTAAAAAATTAGGTAAAACTGATATAAATATCAAAATATACATACAGTATAGTAAGTTGAAAGTGTTATTAATTATTATCACTGAGAAATAAAGTTTGTACAGTTTCTCAAAAGTGTGTTTCTTGGAAAGCGTGCTGGTAGCGTTCCATCAGCGGTCACGTGATGCTGTGAAGTCACAGAATGTAGAGTCCCGTCTTTGTCTGTTAGATTAACAACAGGAACAGATGGACCTCAGAATGGACAGTGACAAAATCGAGAACTTTTCTGACTCCTCTTCAAGTGTGGATTATTTCTGACTCGGATCCTGAGGATGTCGCAGTAGTGATTAGACCCTACAGATTGGAGCCGTATCTTTCGGACGAACATTCAAACCAGGAGCATTCTGGCAGCGAAAATAATGCCGACGGTGTTTATGGTGGAGCCGAAGCAGAGGCAAGAGACGTGCCAATTCTGATGGATTTTGAAAGGCTGCAGAATACGGAATGGTAAGGGAGGCTTTGATTTTTGTTGCTGCTGTTTATAACACTCTAATTACTGTATAGCATTTTCGATTTGAGTGTCTGTTTACTGCCTTTGTTATTGTTCCGGAGCCGTGATAGTGTAGCTATTACTTGTGGACCACCATCATTACCTTTGGGTTTTGCCATTTTCGAGTGCCTGGCATTGCATTCATCCGTGTTTAGTTACGTTATTTTCACGAAAGAATAGGAAATAAACGGCGAAGGTTTCGAAAAAGATCGCCGAAAACAACACTGAACATGCTACCGCAGTGTTTACATGCCGCCACTGTATTTACATGCCGCCACCGTGTTTACATGCCGTCGTCGTGTTTACATGCCGCCGTCGTGTTTACATGCCGCCGCCATGTTTACTACGTAAGTTCCTTGACCATTTCAAGATTATTGTGAACATATTATTTGGGGTTGACATTTTACGTGTTCCTGTGAGCAGTGCGAGAACATGGAGATGGTAGAAGAAAGTGTCTGCTGTCGGGAGCAAATGCGTGTGTGTGACGGGAGCAAGCGGCAGCCAGACATTTTGTGCATCACACAACACCGCGGCTTTCGATCAATCTGCCTGGACTTGAAAAGGCTAAAACCTTTCGCCCTTGTGTTTGTGCAATATGCTGCGACACACTGGTCAGGCATATCGACAAACAAGTCCCTGAGAGCTGTGTTTAATCAAAGTTTCTGCCGCTAAAAAAAGTGTAAACAACGGCCACCAGGCGCGCGAGCCGATACGGACTACACATAGTAACGTATTTTAGGCTTGGTGCTCAGCGGGACGTGCACATTTTTCAGTGGTGGGACATTCAAATGTTATATATAGCGGGAGAACTGCGTCCATTTTCCCAAAATGCTTAGGTTGACCGAATTATATAACCTTTGTTACATGTAATAAGACTATGTTGTCTTTAAGTGTCATATCCACTTTAATTACTCCACAGTCGACTTCTTGGTTTGAATAAAGCCGGCACAAATTTCAATCCAAAGCTTCAAAGTGAGTTTTGAAGATTCCAAAGAGTGCTTCACAATTTAATCTTTGCTTGGAATTATGTGATGTCATGTGATGATCACAAAAGCACATAGATAAAATAACACAAAAATAGGTGGAAGTTGGACTTGGAACACAAAGGACTTGGCAGTCATAGACACACAGTTTTTGGAGGGTATTATGGCCAAAGTGATGGGGAGCGAAACACCTTTTCTAGGCATAAGTGAATTGTCCCTTGTCCTATCAGTTATATCAAAAACACAACAAACACTACCAACTGGTCCAGGATGCACAGAGCTGCATCACTGAGTGAAGATTTCATGTTGTTGTTGTTGTCCTTTTGGCTGCTCCTGTTTCGTTCAGGGTCACCACAACTCAGCCTCAGATCATGTGACTCAAACAGGAAGGAGGCTTTACTCAACTGCATTTACAATTACAAAATAAAATTAAATGAAAATACTGAAATGAAGTGTTGGAACAGATTTAAATGCATGCTGACATTGAGAGGCACTTGCACACTCTGACTGAGCAAAACGTACTTATTTCTTACTCATAATTATGTTGTCGCATATTTTTATTTTCTCAATATTTTGATATAGCGGTGTCCTAGTGCCCTCTAGTGACCAGCTGGCTGTGCTCTTTCTACTTTTTTTGGAATCCATTCTTTGTCAAAACCCTAACATGAGCACTTCAGGTTCAAATCTTAATTCAAATGACCTCACATCAATGTCATTTGCAATGTCTATTGCAAAGCTGCAAAAAGGTTGCTTTTTTAACAGTGTCTACAAGTGGGCAAGTCAACAGCTGATTGAAAATTCCTGAAGCATTTTTAGATAAAGAAAGCATTGCAGTAGATCTGCTAAAATAGCAATGTCAAGAGAGACAGAAAGAAGACTGTATATTGATCAGATTCCGTCAGTACGACCACTGGCGCAGGTGCTGGCATGACAGAGCACAGGTCCATTCAATAGCCTTATCATTACCACAGCACAAACCCATTCAGCAGGTCAGCCTATTTGGCCCCTGGTCGAGTGTGTGCATGCAAGTGTGCGTGTATATGGTTGTGAGTGTGTGTCTGCAGAAAGAGAGAGCGACAGA
Organism: Thalassophryne amazonica; assembly: GCF_902500255.1. NCBI lineage: Eukaryota > Metazoa > Chordata > Actinopteri > Batrachoidiformes > Batrachoididae > Thalassophryne > Thalassophryne amazonica. The sequence continues at coordinate 57,252,604 of NC_047113.1, forward strand.
GAGAAAAAAAGATGAGGTAAATTTCGATTATTTAAGCCAATGAATCCCATTATAAGACCACTTACAGCACTTTCCTTTGTTCAGAACACTTTGAGGTTAATGAAGTGTCGTACGAGTGGAAGGAGAAGTAAAAAGGAGATGCTATCCACTAAAGAGTTTTTAAAAACACAGGTAAAGTTGTAAATGAAATTTAAAAACCCTGAAAAGTAAGAGGAGAGTGTGTGTTTCTAAACTAACTTTACCTTGTAAATCTGAAAAACGCAACAACTGACGTCAAGCAGTCAGCAATCAGACGCGGCAAAAAAAAAGAAAAAAAAGGAGGTGTAAGAAACCACTCTCAGGAATTCTAACAATTAGTGACGAGCCATTAGGCTGAGAATTGGTTGCTTTAAGTAAAAAACCCTAATCTCCTATTTATTAGATTATAGGGAGACGTGAGTGGCAGAAGCAGCTGTCACAGCGAGCGAGCTACCGCATGAGAGCTATGCAGACTGGGGACACAAGAATAATGGAGCCGTCTCCATTGGCAATGAAGACACACACACACACACACAGAATTTTTAGCAAATTAATTTAAGGCTCTAAATAATTAACTGGTAATTATCTGGCAATCAAGAGTAAGATAAAATGATCTCTCTAAGAGTTTTTTGTCAGAAGGCTCAGTGGGTGGATGGAGGAGCTTTGTGCGACTCGCCAGTCAAAAAAACAAAAAAAAAAAAACGGCTTGGTGTAATGGTGCTGAAAGAAGAAGAAAAAAATGAGAGGGAGCGTAAAGTAAGATGTAACTGCTTGTCTGCAAGTGGCTTTACTGATGATTAGTGCCCAATGAGTGACAGAAAACTGGCACTCCAGATCCATTTGTTTGTGGAATAATAGATTCAACAGCTTGTTATGAAGTTGTTTGTCACGTTTGCACACAAATATGTACTGTAAACATAAACGGCCATGGGATACAAAGAAGCAGACACTAATTCCAATGCTACCTACAGTAAAGCTCCTTTCACACCGGGGCTGCACCCAGTTGTGTCGTGCGTCATTATGACGATGCCGCGTGGAAGCAACCTAGTGCCGAGACTTTGCACCTCGGCGCCACAACAGTGCGAGGGGCGCAAACAAAAATTAAACATGTTTAATTTTTGTTTGCGTCCTGTGCTCGACGCAGAATTAAGTGGTTTCAACGCAAGTCAGAGAAACAACTCAGCCACATGGGGTGTGCAGCCAGTACATTCTGAGTGCCGGTCCCAAGCCCGGATAAATGAGGAGGGTTGCACCAGGAAGGGCATCCGGCGTAAAACAAGGTAACCCAACTATGCAGACTAAGAATCGAATTTCCATACCGGATCAGTCGCGGCCCTGGTTAACAACGTCCGCCACTGGTGCTGTTGCCTAACAGGGTGCCAGTGGAAATTGGGCTACTGCTGGGTGAAGACGACGAAGAAGAGGAGGAGACCGTTTCCACAAACAGCGGGAGAAGAAGAAAACTACAAGGGTGGAAATGAGAGTGGGGACTTTGAATGTGGGTAGTATGACTGGTAAAGGGAGAGAGCTGGCTGATAAGATGGAGAGGAGAAATGTAGACATATTGTGTGTGCAAGAGACCAAGTAGAAGGGAAGTAAGAGGAGCATCGGCGGTGGGTACAAGTTGTTGTACCATGGTGAGGACAGGAAGAGAAATGGTGTTGGGGTCATTTTAAAGGAAGAGTATGTTAAAAGTGTGTTGGAGGTTAAGCGAGTGTATGACAGGGTGATGAGTGTGAAGTTGGAAATTGAAGGGGTGATGATGAATATCATCAGTGCATATGCCCCACAGGTAGGTTGTGATATGAAGGAGAAAGAAGACTTCTGGAGTCTGTTAGATGAGGTGGTGGAGAGTGTGCCCAAGCATGAAAGAGTGGTGATAGGAGCGGACTTCAATGGGCATGTTGGTGAAGGGAACAGAGGTGATGAGGAAGTAATGAGTAGATATTGTATCAAGGATAGGAATGGGGAAGGACAGATGGTAGTTGATTTTGCAAAAAGGATGGAAATGGCTGTGGTGAATACCTACTTTAAGAAAAGGAAGGAGCACAGGGTAACATATAAGAGTGGAGGAAGGTGCACACAGGTCGACTACATTCTTTATAAGAGATGCAAGCTAAAAGAAATCAGAAACTGTAAGGGGGTGGCAGGAGAGAGTGTCATTAGACAGCATAGCATGGTTGTTTGTAGGATGACTTTAGAGGTAAAGAAGAAGAAGAAGAAGAGAGTGAGAGCTCAACAAAGGATCAGATAGTGGAAGCTGAAGGAGGAAGACGTGTGAAATTTAGCGAGCAGGTGAGAGAAGCACTGGTTGGAGGGGAAGCAATTTTGGACATCTGGAAAAGTACTGCAGATGTGGTGAGGGAAACTAGGGCAGTACTGGGTATGACATCTGGACAGTGGAAGGAAGACAAGGAGACTTGGTGGTGGAATGAAGAAGTCCAGGAAAGCATAAGGAGAAAGAGGTAGGCGAAAAAGTTTTGGGATAGTCAGAGAGATGAAGAAAGTAGACAGGAGTACAAGGAGATGCGGTGTAAGGTGAAAAGAGAAGTGGCAAAAGCAAAGGAAAAGGCATATTGTGAGCTGTACAAGAAGTTGAAGAGTAAGGAAGGAGAAAAGGACTTGTACCGATTGGCCAGACAAAGGGACAGAGCTGGAAAGGATGTGCAGCAGGTTAGGGTGGTAAAAGATAGTACTGGGTATGACATCTGGACAGTGGAAGGAAGACAAGGAGAAGTGGTGGTGGAATGAAGAGGTCCAGGAAAGCATAAGGAGAAAGAGGTTGGCGAAAAAGTTTTGGGATAGTCGGAGAGATGAAGAAAGTAGACAGGAGTACAAGGAGATGCAGTGTAAGGCGAAAAGAGAAGTGGCAAAAGCAAAGGAAAAGGCATATTGCAAGCTGTACAAGAAGTTGAATAATAAGGAAGGAGAAAAGGACTTGTACCGATTGGCGAGACAAAGGGATAGAGCTGGAAAGGATGTGCAGCAGGTTAGGGTGCTGACAATGTGTGCTGAGAAGGTGGAGGGAATATTTTAAAGAGCTGATGAATAAAGAAAATGAGTGACAGAAATGGCTGGATGATGTGGTGAGAGCAAATAAAGAAGTACAAGAGATTAGTAAGGAAGAAGTGAGGGCTGCTATGAAGAGGATGAAGAGTGGAAAGGCAGTTGGTCAAGATGACATTCCAGTGGAGGCATGGAAATGTCTAGGAGAGATGGCAGTAGAGTTTCTAACCAGACTATTTAATAAAATCTTGGAAAGTGAGAGGATGCCTGAGGAGTGGAGACGAAGTGTGCTGGTTCCTATTTTCAAGAACAAGGGTGATGTGCAGAGCTGCAGTAACTACAGAGGCATAAAGCTGGTCAGCCACAGCATGAAGTTATGGGAAAGAGTAGTAGAAGCTTGGGTTAGAAAACAGGTGAAGATCTGTGAGCAGCAATATGGTTTCATGCCGAGAAAGAGCACTACAGATGCAGTGTTTGCTCTGAGAATACTGTTGGAGAAGTACAGAGAAGGCCAGAAAGAGTTACATTGTGTGTTTGTGGACTTACAAAAAGCTTATGATAGGGTGCCAAGAGAGGAGCTGTGGTATTGTATGAGGAAGTCTGGAATGGCAGAGAAATATGTTAGGGTAGTGCAGGACATGTACAAGAATAGTGTGACAGCGGTGAGATGCGCAGTCGGAATTACAGACCCATTCAAGGTGGAGGTAGGATTACACCAAGGAGCAACTCTGAGTCCTTTCTTGTTTGCAGTGGTGATGGACAGGTTGACGGATGAGATCAGACAGGAGTCCCCATGGACTATGATGTTTGCAGATGACATTGTGATCTGTAGTGAGAGTAGAGAGCAAGCTGAGTCTAGTCTAGAGAGGTGGAGATATGCTTTGGAGAAAAGGGGAATGAAAGTCAGTAGACGCAAGACTGAGCACATGTGTGTGAATAGGAGGGAGCCCAGTGGAATAGTGCAGTTACAAGGAGTAGAAGTGGTGAAAGTAGATGAGTTTAAATATTTGGGGTCAACTGTTCAAAGTAATGGAGATTGTGGTAGAGAGGTGAAGAAGAGAGTGCAGGCAGGGTGGAGTGGGTGGAGAAAGGTGGCAGGAGTGATTTGTGACCGAAGAATATCAGCAAGAGTGAAGGGGAAAGTTTATAAGACAGTAGTGAGACCAGCTATGTTGTACGGCTTAGAGACAGTGGCACTAACAAAAAGACAGGAGGCAGAGCTGGAGATGGCAGAGCTGTTTGGGAGTGACAAGAATGGACAAGATTAGGAATGAACATATCAGAGGGACAGCTCAGGTGGAACGGTTTGGAGACAAAGTCAGAGAGGCAAGATTGAGATGGTTTGGACATGTGCAGAGGAGGGACCCAGGGTATATAGGGAGAAGGATGCTGAGGATAGAGCCACCAGGCAGGAGGAGAAGAGGGATGCCAAAGAGGAGGTTTATGGATGTGTCCAGTCCACTCATGGATAGGGATGGGTATCGAGAACCGGTCCTTTTCGGGTATCGTTAAGAAATGATTCGATCCACCAACATCAATAACCTGTTTACTTAACAATTCCCTTATCGGTCCTTCAGAGTGGCCGTTGTTTTTGGGGGTGTTTGTCAGGAAAATTATAATTTCTCTACATTGATTACAGACCCTGCAGCGGGTCTGTAATCAACTTTTCTTCAGCGTGGCTTTGCTTTGAACCTTGAACCAATCAAAGCAGTGATTCGCAGATCGAAGCAGTGATTCGATCATTGCTTCGTTGATTAATTTTTTTTTTTTTTGCTTTCCCCCCGCTAAAACCCTAAAGAGCATATGGCTGTGAGTATTATTTAGCTTTTTTATGTTAAACCGACCTGTTATGGTCTTCTGAAACAGTTGATAGATGTATTTTATACCTTAAAAACGGGACCGATACTAACAAATTAGCATGTCTATGGCATTTTCAATGTTAAAGTTAGCATTAAACAGTTGCAGCTGTCAAGTGTTTGTTGTCGTAAAGGAGTCAAGTGTATTACAAATTGTAATACTTTTTCAATTTATTTTTGTTTATATATTAATAATAATAGCAAGCACAATAATAATAGTAATAATAACTAATCTAATGATTACATACAATTTTAGAGAAAGAGACAAAAAGAACCTGAATAAAAACACAACAGAAAATATAAAACCAACTAACAATGAACATACATAAATAAATAAATACATACAGAAATAAATAAGTGTTTCCTGTTACACCTCAATTTCATCCCTGTCTTATTTAAGTTTAATGACAGTTTGTTTCGGTCAAACCATATTTTCAATGTGTTAATTTCTTCAGTGATTTCCTCCAGAACTATCTGCCAAGCTAGAAAACTGCTGCATCCTAGTAAGAGCAGAATACTACTGGAATGAATTTGAATAAGGAAAGTTGTTTTTTTTTCACCAAAATGGATGCTGCACTCACTGCAGTTTATTGTCTGGAATAGCCCCAGATTGCATTTCAGAGCTTCTAGAATTCAAACATTTTTGTGCACGTGGTGTTGGGGGGTAATTTTGGGTTACAGCTTTTTTTGTTTTTCACCACCTTCATCCCTGAATATGTGAAATCATGAGTCACTTTTGTGTGGATTAAAGTTACTAACTGGGACTCCTGTATTGTTGCGAGAAAGAAACGAGAATCATCCTCCATTCTGTTCACACAGCTCCAAACGCTGCACAGCTGTCTGCCAAGTCAAGTTAGAACGATAGAATCCAGTCGGAATTAATAACTTCAAAGCAAAACACTTTTGTTTATTTTTTATTTATGTCCAGAGATTAAGGATACAGTGACCAATTTCATATTTATTTACTTTAAGACTCAATGAAATACATAGAAAACCTGTAAAGCCTACTTTTAGTACAAAATTCACAAGAGGTATTGATAAGGGAATCGATAAGGAATCTGATCGATAAGCAGAATCGATAATGACATCGATATCGATAAAATCTTATCAATATCCATCCCTACTCATGGACGATTCATTCATGTGCGCACATGTGAACAATTAAAAGAAAGAAAAAACTGTCTGGCTGCAGGCAGTTAGTTCAGTGTTCTCCCCTCAAACTCTCTCATCACTGTTAAAATAAGGACAAAAAAGGACATAAGTTTTGCTCACAGACTGATTGCCAGAGACTGGACATGTCCACATCAACTATAACTCCAGACATCCCCACATTTACTCACGGAAGGTTCGTTCGCGCACACTCGCGCGCGCATCTCATGGTCAAAGGAGGAAAGATAAACTATAACAGAACTCAGAGCACAGACCTGCAGCTCAGCACAAGAACAAATATAAAGTAGAAGAGAAATCAGAGTGCACAGTCTGGCTGCAGCCAAACTGTGCACTCTCACTTCTCTGTGCAGAGAACCTGCAGGCTGCGTTCTCACCTCCTCTCTGCCCCCTGACGCAGATATTCCTGCATCGTCATGATGCAACAGGAAGCAACTGGGAGCAGCCCGGGTGTGAAAGGGACTTTACGCAGAGTGGTATATGCCCCCACTTGTACCTTAAGTTGGTGCATGGTTTCATAACAGAGGTGATAATGAAATCTTGAAAGCTATAAAGTTGGCATATGGTGTATTTGTATTGGGAAAGATGGGCACTTTATTATTGGTATGTGGTGTAGTGACCCCTATTTTCAAAAGGATACTTCCTATAGCCTCCCCCATCACAACACCAAGAAATGGTTACAATCAGACAAGGCCTTCTTTAGTTATTACATGGAAACAAAACAAAACCTTGACAGATGGATGCCAGACTGTGTGAAAAATTATCTCCAAACTTCACTGAGTTGGGGCATAAAAATTGTAATAAAAAAAAGTACCCTAAGCCATTTTCCCAGTTTTGCTGAATGGCATATAAATATAACATTCTGTCAATATGTGGGAACAAAAGATGTTGTCACCGATATGGAAAAATCACTTGGTGGTCAATCTTGACCTAGTACCAAACAAAGATGGTCCTATCTTCTTGCATGAGTTAAATGGGACGAGAATTTGTGAACCGTCCAAAATGCTTTGTAGCGGGAGTTCTAAAAAAAGAATATCGGACAAATGATATGACTCTCCAAACTCAAACGGTTTGCATTAAATGTATCCAGCTCCATGTGGGAAAAATGTTTTAGTGTTCAGTGGTGCCATTTGCTCTTCACAAATTTGTATCAATTTATTAAAGAACTAATTTTACACTTAAACATCAATCTGTAGGAGCGACAGACTCACATTCTTCTCACGTTGTATTTTTAAACATCTAAGGTTAGTGTGTGAGATTAAAACAAGAACAAAAAAATCCTGATTTTTGCACCACTGTGTTAACCGAATTTACTCTTGTCGTATTGATTGAATCGTTGGCTGAGGCTGTGCCCTGAGTTGGCGTCTGTCCTTTGCGTGCCTGCAGCTTGCACCTCTGAAGTGTCAAGTGCAATTCTGACTGTAACTGCTTTTATTCAGACAAGGGGAACTAAAAACTGCATATAAAATGACACACAATTTGAGTTATTATTATTATAAACAATGTCTCATTTTATTTATTTATTATTATTATTTTTAACAAACTGATAACAATGTTTCCAACCTCACATCATGAATAGTGCTGACTAATATTTATATTAGAGATGCACTAGGAAAGCATTTTATGTTATGATTACATTTTTAAAAAACTCTGTCAACAAATAATGCTAATGAAGAAAAGTACAACATATTTTACTCTGTGTTAAGGTTAGTTACAACAACCTTGGTGCTTTAGCCCTTCCATTTCAAAACCAATTTAAAGTGTGTATCACTAGTAAATGAAAGGTCAAATGAGCTGACAATTCTAAATAAATAAAGAATTATGAAAATATTGATTGTGTGTAATTTTTGGTGCCATATGTCCTGAGAAATTAAGTCATAAACATGGGGAATTTAGCCCGATTTCACCTGCTGCTGATAAACACTCAGAAAGCTCAAACTGGAATGTGGACTCTGATGACATCATGCAGGGTAACGCCCCCTCCAGGCCCTCCTTTGAAATGAATAGGAAAAACTGAATTTTTTCCCAGAGTGAAATCTGTGTTTTTTGTGTACTTTGACGGAGAATCCATCAAAATGGTTAAAATGTGTGTTTTGCGAGAATGCAGTAAAACAATTAGTGTTGCTTATTAGGTGGACAGACTTCCCAAAGATAATGTTTTCAGGAGGAAGGTGAGAGGCTTCCTCAGCGAGACTCATCGGCATCCGGCATGCAGCAGGCACATTCCAAAAATGTTAGGATGTCACAACACATTCAAATTTCTCCACACATTTGCTATTGGGAACAGGTTAAAAGTGTAGGCAGGTCAGTCTCGTACTCGTATCATCTTCTTCTGCAGCCACGCCTTGAAACGATGCCATACTGAAGGCAGCATATGTTGCTTAAAATTCTCAATGTACTATTCTGCACTGATGCTACCCTCAAAGAAGTGTAAATTACATTTGGGAATTATACTGACACAATGCCAGACCATGACAGATGCTGGGTTTGGACTTGTCGCTGATGGTCTGGATGGTCCTTTTCGTCATTTTCATCCAGAGCACACAATATCCATTTCTACCAAAAAAAAAAAAAAAACTGGAATACTGACTGTCTGACCACAATATGTGTTTCCACTGTGTGATGGTCCACCTCAGATACCTCCAAGCGCAGAGAAGTTGATGCTGCTTCTGGACATATCATAAGCCTTTTTCATCTTCACAGTAAAGTTTTAAGTGACATTTGTGACTTTAACTCTGCATTGTAGTGCTTGACAAACGTTCCCCAAAGTAATTCTTTTCCCATGTGGACTGCAACCACCATCCCCATACCCAAAAGGTTCATATTGACAGGCCTGCGTGACTATTGGCCGGTAGCCCTCACCCCGATGGTCATGAAGTGCTTTGAGAGGCTGAACATGGCACAGAACAAGGACTCCATCAACGTCACTGTGGACCCGCACCAGTACGCCTACCGTACAAACAGATCAACAGATGACGCCATCGCACATCTAGTCCACATGGCTAATGTACGTGCAAACATCACTTTGAGCAGATGGAATCAGTGGTGGAGTAGGTGCACCCTCTTGGCCCTTTCTGGAATTAGTTTGACACCTCTGCTCTAAACAGACAGAAGGATGCAAGATCAGTGAGAAGCAGCTGATGAACCACCTCTGGCAAAAGTACACGTTTGTCACCCTGTAGAAATCAAAGCACCTCAGTTGCCAGTTGTCTCCACTCCTGAACACCCCCAGCTTACCACATCTTTTCCCTGTTGTCCTTGTCTTTCTAAACCTCTGCTCTGCCAATCACATTCTGAACTCATTGCTTTCACATCAGACCAGCTTAAAATTAAGACTGTAACAGACTCTTACAGAACCACCCTTCACCACCTACTAATATGTGTCTTTCTGTTAGTAAACTGTAACTTTACCCATTTCCTTAGTTTTTACCACAATGATACGCAAGTAACAAAATAGTGCTGGGACAAAAAAGCAAATATGGAAAGTACTAGTGTACTACATACCAAACAGCTGATTTTAATACAAAAATAAATAAATAAACAAATAAATTGGCTCACTGCAAACAAAGGATGTCTAAAAACAAGATAAAAACTCTAAATCTGACATAAAATGTACTCAAAACAAGTGAAATGATCTGTCCATGCAGCAAGATAATTTCACTTGACAAGATTTCTTGACTTACAATTATAGTGTAAAGTTTAACACTTAAAATAAGAAATTAACTCTTAAGATAAATTATGTAACACTTCTAAATCTAAGTGTTTTTTTTTTCTTGGTAAGAGCCAAATCATTTGCAGTGCTCACTCATAACACATTCAAATTAAACAGCTTCTACATATGGAAGAAAGTTGAGGCAATGTGGACATACTGTACTTTTTTCAGACTTTATCGGTGTTTCCTTCACAGTATTATAAGCCTGGAGGGCAAGCAAGCTAATGAAAACCCCCGTCAGGCCAGAAATATTTTAACAACACCAACCCCCCCCAAAAAATACATGAATACAAAATACAAAAAAATCCATGAATCAGTGTCAGTGGCCATTTCAGCATATTTTTCAGTGATCTGAGTTGTCTTACACAAACTATCTTCTGTGGAGTAATTGTTTATAGTTCTTTGACAGCGTGCTCAACAGTTTATTATGACTTTTTTGTCTTAATAGTGGGCACCTGACAGCAGTGCGAAGTCAAAAACTCCCACTGCTGTACACATCAAAGTTAGTATTCAGAGATTTGAATGGAAAGCCTCTGTAGTACTCCACAGATTTTGTCTCTTACTGACATAACAAAAGTAGGACATTACCCTCCACCTATATATTTTTGCACTGCAGACTTTTTTGTGACACACTCACCGTTTGCAAGATACTTATACTCCTTCTGAATAACTCCTGTTTCATACCAGACATTTGCTCTGGTAAAGGCACAGGGTCATTAAAAAAACAGTTAAAGCTTTGTGAGAACTTTGTGTTTGTCAGGTGGCAGCTTGTTAATAGGGGGAATGCACACGTACCATTTGAATTTTGGTTATGCAGGGGATTGTGGCAAATGCATGCCTGCTGCTGATGCACAGACACCCTCAGAAAAGTAAACAAAAGGCTCAGAATGCCTGGTATTATTTGTCATGTCTGCGGATGCTTCAATAACCATCTCAGGCATAAACGTGACATTCTATTGTTTCCTAAGAATGCAACGCTTTGAAACAAGTGGATTCACAGTATTGAAAGGGCTGGAAATAATTGAAAGTTCAGTATGTTCAAGCCTACATCAACCCACCCGATCTGTAGCAGCCGTTTTTCGGGGTGGAGGGGGCTGACCTTACTCATGTGCAGCGCCTCGAGGTAGCTTTGCTGTGATTTGGTGCCGTATAAATACAATAAATTTAATTGAACTGAAGGAAACTTACATGATAGATATGCCAACTGTTTTTGCATTCAAAATACTTGGATGCACACATCAGAAAAACATAGTCAAGTTATTAACCATTATATCAATTTTTCCCTGTGGAAAAGGGAGAAATATTAAACAATTTAGGTTCATGGGAAAATAGTAGTTTTGTCCACAACTTGCAGCAAAATCTTGGCTGCCATATTGATGTGTAACAGTTGTTGTTCCCCATGCAAAAAGGCTGAATATTAAGAATTTTATAAACATTTGATATACAACCTCGGAATATGTGCAATTTATCCCCATCATTTACAAGGTAATAAGCAAGATATATAATTACTGATAAGCGCTAGTTAGTCAGAAGCAGTGTTGCCACAGTAACTTTGAAAAGTTACTTTATACAGTTTCATTTTATAGTTACTTTATACAGTTACTTCATTAGCAGCTGCGGACAACTTGACGGCAATTGCTGAATGTAACTAATAAAGTAACTAGTAATCTAACTTGGTTATTTTTAAGACTGGCTACTCAGAGAAGTAACTATTAGTTACCTTGCTGATTAGTTACTTTGCTGAATCCATCTAGAGTAACCAAGTTAGATTACTAGTTACCTTGTTACTTCATTACTTATTAATTACAAGTTGTCGGCAGCTCCTAATAACGTAACTGCATAAAGGTGTTAATGAAGTAACTGTATTAACTAAAAAGGAATAAAGTAACTTTTTAAAGTAACTGTGGCAACACTGGTCTGAAGTTACCTCTCTATCAGATCTGTTTTCTTGTCTTTTGCCATTTCTGCTGTTTAACCATCATTTTAGTTCCTCTACCGTTGCTGCGTCGAAAAGTGAGTTAATAACTGTGGCATTATATTTGTACCTCATTTCTGAGTGAGCAATGGCAAACTTTGAGTGCAGAAAAATATATTGTGCAAGCACACAAATTATATTTTTAGGACAAATTAAACATGAGCGAAAAAAACCCAAAAACCAAAAAAGGATTCTCTCTCTTTGGCCTGCTAAATTTCATGTGCGCTCGCTTGAACTGTGCGCATCCTTTGTGCCACAAAGTCAACCACACCATGAATAAAAACTCCAGGTACATCATCTGGGTCCAAAATTGGCTTCAAATTTATTTTTTTACTACTAATGATCCATCCCTCGACTACTTTGGCAGGATTATATAAATAATGAGCACACTTTAACATTTGCATTTCTAAGCGCCTCCCATTTTTCTGTGAAATGGGGCACAATTAGCTCAACAGTGTGTGTATAGTTTGGTGACAGTTAACAGAATTACCAAGCATCCCCACCACACAGCCTTTTATAAAAATTAATGCTATGACTAAACAAAATGCTCTCCTGTGGATCTGGGCCCTGTTACAGCCATGTTTCTCCTCTAGTGTGACTAGCAAAACAGACAGATAAATTAGAGCCTCCCAGCTGTTCACCTCTCATTCATACCCCTGTCACAGTGGCGTATTCGTAGAGCTGCTCATTGCAGCATTGTGTTTCATTTAAATATGCCCGAAATACGCGCGTACTCAGCCTTTAACAGTGTTCATACTTGCAGCTGCGTGTGTTCGCTTTTTAATGTGTGCACACAGTCGCGTGTGCCATGCCGCACCAGTCTCAGTGCTATTTTCTGCCTCTGTGGAAGTGCGCTCTGTTCTCTACTGCATGGTGTGTTGCGGCTCAAAAACAGAGTATTTAACATTATTATTATTATTATTATTATTTTTTTTTTATGCAGCGAGTGCGCGCTTATTTTAGAGTCACAGCTCTTTTCGGCTTTGATCAGACTGATCGATCAGGACGTTTGATGAGCGCACCGACATGCAGCGAGTGCGCGTTGATTTTAAAGAGTCCCAGCTCTTTTCAGCTTTGATCAGACTGATCGATCAGGGCGTCTGATGAGCGCACCGACATGCAGCGAGTGAGTGTTTATTTTAAAGAGTCACAGCTCTTTTCAACTTTGATCAGACTGATCGATCAGGGCGTTTGATGAGCGCACCGACATGCAGCGAGTGCGCGTTTATTTTAAAGAGTCACAGCTCTTTTCAGCTTTGATCAGACTGATCGATCAGGGCGTTTGATGAGCGCACCGACATGCAGCGAGTGCGCGTTTATTTTAAAGAGTCACAACTCTGATTGGACACACACACACACACACAGAGAGAGAGAGAGAGAGAGAGAGCAGGAGAGAGCGCTTTTATGAAACGATGCGACACAGTGAAACAGTCCTCATATAATTAGTCCAGTATGATAAAGTGAAGCAACGATCTCGCAGTATTTATAGCTCCAGAAGAACAACAGGGAGATGTGAAATGGCGCACAGTACCGTGTTGCAGCGTGGGCGGGCTCACAATAGCGGACAGTAGCATGGCGCTGCGTGTACTCGCGTGAAGGCTCCATGCTGTGCTACGCACGTAGCCCTCAACATACTGCTGCGTATTGAGAAAAAAACTCCTCGTGAAGTGAGCGGAGAGCTGCTCATTACAGCGCAGATGATACGCTGTAATGAGCAGCTCTACAAATACGCCACTGTGACAGGCCCTGCAGCCTGTCTAGTACAATAGAACCACACCACTTGAGAAAATCATTGTTATTCATTTGATTGGTTGTCTCTGGGTGACACAGGAATAAGGTTTGGTGGCTTTGTAGACATACAAGAGCATTATTTTTGCAATGTGTGGACTGCTGAGGAAAGCTTCTGCTCACATTATCTCTGCTGAGCTACATAAAGAATTTGCCTTTGAAAATATTGTAGGAAAAATGTTTTGTCACAATTTGAACAAAAAGCAGTGTGAGAAGTAAATGCATGAAAGGATAAGCAATGCAGGTTGTTACAAAAGTAAATAGATATGAAACAGCTGCATAAAACTCTGTGGATTCAAGATTAAAGCATGTACACACAAACCCTGCACTGTGCACATGCATTTGTTTCCTTCAGATTTATGCATCTGAGCACGAGTATGTTTCTGATTAATGCACACACATAGTCTCAACTCCTGCAGTTAAATTAAAACTGTTAACGCACCCTCAAAGAGCTATTTGCACATGAAAACCCCTGACAGTGCCTCCAATCTGTTCATGAAAATGTGTAGGGGAGTGTAGGGTCACTGAATAGTGTCAAACAGCAATAACAGTGATCTTTGATCGTGATTACATCACGAAATGTGATGCTCGACTTTTTAAAATACCATAGTGTCATTACTGAATACTCATCACAGACGTACCTGTCAGCTGCCATGTGTGCATTAGCAGCACCAGAACAGTGATCCTCACAGCCATCACATACAGTGAGGAAAATAAGTATTTGAACACCCTGTGATTTTGCAAGTTTTCCCACTTAGAAATCATGGAGGGGTCTGAAATTTTCATCTTAGGTGCATGTCCACTGTGAGAGACATAATCTACTAAAAAAAAAAAAACGGAAATCACAATGTATGCATTTTTAATAATTTATTTGTATGTTACTGCCGCAAATAAGTATTTGAACACCTGTGAAAATCAATGTTAATATTTGGTACAGTAGCCTTTGTTTGCAATTACAGAGGTCAAACGTTTCCTGTAGTTTTTCACCAGGTTTGCACACACTGTAGCAGGGATTTTGGCTCACTCCTCCATACAGATCCTCAGGTTTGGAGTTTCAGCTCCCTCCAAAGATTTTCTATTGAGTTCAGGTCTGGAGACTAGCCAAGCTACTCCAGGACCTTGAAATGCTTCTTACGGAGCCCCTCCTTAGTTGCCCTGGCTGTGTGTTTGGGGTCACTGTCATGCTGGAAGACCCAGCCATGACCCATCTTCAATGCTCTATAGAGGGAAGGAGGTTGTTTGCCAAAATCTCGCAATACATGACCCCATCCATCCTCCCTTCAATACGATGCAGTCGTCCTGTCCCCTTTGCAGAAGAGCACCCCCAGAGTATGATGTTTCCACCCCCATGCTTCATGGTCGGGATGGTTTTCTTTGGGTTGTTCTCGTCCTCTAAACATGGTAAGTGGGGTTGATTCCAAAAAGCTGTATTTTGGTCTCATCTGACCACATGACCTTCTCCCATGCCTCCTCTGGATCATCCAGATGGTCACTGGTGAACTTCAAACAGGTCTGGACATGTGCTGGCTTGAGCAGGGGGGCCTTGCTGTCCTAAAGGATTTTAAACCATGACAGCATCATATGTTACTAATGTAATCTTTGTGACTGTGGTCCCAGCTCTCTTCAGGTCATTGACCAGGTCCTCCTGTGTAGTTCTGAGCTTTCTCAGAATCATCCTTACCCCACAAAGTGAGATCTTGCACGGAATCCCAGACCAAGGGAGATTGACAGTCATCAATTGTTGGCTTCTACCAAGCTGCTTGCCTGTTGTCCTATAGTCCATCCCAGCCTTGTGCAGGTCTACAGTTTTGTCCCTGGTGTCCTTCGACAGCTCTTTGGTCTTGGCTATGGTGGACAGGTTGGAGTGTGATTGATTGAGTGTGTGAATACGTATCTTATATATAGGTAACAAGTTCAAACAGGTGTAATTAATACAGGTAAAGAGTGCAGAATAAGAGGGCTTCTTTAAGAAAAATGAACAGGTCTGTGTGAGCCAGAATTCTTGCTGGATGGTAGGTGGTCAAATATTTATTTGCAGCAGTAACATACAAATAAATTAATAAAAAAATCATACATACTGATTTCCGGATTTATTTTTTAGATTATGTCTCTCACAGTGGACATGCACCTAAGATGAAAATTTCAGACCCCTCCATGATTTCTAAGTGGGAGAACTTGAAAAACCGCAGGGTGTTCAAATACTTATTTTCCTCACTGACTGACCATGTCTATTTAGTATCACAGTAACTGAGCACAATTTATTTCAGCATAGTGGAACACCATTTGCAGTAATACTGTATTTCAGTCATCACCAAATGCCCAAAACATACAGGGTTGATATAAAAAATAGCTAAATATATCACAATATAAGCTACAAAGAGAAAAGTAAAAGCAGTCTGTGATTCTTTTGGCTGCTCAGGCTTTGAGTGGTGTCACCACTGCAGATATGGCATAACAGTTTATCTTCCCACCTGGATATCTTCCACCCTCTGGGAAGATATCTGAAAATATTTCCCCCACAGGGGGAAGCAAGCCTATGATATCTTCCCGACGGCCCTGGATATCTATCCCAGATCCACATGTTGATTTTGTACAAGTATTTTCAGCTGATGCCCCTCTTGACTCAACTCCAGATGTCCTTCTTTCTGTCAGGAATGAATGCTACCACTGCACCAATGTGCCACTCCAGAAAAGTACAAACAGAACAAAGCAAACTAAAAACTAAAACTGAACACACTATATTAAACAGACATAAAGAAAGAAACATTAATTTAACCTTGACTGCAAAAGCATGTAGACCTAGAGATGGTGCATTTGAAATAAAATGCCCTTCTAGATAAATTACCATAAAAAAAGGAGGTTTGTTTGTTTGTTTGACTGTCTGTCAGCAGTAAATCCCAAAAAGTCATAAAGAGATTTCAATGAAATTAAATTACCTTGGGGTACGGATTGATTTATATATATATATATATATATATATATATATATATATATATATATATATATATATATATATATATATATATATATATATATATACACGAGGTCTATTAGAAAAGTATCCGACCTTATTATTTTTTTCAAAAACCATATGGATTTGAATCACGTGTGATTACATCAGACATGCTTGAACCCTCGTGGGCATGCAAGAGTTTTTTCACGCCTGTCGGTTACGTCATTCGCCTGTGGGCAGTCTTTGAGTGAGGAGTCGTCCACCCGCTCGTCGATTTTTTTCATTGTTTAGGAATGGCTCAGAGACTGTTGCTTTGTTTGATAAAAAATTTTTCAAAACTGTAAGGCACAACTGAGTGGACACCATTCAATAAATTCAGCTGGTTTTCGGTAAAAATTTTAACGGCTGATGAGAGATTTTGGTCTGGTAGTGTCGCTTTAAGGACGGTCCACGGCGCCTGACGGCGATCTGCGCTTCGAGGCGGCAGCGTCTCGCCGTTTCAAGTTGAAAACTTCCACATTTCAGGCTCTGTTGACGCAGTAAGTCGTCAGAGAACAGATAACTTTCAGAAGAAGTCAGCATGAGGAGTTTATTCGGACATTCCATTGTTAACGGTCATTTTGTAATGAAAGAACGTGCGGGCAGAGTCGCATGTCGGGCTGGACCCGACCGCGGGGGGTCGTGGCAGGAAAAACACCTCCGTTGGAAATCTTAACGGGCAAGTTGGAACATGCCCAAGCTGTTAAACAATTTCTCAGTTACTCACTTGTTGAAAGCCATTAAAAGCCGCCTGAATTCTACAAATGGTTTTCAACACGGAGGTGTTTTTCCTGTCGCGGCGCACACAGATTTGCCGAGTCGTCACGGAAACGACTCGGCGAATTTGCGCGTACGTCTTTCATTAAAAAAATGTCCTTAAACAGTGGAATGTCCGCATAAATTCCTCATGCCGGCCTCTTTGGAATCTTCTCTGTTCTCTCACGATGTCCTGGGTGAATTAAGCCTTAAATTAGGATGTTTTCAGCTCGAAACAGGCCGACGACAGCGCCTGGAAGCGCTGCAGGACGTCCCGCTCCGTGGGAAGTCCTTACACCGACAGAAACACCCCATAATCTCTCATCAGCCGTTAAACTTTTCACAGAAAACCAGCTTAATTTCTCGAACAGTGTCCACTCGGATATTCCTCACAGGTCCAGAAAAAATTTTGATAAAGCAACGCGCGCCGTCTCGAGCAGCGTGTGAAACAAAGGAATTCAGCCGAGAGGGCGGGACCACATCTCACTCAAGGCCTGCCCACAGGGAAATGACGTCACCGACACGCGTGAAAAAACTCACGCATGCGCACGAGGGTTCAAGCATGATTGGTGTAATCGCATGTCATTCAAATCCATATAGTTAAAAAAAAAATAAAAGGGTCGGTTTATTATCTAAGATATATATATATATATATATATATATATATATATATATATATATATATATATATATATATATATATATATATATATACGAGGTCTATTAGAAAAGTATCCGACCTTATTTAAAAAAAAAAAACATATGGATTTGAATCACGTGTGCTTGCGTGACCCAACCTTGAACCTTCATGCGCATGCGTGATTTTTTTCACGCCTGTCGGTTGCGTCATTCGCCTGTGAGCAGGCTTTGAGTGAGGAGTGGGCGGTCGTGATGCGCGAAATTCCTCCGCAAGTCTGTCTCAATTTGCCAAAAAAGTGCTGATGTCCACGTCTTTTCACAATTCCTGTGCTAGTCCAGACGACGTCCCGGATAAAACATAAAATATGTATACACATATATATATGTATACATATATATATGTATACATATATATATATATATATACATACATACATACATATACATATATACGTATATATATATATATATGAGGGCTGTCAATAAAGTAACGGTCCTTTTTATTTTTTCAAAAACTATATGGATTTCATTCATATGTTTTTACGTCAGACATGCTTGAACCCTCGTGCGCATGCGTGAGTTTTTCCACGCCTGTCAGTGACGTCATTCGCCTGTGAGCACTCCTTGTGGGAGGAGTCATCCAGCCCCTCGTCAGAATTCCTTTGTCTGAGAAGTTGCTGAGAGACTGGCGCGTTGTTTGATCAAAATTTTTTCTAAACCTGTGAGACACATCGAAGTGGACACGGTTCGAAAAATTAAGCTGGTTTTCAGTGAAAATTTTAACAGCTGATGAGAGATTTTGAGGTGATTCTGTCGCTTTAAGGACTTTTCACGGTGCGAGACGTCGCTCAGCGCTCTCAGGCGGCGTCATCAGCCTGTTCAAGCTGAAAACCTCCACATTTCAGGCTCTATTGATCCAGGACGTCGTGAGAGAACAGAGAAGTTTCAGAAGAAGTCGGTTTCAGCATTTTATCCGGATATTCCACTGTTAAAGGAGATTTTTTTAATGAAAGACGTGCGGACGGATCCGCGCGTCGGGACGCAGCCGACGCGGTGCAGCGGCACAGGAAAAACACCTCCGTGTTGATAACCATTTGTAAAATCCAGGCGGCTTTTGATGGCTTTCAGTGGAGTGAGTATATGAGAAATTGTTTAACAGGCAGGACATGTTCCAACTTGTCCTTAAGGCTTTCAACAGAGGTGTTTTTCCTGTGGCGGAGCGTCGCGGCGGCTGCGTCCCGACGCGCGGACCCGTCCGCACGTCTTTCATTAAAAAAATCTCCTTTAACAGTGGAATATCCGGATAAAATGCTGAAACCGACTTCTTCTGAAACTTCTCTGTTCTCTCACGACGTCCTGGATCAATAGAGCCTGAAATGTGGAGGTTTTCAGCTTGAACAGGCTGATGACGCCGCCTGAGAGCGCTGCGCGACGTCTCGCACCGTGAAAAGTCCTTAAAGCGACAGAATCACCTCAAAATCTCTCATCAGCCGTTAAAATTTTCACTGAAAACCAGCTTAATTTTTCGAACCGTGTCCACTTCGATGTGTCTCACAGGTTTAGAAAAAATTTTGATCAAACAACGCACCAGTCTCTCAGCAACTTCTCAGACAAAGGAATTCCGACGAGGGGCTGGACGACTCCTCCCACAAGGAGTGCTCACAGGCGAATGACGTCACCGACAGGCGTGGAAAAACTCACGCATGCGCACGAGGGTTCAAGCATGTCTGACGTAAAAACATATGAATGAAATCCATATAGGTTTTGAAAAAAATAAAAAGGACCGTAACTTTATTGACAGCCCTCGTATATATGTCATGTCTCATTGATTTTTATGTTATTCAAACTTTGGAGAAACTATGCCCCCACTGATTACTCTTGTTTTTGACTCAGATGAAAAGTATCACTTGCATGGTGAGGGAATACAAGTTACAACATTTTCATGATGTTAAGGGTCCAGTCACACTCAGATCAAGACCATAAAGATCACACTTTGATCACCATAAAGATGAACATTTTGATCAACGCAGCAGGGATGTGGTCCTGACAGGTTCCCACAGTGTGTAACACGTTCCCATTAATTTCTTGCCACGCACCTACCACGTCCAATTCATTCTTACAACAATGAAGTCACACTGCATTACATTTGTACCACATTATCACTGCATCTGTTCTGTCCTTAATAACACTGCACCACGTGCTACTAGTTCTATAAGCTTTCTTGCGTTCACATGTAAGTTAAAAAATAAACTACATTCAGAAAAACAGCATGCCCGTCTCTATTTAAAAACACACTCAAATGTGCTGTGTGTGTGCAGGCACATGCTTTGAAGTGAACCTCAATTTGTATGAGGAGGTGGGTACAATTGATTTATTTCTTTATTTTAACTAGGTTTCAGGACCTTGGACAGTGACTGGCACATTTCACAAAGCAGTCCACATACTACTACTGAGAAATCTCAACTGCACCACACTTCAACTCCATCAATGATGCCCCTACGAGGTTCAAAACATCAATGCATTCATTACTTTGTCCTTGTTAAGTACTTGCTGTATCCAAATTAGACAATGCCCTCAATACATATTATCTGAGCATGTCCAAAGTTCAACCATGTCCTCAATATTCATAGAGACCACACCAGATCATTACTGGTATCTACTCCATTCCAACTATGTCGTTCTTACTGTGTCCCCCCAATTTTATGAGGACATAATGGAAACATGACTGACTGTGGTGGATGTGATGATGCACAGTGCCAGCACATGCTTCCAGATGTGACCTGACTTTTTAAAGTGTGCTGGGCCCAGTCACACGGGACATGGCACACAGCGATAGATAGCAGAACAAAGAAAAAAGTAAAACTGTCACAAATCATCAAGTATCACCGAAAAGCCTGCGAATCAAGGGCACAAAATGGAATGAAACAAAACCAAAACTAACGAAAGAAAAAAAAAGCAAATTTCCACGTCGATGCTTTAAACAAAATCAAAATGAAACATTTACTATGACATGACCGACAGTGGGTAATGAGACCGAGCGCAGCCAGCCTCGTCCTCATCAATCAATCAATCAATCAATTTTTTTATATAGCGCCAAATCACAACAAATAGTTGCCCCAAGGCGCTTTATATTGTAAGGCAAGGCCATACAATAATTATGTAAAACCCCAACAGTCAAAACGACCCCCTGTGAGCAAGCACTTGGCTACAGTGGGAAGGAAAAACTCCATTTTAACAGGAAGAAACCTCCAGCAGAACCAGGCTCAGGGAGGGGCAGTCTTCTGCTGGGACTGGTTGGGGCTGAGGGAGAGAACCAGGAAAAAGACATGCTGTGGAGGGGAGTAGAGATCGATCACTAATGATTAAATGCAGAGTGGTGCATACAGAGCAAAAAGAGAAAGAAACAGTGCATCATGGGAACCCCCAGGCAGTCTACATCTATAGCAGCATAACTAAGGGATGGTTCAGGGTCACCTGATCCAGCCCTAACTATAAGCTTTAGCAAAAAGGAAAGTTTTAAGCCTAATCTTAAAAGTAGAGAGGGTGTCTGTCTCCCTGATCTGAATTGGGAGCTGGTTCCACAGGAGAGGAGCCTGAAAGCTGAAGGCTCTGCCTCCCATTCTACTCTTACAAACCCTAGGAACTACAAGTAAGCCTGCAGTCTGAGAGCGAAGCGCTCTATTGGGGTGATATGGTACTACGAGGTCCCTAAGATAAGATGGGACCTGATTATTCAAAACCTTATAAGTAAGAAGAAGAATTTTAAATTCTATTCTAGAATTAACAGGAAGCCAATGAAGAGAGGCCAATATGGGTGAGATATGCTCTCTCCTTCTAGTCCCCGTCAGTACTCTAGCTGCAGCATTTTGAATTAACTGAAGGCTTTTTAGGGAACTTTTAGGACAACCTGATAATAATGAATTACAATAGTCCAGCCTAGAGGAAATAAATGCATGAATTAGTTTTTCAGAATCACTCTGACACAAGACCTTTCTGATTTTAGGGATATTGCGTAAATGCAAAAAAGCAGTCCTACATATTTGTTTAATATGCGCTTTGAATGACATATCCTGATCAAAAATGACTCCAAGATTTCTCACAGTATTACTAGAGGTCAGGGTAATGCCATCCAGAGTAAGGATCTGGTTAGACACCATGTTTCTAAGATTTGTGGGGCCAAGTACAATAACTTCAGTTTTATCTGAGTTTAAAAGCAGGAAATTAGAGGTCATCCATGTCTTTATGTCTGTAAGACAATCCTGCAGTTTAGCTAATTGGTGTGTGTCCTCTGGCTTCATGGATAGATAAAGCTGGGTATCATCTGCGTAACAATGAAAATTTAAGCAATACCGTGTAATAATACTACCTAAGGGAAGCATGTATAAAGTGAATAAAATTGGTCCTAGCACAGAACCTTGTGGAACTCCATAATTAACTTTAGTCTGTGAAGAAGATTCACCATTTACATGAACAAACTGTAATCTATTAGACAAATATGATTCAAACCACCGCAGCGCAGTGCCTTTAATACCTATGGCATGCTCTAATCTCTGTAATAAAATTTTATGGTCAACAGTATCAAAAGCAGCACTGAGGTCTAACAGAACAAGCACAGAGATGAGTCCACTGTCCGAGGCCATAAGAAGATCATTTGTAACCTTCACTAATGCTGTTTCTGTACTATGATGAATTCTAAAACCTGACTGAAACTCTTCAAATAGACCATTCCTCTGCAGATGATCAGTTAGCTGTTTTACAACTACCCTTTCAAGAATTTTTGAGAGAAAAGGAAGGTTGGAGATTGGCCTATAATTAGCTAAGATAGCTGGGTCAAGTGATGGCTTTTTAAGTAATGGTTTAATTACTGCCACCTTAAAAGCCTGTGGTACATAGCCAACTAACAAAGATAGATTGATCATATTTAAGATCGAAGCATTAAATAATGGTAGGGCTTCCTTGAGCAGCCTGGTAGGAATGGGGTCTAATAAACATGTTGATGGTTTGGATGAAGTAACTAATGAAAATAACTCAGACAGAACAATCGGAGAGAAAGAGTCTAACCAAATACCGGCATCACTGAAAGCAGCCAAAGATAACGATACGTCTTTGGGATGGTTATGAGTAATTTTTTCTCTAATAGTTAAAATTTTGTTAGCAAAGAAAGTCATGAAGTCATTACTAGTTAAAGTTAATGGAATACTCAGCTCAATAGAGCTCTGACTCTTTGTCAGCCTGGCTACAGTGCTGAAAAGAAACCTGGGGTTGTTCTTATTTTCTTCAATTAGTGATGAGTAGAAAGATGTCCTAGCTTTACGGAAGGCTTTTTTATAGAGCAACAGACTCTTTTTCCAGGCTAAGTGAAGATCTTCTAAATTAGTGAGACGCCATTTCCTCTCCAACTTACGGGTTATCTGCTTTAAGCTACGAGTTTGTGAGTTATACCACGGAGTCAGGCACTTCTGATTTAAAGCTCTCTTTTTTAGAGGAGCTACAGCATCCAAAGTTGTCTTCAATGAGGATGTAAAACTATTGACGAGATACTCTATCTCACTTACAGAGTTTAGGTAGCTACTCTGCACTGTGTTGGTATATGGCATTAGAGAACATAAAGAAGGAATCATATCCTTAAACCTAGTTACAGCGCTTTCTGAAAGACTGGTGCGGGATTTGGTTGTCGTGACATCAGGTGACAGATGTTGTTTGCCTTCACAACAATGTGTGTAAACACTCAGGCCAGCCACAAACAGTTGGAATGTGCATAAATAGTTAAAGTAGAACATAAAACTTACCGCTATTGTTTCTGTATGACAAGGTTGCTTTTCGTCCCAAACATGGACGAGTCATCAGCGATTCAAGGATATAACGCTCAGCTCGTTGGAGCTTTAGTTTTTGATCTGTTAAGATAACATCAACCATAGTGCAATACGTGGGACTTGAGAGGTTGGATGAAGTTGGACAACAGTCAAATGGAACGCTGATGTTACAGGAACTACGCAAACAACAAGGAACCATCAAGACAGAGAGCAAAATGGCATACGAATGAATTGAGAATGTCGTTGGGATTCGTTCACATTTTTCAACAGTTTGAAAATTCTGATGAAGCGCCAGCTGCAGGAACAAAGCTGGGTGACGGTTAAACGATGCCTCCGAAAGTCAACATAAGTCCAGATTACTTGTTTCATTTGGGCTTTGTTGTACTTTGTTAGTGTCGTGTGACTGAGGCTTAACATGCAATAATTACTGCTGAGGGATGACACCAATGACATAATGTGAACAAAATTTACAGAATCTTCAAACTAGGCACCATACACACACACAGCATTATGTGTGCTTTGTTACTGGTTGCAACGGCACCATGCCACTGTCATTGCACTCATTTGGCAGACTCTTGCTCTAATTTGCATCACATTACAACCCTACAGAGGCAAACGCTCCTTAATGGGCAGCATCATCATGTGCAGGTGGTAGGGGAAGAAAACGTGATTTGGGGACACAAATGTGATCTGATTTTGCAAAACGTTCATTGGCTGATTGCTGTTCTGATGACATCCATTTGTGCTCTGAAACATCATTCTCAATGGTCCAATCTTTCTTCATTAACTTTACCATTCCACAACGTGGACACATTAACCCAGTTATGTCCTTAATTACCATACCTGAGCTTTATAATTCTTGGCCTGCTGTTACTTAGACCCTGTAGACTTTGTGAGCCACCATTATACCTTCAACATGAGGCAGCTTGCTATCAGTGTGTACTGCATTCTATCTGTCAAGTGAAAAATCATGTATGCATGTTTTATTTGTGCATTCTAACTACAGCATATACACCGTGCATTTGATCAGTGTTTGCAGGAGTGGGGTGGATGTTGGTGGCGGTATTCAACAGGAGGACAATCTATATTGGTCATTAAAATGCAAATTTTCTACAAAGTCGAGCTTTGATGCTGCACTAATAAACAGCGGAGAACAATCATGATCACGTTATAACCTATCAAACACACACTAAGGCCGTGTGGGAAAAAGTGAAAAAGAGCAGCTGACAGTCAAGACAACATATTGTTATTATCTGACAACAGGAACATAAGCACAGAGAAGTAGCCTCAGTGCATTTACAATCAAAAGTTGATTCTCCAGCCTCCATAAACATCTGTAGTAAGTGAGACATAATTGTCAGCACACATTCACTGTGTTTATATATTTTAGTTCTGCACAGCTGGTTTGCTTTTGCACATTACTGCAGCTTAAATGGCCACTTGAGCTGTTGGGCTACAAATGCTGCTCTTGTTTGGCATTCCAACATCTTCAAAACTTCATCTGTAATCCCTTTAAACAAATACAAATGTATTTCTACATGAAAATTATGGTAGCTCTAATTTCAGCATACCCTATACACCGTGCATCTGGAAAGTAATCACAGCGCTGCACCTTTTCCACATTTTGTTTTGTTACAGCCTTATTACAGAATAGATAAAATTCATTTTTTCCCTCAAACTTCTACACACAATATCCCATAATGACAATGTGAAAAAGTTTTATTTATTTATTAATTTATTTTTAGATTTTTGCAAATGTGTGTATATATATATATATATATATATATATATATATAAACCTAAGAAATGGCTTGTACACAGTAAATAGTTGTGGCAAAATAAACTCTGCCACAACTATATTTTGTCCTACTCCAAGCAGTTATATAAACTCTATCCCTGTGCTAAATCAACTCTATCATCCTGTGAATGACTCATATTGCAGTTTAAAAATTTGATTTAACAATACGATAGAGCTGATTTCACACTATAATAGAGTTTATTTAACTCTTGTTGGATATATTGTAGTCCCTGTAGAGTGCATTTTACTCTGCAAAATTTGTCTACATATAAGGTCCCACAGTTGACAGTGCATGTCAGAGCACAAACTAAGCATGAAGTCAAATGAATTGTCTGTAGACCTCCGAGACAGGATTGTCTTGAGGCACAAATCTGAGGAAGGGTACAGAAACATTTCTGCTGCTTTGAAGGCCCGAATGAGCACAGTGGCCTCCATCATCCGAACCTTCCAGAAGGACAACTATCTCTGCAGCAATCCACCAATCAGGCCTGTATTCGGTGTTTCACAGTTGTGAATCTCGTGCCGTCTGGTGGGCCGTAACTCATGCAAGAAGTCGATTTCAGCAGAGTTCCGCTTTAGGAGCTCAGCACTCACAGTGTAAACACATCTCGTGAAGTATGGCAGCCCAGTCTCATGTTTTTTTTTTGTTTTTTTTTGTGCTCCCATCATGAAATGATTCAAATTTTCATGACTGTTTTTTTTTTAAACTAATTATTACTAACCCTACTCCTACCCCCAACATTAACCTTAACCCCCCCCCCCCCCCCCCCCCCCCCCACACACACACACACACACACCGCTTCACTTATAATTTCATGCAGCCATCACGGAATGTATTAGAATGAATTTGTGCTGCCGTGACGAAAATGTGACGAAAATTTTCGTCACAATATCACGAACCATATTTCGTGCTGCTGAATCACGACATGCCGTGAGACTGGGTTGAGTATGGACACTAAGACAACATCAGGGCACAGCAGAGGTCCATCACAAGTGCCTCCTTTTGATAATCCTCTCAACTTGGGAGAGCGAATATCATTATAACCGCCCGTGAACTCGCTAAATTAATGCCATCCACATCCTCGCTTTGCCACTGTTTACATGTGCTGTGAGACAGTGGAACTCTGCTGGCACCACGGTGCATTCTGGGAAGCGCAGACAGCCAACAGGGGCATTATGGGAAACGCTGAAATACGGAATGGTAGAGTGGCAAGGCGGAAGCCACACCTAAGTAAAAGGCACATGGCAGCCCACCTGGAGTTTGCCAAAAGGCACCTGAAAAGCTCTCAGACCACGAGAAACAAAATTCTCTGGTCTGATGTGATAAAGATTGAACTCTTTGGTGCAAATGCCAGGTGTCATGTTTGAAGGAAACCAGGCACCATCCCTACAGTGAAGCATGGTGGTGGCAGCATCATGCTTTGGGGATGTTTTTCAGTGGCAGGAACAGGGAGACTAGTCAGGATTGAGGGAAAGATGAATGCAGCAATGTCCAGACACATCCTGGATGAAAACCTGCTCCAGAGGGCTCTTGAACTCAGACTGGGGTGACGGTTCATCTTTCAGCAGGGAAATGAAACTAAGCACACAGCCAAGATATCAAAGGAGTGGCTTCAGAACAACTCTGTGAATGTCCTTGAGTGGCCCAGCCAGAGCCCAGACCTGAATCTGATTGAACATCTCTGGAGAGATCTGAAACTGGCTGTGCACCGACACCCCCCATCCAACCTGATGGATCTTGAGAAGTGCTGCAAAGAGGAATGGGCAAAACTCCCCAAAGATAGGTGCACCAAGCTTGGGGCATCATATTCAAGAAGACTTCAGGCTGTAAGAGCTGCCAAAGGTGCACCAACAAAGTATTGACAAAGGGTGTGAATACTTATATACATGGGATTTCTTAGTTTTTTTTTATTTTTTTAATAAATTTGCAAAAATTTGAGGTGTTGTAAGTAGAATTTTGAGGGAAAAAATGAATTTACCCCATTTTGGACTAAGGCTGTATGTAACATAACAAAATGTGGAAAAAGTGAAGCGCTGTGAATACTTTCTGGATGCCCTGTAGATTGATAAAAGCATCATTTTCTCTGTTTAACATCACTTCATCTGGTAGTGGTAGGCACAACTATTACATCTAAACAACAACAACAACAAAAAAGCTGCTAATTACATAATATTTCCAGTCACGTATAAAGTACCTCAAAGTGATACTTGAGTGAAAGTACAAGTACCTTCCCATAAAATTACTTTGATAAAAGTTAAAGTCTCCTTTAAAAATTTTACTTGAGCAAAAGTCTTAAAGAGTCTGACATTTTCTGTACTTAAGTATCAAAAGTAAATTTCTCATATAAAATGTACTTTAAGTAAAAGTATTGAGTAAAAGTAAAATCCAAAACGAGTGGAGTGAAACAGCAAAACGAAAAGAAAGTCAGTGCGGTGTCTGAAGAAACCAGGAGGGGGCCTCAGCCCCTATAAAAGGCTGGATCTACCGCTGGTGGAGCAGTTGATGTTGGTGACGGGATGAGTGAGCAACAGATGGATGTATGTAACTGTAAATAAAGCTTCCATTCTTTTTCCTGGATCCCACACACACTTTTCTGTTAAACACAACAGGCAGGCTCTTGTGAAACACAAAAGTCATTTGTAGCTACACAGTTGTGCCAAATTTAAGGAAATGTATAAAAAAATGCAAACATCACCACCACCAACTCTGCAAAGTAGGGCTGGGTACTGATTCAGATTCTTAAGATTCAGAATCAATTATTCTGATTAGATGCTTTCCAATATCTATTTGGGTTTTTTGAAAAACCATTTTAAAACCATTTTTTTGAGCTACTACTACAAAACTTAGCTCTCAAAATGCAGGCAGCAGTGTTTCAGAGAGTCATAAATTAAAAACTTTTCAGGGGTAAAATGGCCCCAGACTCCCCTACAAAACTCAAGTCTGCAGTGCCCAATGCGGCAAGCTGCAGGAGCAGCGGGGGGAAAGTTCTCCAGAGTTCCCCTGCTGCAGAAGAACTTGGGAGAACCTTTCTCCTGCAGCAGAATGTGGCTATGGGAAAAATTCTCCGACACACCACAGAACCTTCATGCACTGTCCCACGAAAATCACACTGTGAGGACCGAAAAAAAAAAAACTAAACACACTGAATTAAACGGCAAACGACTCTTTTCTTACCTGCAACAAAAGAGTCCCGGTATTCATGACTGACATCTTTAAATGGCTTTGACAGAGGCTGATGAATAAATTGTGGACACACTGTTTCTAAATCAGAACCAGCGTGTCCACAATCAATGTAGAGAAGTAGAGATATGATCATTTTTCCATTTGAAATAGCCACGCTGGCAAGTTTTATCAGTGGAAGGCACAGCGCTCAGGCTTATGAGGACTGTATATCTGCCCGCTGTACAGCTGCGCTCCTGCTTTCACTTCTGCAAACAGGCATTGCCCTATCAAATTTCTTCACTTTTATATTGTAGTAACAAGTAACGAAGATGTTTAAGGGAAATGTATCGGAGTAAAAGTATACATTTTATTGAGGAATTGTAGTAAAGTAAAAGTAAAAGTTGCCAGAAATGTAAATAACGAAGTACAGCTATGTCAAAATTCTACTTAAGTACAATAACAAAGTAGTTCTACTTTGTTACAACACTGAGAGAATCTGTAATCTTTTTTCTTTTACCCACAGTTAGCAATAACTGGCTACATCTTATCTGGCATTTTATTTATGTACTCACTTAACAAATGCCAACAAACAACACTAACAAATGCTCTTCTGTAAATTCATGAAATATTCTTCAGAAAGTTTTTTTTTGCATTTAAATGGTCCTTCTTGTCCTTATTTTGTGAAGCACTTTATCTTTTTGTAAAGACAGACTTTATAAAGCACAGCTTTTGTTGACACAATTCAATAAAACTATTATTATTATATTTGGCCTTTGCGGTTTTCCCTCTTCTAAGCATTGCAGTATATCACGTTTTTTTCACTGTTAAATCCTATTATTATGGATAAAAAAAAAAAAAAATCAAGCTTAGGGAAATGCCTCAATTTGCCTGCTAAAACTCATTAAGTGCCTAATTGACCGAGACATCTTACTTCCTCCACTGAGCCATGATCTGTGAATGTGGATTACTATGAAGCACTACACCCATCATTGAAGTCCCAAGGTTTTGGAAGTTTTCGTGTCTTAAACACTAAAATCAAAGTGGATCTTTTACTTCAACACTGATTCACAGAAAATGACTTTTTACAGTCAGAGTTAAAAAAAAAAAAGCGAAAAACCTCTACATACTTTTCTAAATGATTACAAATGAAAAACATAAACATGTTCAACCTTTTCAATGTGACACAAATAAATTGGCAGTGGCACAGCCAACTGGTTGTAGTTAGTGACATGGAAATGGTCTGTGTTCTGTCAAAAACTTTCTAAATGATTGCAATATAAGTGAGTTTCTGGGGCGTACGACTTTTGGAGATTGAATATTTTGGCAAGTCAATATTTAGACTTCAAGACTGCAGGATTTGCAGTTGTATTCTGTCAGGTATAAAGATAGTATTTCTCACTGGAGAGAACCTCAGAGCTCACTGACATAATCTTCTCTCAGGATTTGGGATCTTACCTCTGCCAGTCCAGAGTTATAAGCAATCTTAGCACTTTATTATAAAAAAAATAATACCCAAGAAAACATAAAAAGCAAATGCTATCCCCAGAGAAAGCAGTCAGACATTTGACATATCCTTTGTTTTGCTATGTTATTTAACCCTTTCATGCATAGTGGTCACGACAGTGGACAGCTATTCAAAAGCTGTTATCTTGTATATGCATGGGTTTTGTTGTTATAGTTGCATATCAGCAAACACAGTGGATGCTTACGTGCCCACGGAAATAGAGACTGGAATGGACGTCACGTGACTAGTGGCGTGCCGCACGGCGGCCATTCCCTAAGGGTGGAGAGAGCACCTTCAGCCTGTTAAACAGAAGCAAAATGAGGGGAAAAAGGCAGCCAGTGCTTCACCATCAATTGCACCAACTACAAAAACAAATTCTCGAACACTAAAATGAACTGTACAATAGCCTTAATGTAATTATGTAAAACAAATGTGTATTTTAAAGTCGTTATGTCGCAATTTGATATTGATATACTGAGACTATAACTCAACGCCATAAGTTCTTTTCATTAAGCTGTGTTCACATGCATACAAAAAAAAAAAAAATATATGAGATATCTTATAAAACTAACCGGCAGTTATATATATATATAAAAAAAAACTATATGGATTTGAATGACATGCGAATACACCAATCATGCTTGAACCCTCGTGCACATGCGTGAGTTTTTTCACGCGTGTCGGTGACATCATTTCCCTGTGGGCAGGCCTTGAATGAGATGTGGTTCAGCCCTCTCGGCTGAATTCCTTTGTCTGAGACGCTGCTCGAGACGGCGCGCGTTGCTTTATCAAACTTTTTTCAGGACCTGTGAGGGATATCCGAGTGGACACTATTCGAGAAATTCAGCTGGTTTTCGGTGAAAAGTTTAACGGCTGATGAGAGATTATGGGGTGTTTCTGTCGCTTTAAGGACTTCCCACAGAGCGGGACATCGCGCAGCGCTCCCAGGCGACGTCGTCTGGCTATTTCGAGCTGAAATCATCCTAATTTAAGGCTCTGTTGACCCAGGATGTCGTGAGAAAACAGAAGAGGCCGGCATGAGGAGTTTATGCGGACATTCCACTGTTAAAGGTCATTTTGTAATGAAAGAACGTGCGCGCAAATTCGCAGTCGTTTCCGTGATGACGCCGCAAATCTGTCTGCGCCACGACAGGAAAAACACCTCCGTGTTGAAAACCATTTGTAAAATTCAGGCGGCTTTTGATGGCTTTCAACAAGTGAGTAACTGAGAAATTGTTTAACAGTTGGGCCTGTTCCAACTTGCCCGTTAAGTTTTCCAATGGAGGTGTTTTTCCTGTCGCGACCCCCCGCGGTCGGGTGCAGCCCGACATGCGACTCTGCCCGCACGTTCTTTCATTACAAAATGACCTTTAACAGTGGAATGTCCGCATAAACTCCTCATGCCGACTTCTTCTGAAAGTTCTCTGTTCTCTGACGACTTACTGGGTGAACAGAGCCTGAAATGTGGAAGTTTTCAACTTGAAACAACGAGACGCTGCCTCAGAGCGCAGATCGCCGTCAGGCGCCGTGGGCCGTCCTTAAAGCGACACTACCAGACCAAAATCTCTCATCAGACGTTAAAATTTTTACCGAAAACCAGCTGAATTTATCGAATGGTGTCCACTCAGTTGTACCTTACAATTTTTGAAAAAATTTTTATCAAACAAAGCAGCAGTCTATGAGCCATTCCTAAACAATGAAAAAAACGACGAGAGGGTGGGCCACTCCTCACTCAAAGACTGCCCACAGGCGAATGACGTAACCGACAGGCGTGAAAAAACTCTTGCATGCCCACGAGGGTTCAAGCATGTCTGATGTAATCACACGTGATTCAAATCCATATGGTTTTTGAAAAAAATAATAAGGTCGGATACTTTTCTAATAGACCTCGTATATATATATATATATATATATATATATATATATATATATATATATATATATATATATATATATATATTGTTGTTAAATATGATATGAAAATTCAGTAAGGTATATCTTATATATTATATTCCAATTGTAAGGTGGAACTATGCTAGTATATAAAGGTATATCTAAATATCTAAAAAAGAAGAGTAAAATAGGAGAGTAGAAAAAAGTAGAGTAGAGCCACTTAGGTGCCTGGTCTTGAGAACCAGGGATGGTGAATGGCTTTATATCTGTTATGTGTCGGACGCAGCTCGGAGAACCGACCAGTGTTTGAAGGACCCAGTATGAAATAAGCAGAGCACGGTACAAAGGCTAACTGAATTTAATACATAACAGTGATGTGATACAAAACAACAAAAGAGTGTGCGGTCTGGCGTGGTGGTGATACGGTGCACTCCCAGCAGCGCTAACGGTCCGGAGCCAGAAGCCGTTCGGACCCAAGGACCCCGCCGACACCCCCCAGGTGGCCGCAACAAACCGAGTCTGTGAAAGAAGGAACCATTATGTGAGTCCACACTCTACACACAGAGAGACCACTCAAAGGTGTACATAAACAGCAAACACTTCCTGGCTTAATTACTAATCAGCTTCCCAACCTGCAGGCATGGAACATCCAGTTCACAAAACTCCACTGCAGTGGAAGCCGATACATGACTAACGTACAGCTCAATATAATAAGGTGTGAGGGACACCACATTTACTGACTGTATAAACGTTAGTCACAAAATCTAACGTACCTCAGGAAGTGTGCTGACGAGCGTGAGACCTCACCCCCTCCTCTTTCACAGACCGTGCATTAAACCCTGGACGTTCTCTGCATCCACTGATGATGAGATGGCTCCCGAGACGACGATCTCACCCGTCTGGTCACAAGGTCGAGTCTCTGGCAAATACACACTGTATACTCCAGTCTTAAATGCCACCATGTTCCAATCCATATAGATGCACCACAGCTGTGAGTCCTGACGAGCCGCAGGTGATCAGGGTGAGGTCCTGATAACCTCAGCAACACAGCCACTCAGTCCCAAATGCAAGCCACCTGGAAGGAAAAACAAAAGACAGAAACAAAAAGGCAGCCAGGCCCCCCAGCCATACAACAATATCTACCTTTAATAAAATGCTAGTAAAAATCCTATATATATGTTGTTGTCATTAAAAGACTAGCAATAATATTACAGTGGAAAAAGCAGCAAGGTAAATGACCACAATGGCAAGGCATACTTCAGATTTATATTTTAATACATAAGGATTTTTTATCCAAGCTTTTAATCAGCTTGAGAATTATGATGACAGGAAAAAAAACAAAACAAAACAGTAAATTCCCCAAATTTCCACACTTTACATAAAACTTTTTTTCTACCCAGGCATGTATGGGTTCATTAGAAAGAGCACAAGCTACTTTTATTAAAATCTGTTAACAAATAGCGACAACAGAGAGAGAAAAGCAGCACAGTTTGTCATAATTTCCCCAAATTTCTGCATTTTACATAAAAGTTTTTTTTCACTCACACATGCATATGTTCATTGGAAAGAACTTTCAAAGGGCTTTAAAACAAGCCTAAGAAATAGTGATGCTAGTGCAAAAAAAAAAAAAACGGTCAGTTTATTATTGATGATCGGCACATCTCCACCCTTAGTGGCGCCTTCCTGTCCTGAGCGACACTAATATACTGAGGCGCGCATGTCCATTCCACTCTATATTTCCATGTACGTGCCATCCCATACATTGCCACATAATGGCAAGTCATGGTAAGTGCATTTTTTTAAATGCAAAACCAAGATGGCCAACGGGAAGCCAGAAATGCTGAATGCTCAAGGAATATATTGTAAATCTTTCTATATCAGGACACCCCTATAGGTTAAAAACATGCTAGCATCATGTAACATCTAAGGATTAATATAACTGTTAAAATTTGCAGATGTTTATTTTGTATTGGGAGAAAATTGGCAATTAATCACATGTCCATTAAATTGCATCACAGGCTATATTTCAACTGCAATACATGTGCTTACCCTAACTTTGCTGTCCTTGATAAGCCTGGTATGATGTTAAATTTTTGGGGATAAATCATTTGGTGTTTGTTATTATGATGTAAATTAACGTTTGTTCATAGTTTTTTCATCCAAAATATAATTTCTGTTACTGTTTTGTTAAATACAAATTTCTGTGGTTCCAAGATCAAATGTATGGTGTCCAGCTGAGTGGACATGTTTGTAACTCCATGAGAAATAGGCACACAAGAAAAATTTCAATTGCAGTTATTTTCAATCAATCAATCAATTTTATTTATATAGCGCCAAATCACAACAAACAGTTGCCCCAAGGCGCCCTATATTTCTCTTCATGCCTAAAGAGAAATAAAAACACCTTGGAAAAAAATCTTGAATGAGGTTCTCATAATTCATGCATGAAAGGATTAATATCTATGCGTACCAAGTTGCCTGACAGGAAATGACACAAATCAAAAGGCTTAACACACAAAAACCTACAGCTTCCATTGAAGTTAGACCTGTATAGGTCCGAGACTTGTCACTGCTGGTGATTATCCCCAGATTACATCAGAAAATCAGACTCCCCATGGACATAATTCCAGTCCAGTGCAGGATACCTCCTCAGCCATGACAGGTAGCAAGGACGGAGTCAATACAGATGACATGTGTCTTGTCCCAGGACATAAGCAGCATAGCTGAGAATCACACCCACGTCTATATATTGGTAGCAGGTAACACCTTTCGCACTGACCTGTACATCACGATATTAAAGCATCAAATTTGTATTATTTTGCCATTTTGGAATACACTGTTAAATAGTTTTGGTCAACCTGTTTTAACAGTAAAACAGTTGAAGTTTAAGACAATAATAAAGATGATTTAAGACAGCCCTCATATCGACTTGTAATGTTAAATTAACACAGAAAATTATACGCTGTAATACTGAAAATAAGGCACAGGTTTTGGAATGTTACGGTTGGTGCGTTGTGCAATTTCCTGCCAGGGAATCTGACACACATAAAAATGAAAGAAATT
This sequence comes from Thalassophryne amazonica, assembly GCF_902500255.1. Taxonomy (NCBI): domain Eukaryota; kingdom Metazoa; phylum Chordata; class Actinopteri; order Batrachoidiformes; family Batrachoididae; genus Thalassophryne; species Thalassophryne amazonica. The sequence goes on from NC_047113.1 coordinate 57,287,747, forward strand.
ACAGTAACAACAACAAGAAGTATATACAAAGTTCAAGCATTTTCCCTTTGGATTGCATTTTTCTTTATATCAAATAAGTGCTAGGACTGTTAATAAAAATTGATGTGGGTAAGATCTCAAATCTTGATGATAATGTCAAAAAACTCTGGGAATCTGCGTAGTGACAAAAACCATATGGATCCCTGACAGAATATGACTCAGTTCATTCACACTATCTCTTCTTCTCTGAATCCTGAAAAGAGTTAGCAACTCACTTTAGAGCTTAGCCAATCTGAGCAAAAGGGATAAAGAGAAGAAAGACGATGGATGCTAACATGAGAGAGTGAGGAAAAGGAAGTAATAGATATGGCAAGTGAGAAAGAAAGAGCAAGGGAGAGCCTAAAAGTCCTCATATTTTGCAAATCGTATCATCTCTGTGAAAGCAGACAGAAAGACAGAGATGAGCATTACTACTAATCTCTAGTCCCCACCTTGAAAAGAAGTCTGACTTTCATTTGCCACTGACACGCTCTGTCTTGTGATCTCACTGGGTGAAAAAAGCACTCATTGAACAGATTACATACTGTATTTACTGGCCTGGCTTTCAGTATGCAGCAGTGTGCAGTAAATCTTCAGAACAGGGTCTGCTTTCCTGATTGTAATGAATTCCACTTATGTAATTTCATGAATGCTTGAAATTTTACAGCTTTGAAATAAAAGAGCATTGTTGCATTTAAAAAAAAGCCTTGCAGCAATTAGCCGACTGTGAAATTATAACTAATCTCAGAAAGGATGATAATGTCTGATCAGCCTTACACCACAGGCACTACTTGATACTATTCTGTTTCAGATCAAATCTAATAAGCTTTAAGGTAAGCATAGAGCTTAGGATTCATTTGTGGATAGGCAAGCCCATTTTGTACGTAGTTCACTTGTAATGTGATAAGGAGATATTGTTGGGGGATTAGGTTAGGTCTCAAGAGATCTATTAGTGGATAAATCCTACTGGCTGTTTTATGAATCATTACTTTACTGGTTGCAATCTGAACTAAACATGCTCCCTCTCAGCTCCTAACACAATGACCACATGTAGACAGGCCATGCATGTGCACACACATACTGTACTTGTACACTCATATCATTAAAAATCATCATGCATCACCAGAAACAGTAGGTGCAGTTTCAGCAGAGGTGACAACAAATTTATCCCCATGTAGATTTGAATTACTGTCCAGCAGGTGAATCATTTTATTCCAATTATTTCATGTAACTTGGTATAAATTAGTCGATGGCCACTTTGCTAAATCACTGTTCACGTTAGCAATGGACTTATACACTCAACAAAAATATAAACGCAGCACTTTTGGTTTTGCTCCCATTTTGTATGAGATGAACTCAAAGATCTAAAACTTTTTCCACATACACAATATCACCATTTCTCTCAAATATTGTTCACAAACCAGTCTAAATCTGTGATAGTGAGCACTTCTCCTTTGCTGAGATAATCCATCCCACCTCACAGGTGTGCCATACCAAGATGCTGATTAGACACCATGATTAGTGCACAGGTGTGGCTTAGACTGCCCACAATAAAAGGCCACTCTGAAAGGTGCAGTTTTATCACACAGCACAATGCCACAGATGTCGCAAGATTTGAGGGAGCGTGCAGTTGGCATGCTGACAGCAGGAATGTCAACCAGAGCTGTTGCTCGTGTATTGAATGTTCATGTCTCTACCATAAGCCGTCTCCAAAGTTGTTTCAGAGAATTTGGCAGTACATCCAACTAGCCTCACAACCGCAGACCACGTGTAACCACACCAGCCCAGGACCTCCACATCCAGCATGTTCACCTCCAAGATCGTCTGAGACCAGCCACTCGGACAGCTGCTGAAACAATCGGTTTGCATAACCAAAGAATTTCTGCACAAACTGTCAGAAACGTCTCAGGGAAGCTCATCTGCATGCTCGTCGTCCTCATCGGGGTCTCGACCTGACTCCAGTTCGTCGTCGTAACCGACTTGAGTGGGCAAATGCTCACATTCGCTGGCGTTTGGCACGTTGGAGAGGTGTTCTCTTCACAGATGATGCGAAGGAGATGTGTTGCACTGCATTAGGCAAATGGTGGTCACACCAGATACTGACTGGTATCCCCCCCCCCCCCAATAAAACAAAACTGCACCTTTCAGAGTGGCCTTTTATTGTGGGCAGTCTAAGGCACACCTGTGCACTAATCATGGTGTCTAATCAGCATCTTGGTATGGCACACCTGTGAGGTGGGATGGATTATCTCAGCAAAGGAGAAGTGCTCACTATCACAGATTTCGACTGGTTTGTGAACAATATTTGAGGGAAATGGTGATATTGTGTATGTGGAAAAAGTTTTAGATCTTTGAGTTCATCTCATACAAAATGGGAGCAAAACCAAAAGTGTTGCGTTTATATTTTTGTTGAGTATATCTAACTTTATTATTGTCACATTGGAGCCTTGCTAAGAGGTGAAAAAAAAACAGGTCTGCAATGAAAGTCTAGACCAAAATCTAGCTTATCTTTGAAATGATACTAAGTATCAACATGCAATCCACATTATTTCTGTGGCATAGGATCTGAACTGTCAACCTATTTAAAGGAGCTCAATACTCGGGATGTCACCTTGAGGCTAAATGTCTGTGTCTTTGGACAAAACACATCAGGGGTGGCCAGGAATGTGCAATAACGGGTCAAGACAGTGCAGGACTTCATTGTTATCAATAACGTCAGTCGGTGATTACACTCATGATCACATACGAGGTCTGTTAGAAAAGTATCCAACCTTTTTATTTATTTCAAAAACCTGATGGATTTGAATCACGTGTGCTTACATGAGCCAACCTTGAACCTTCGTGCGCATGCGTGATTTTTTTCACGCCTGTCGGTTGCGTCATTTGCTTGTAAGCAGCCTTTGTGTGAGGATGGGTGTAGTCTCTCGTCGTTTTTTCTTTGCAAGGAAATGGCGGAACAACTGGAGCAGCGCGACTGCATCAAATTTTGCCAGAAACTGGGCGACAGCCAGGTGGAAACCATTCGGATTATTCAGACGGCTTTCGGTGATGATGCTATGGGCATCACACAGATTAAGGAGCGGTACAACCGGTTTAAAGATGTCTGCACAACGGTGGAGAGCGCACCGCGCTCCGAACGGCCATCAGCATGCTGAAATGACCAGATTATTCCAAAGTGAACACTGTGATGATGTGGGACCGTCGTGTGACTATCCGAGAAATTGCGGAAGAGGTGGACATCAGCACTTTTTCGGCACATTCCACTGTGACAGAAGATTTTGCCATGCAAAGAGTTGCAGCGAAATTCATGCCGATGGCTTGGGCATGAAGCTGATGGCGCAGCAAAAGTGCCTCCGTGTTGAAGCCTCACAGGACATGCTGGGACATGCCCAGCTCTTCCAGCATTCGGAAGATTCAGACGGCTTTCAGTGGCTTTTCAGTCGTGTGACTATCCAAGAAATTGTGGATGAGCTGGGCATGTCACAACATGTCCTGTGAGGCTTCAACACGGAAACGCTTTTGCTGCGCCATCAGCTTTGTGAACGAATGAATGAATTTTGCGGCAACTGTTTTCATGGCAAAATCTTCTGTCACAGTGGAATGTGCCGAAAAAGTGCTGATGTCCACCTCTTCCACAATTTCTCGGATAGTCACATGACGGTCCCACATCATCACAGCATTCACTTTGGAATGATCTGGTCATTTCAGCATGTTGTTGGCTGCCCGGAGCGCAGCGCGCTCTCCACCGTTGTGCGGACATCTTTAAACCGGTTGTACCGCTCCTTAATCTGTGTGATGCCCATAGCATCGTCACCGAAAGCCATCTGAATAATCCAAATGGTTTCAACCTGGCTGTCGCCCAGTTTCTGGCAAAATTTGATGCAGTCGCACTGCTCCAGTTGTTCCGCCATTTCCTTGCAAAGAAAAAACAACGAGAGACTACACCCATCCTCACACAAAGGCTGCTTACAAGCAAATGACACAACCGACAGGCGTGAAAAAAATCACGCATGCGCACAAAGGTTCAAGGTTGGCTCATGCAAGCACACGTGATTCAAATCCATCAGGTTTTTGAAATAAATAAAAAGGTCGGACACTTTTCTAACAGACCTCGTATTTAAGTTCAGGGGAGAAGCTCATCAGTAAACCCACCTGCTGAGGTGATTGGTTGTCAGGAAAACCTCCACTGTCTAGGCCAGGGGTGGGCAACTTGTTCCAGAAAGGGCCAAGAGGGTGCAGGTTTTCTTTGCAGCCACTGATTACACTAGGTGATTTCACTGATTAACTGATTCCATCTGCACAAAGTGATAGTAATCAGAGAAATTACCTGGTGGAGTCTGTGGCTGCAAAGAAAACCTGCACCCTCTTGGCCCTTTCTGGAACAAGTTGCTCACCCCTGATCTAGGCCCTTGTTGCTTACCCCTGACCTACACTGACTTAGTTCACCCTGCCTTGGTTAGGGAGGATCCTGTGATGGACTAGTACCCAATGAGCCATTGTGCCCGGAAAGGATTTACTCTTTACCTCACTCTCGAGACAAAAAGGATCACCTAACATTTTACAAAAATATCACTTGGAACTGGATTATCCTCAAATTTGACTCAGCTGTTACCAATGCTGAAGCCTTCACTGGAAAAAGGAAGAACTCATTGAACTGTAAATTATGTAATGCTCCCGAGAGACCTTTACATTTAGATGCTGTTACAGGGAATTGAAATCTTATAAATCTACACAACAACTAAACAAAATATATGTCTGACAACACAGTAACAGTATTTACACTAGAAATGGGCAATACGTATTTGCATTTCCTATATGATACTGACACTGGAACCTTCTATATCTGCCAATACCAATCTGATACTATCATCCTGATTTTAAAACTACTAATCTGTTAATACACACATTTGTCTGGATAAACTTTGTTAATCTATTCATCAAACAAAGCATCAACTCTAACTGTGAAATGTATATTCTACATCCCAAACAGAAAACATGCATAGCCAACAGCATGACTCAGATGTGCAATAGAAGACTCTGATCAGATCAGATTCCCCCCGACCCCACCCTTTTAAAAAATATATTAGATCCAGTAATTTTGGCCAATATCGGGCCAATACTGATCTGAAATATTGGATTGGGGAACCAGTAATTTACAGTATGCACTTTAACATTATAGATACTGTTTTTCTGCAAACGTTCAGCCCATTACTAGCAAATGTCAGATTTAGCTTTTCTTAACGTAGTACAGCAGAAACCAGACACTGTTACATCGGTAATGCAACACTCACAAGGTCAAATGCTACATTTGCAAACAGAGACTTTTATTCATCTTCTCTCCAATGAGTTGGCATCCACCTAAAATAATGAGGGGTAAAGGGTTAAAAAACTCAACATACTGATGACCGAGGACAAGGCTCAATCTTTCATTGATCTTTGGGTTCAAAGCAAACAGAGCTGAGAAACACCAGAATGTGAGCCAAACAGCAAAAGGAAGCACTTTCATTGCTCAATATAATTTGATAACCAGCAAGGTAGGGAACAGCCACAGGAATTGGTCGCAATTTTGACAATACTGGCTAAAGTAACATTAAATAACACAGGTGCTAATCGTCTTTGCTGGGAATACAAACACTAGCAGAGAGCTTTTTTGACTTACCATAAAAAATGACTAAAACGAAATGCTTTAAGAGGAAGGAAATAGAGAAGCAATCAGGAAAACCATTCTAAAAATAATGCTGCAGTTAACAGATTGTCACTATGTATCAGCAGCCTGGCCCAATAATTAAGCATTCAGTTCAAACAAAATCATGCACCACAGTCACGATTATGGAATTTAGGGGAAAAAAAAGAGAGAAAAATACATTACAGTGTGATAAAGTATGAGGGAACAAACCTGAACACTCTTTGTGGTTATAGCTGACAGGCTGAGTGTCTGAAATTGAATCCATTTTTCCCTTACCTGTTAGAAATCTTCCCCCGGCACAATAAGGGTGCCGGGGGAAGGTCTGAGAGATTTCAGGTTGGCCTTGGAGGTTAATTGTTGAGTTGTCTTTCTGGTGAGTGAGGGGATCACTGAGTGAAAGCAATCCTAAATGGTGAATGTGGATGGCGTTTGAAAGATTAGAGCAGTGGATGGATGAGGCTGAGGTCGAGAGCGAGCTCGGAAAACATGAACCCATAAACCTCAAATCAACACTTTCACAAGGCCGCCAATGCTAAGTCGGTTTAGACACACACTTAATGTGCCTGAGAGCGGTTATGTAGACAACAAGGCCACTGAGGATGACAGCACTTATACTGAAAGTACATGGTGTGGTTTAACCTGGGTGTCAAAGACAAATATACCAAAAATGTTAATAATATCAAAAATAGCTACTTTCCAGCGCCTACTCCAGCATGCACATAGTAAGACAAATACACAAAGTAAGACACACATGCCAACCAACCTGCAACACCCACTCTGATCTCTCACTGAAGTAATTAAGGGGAATCTGGTAAACAAAAGAGACAAACTGATTAAAGTCTAGATTAATCACACTGAAGGAGCCCACAATCAGCTATCACCACTCTTATTTTTCCGGTTACAATTCTGAACAAAAGATTTAAAAAAAAGCAGAGGCACTGATTTTGGCAGCGATGGCTCACTTGCTTTATAGTGATGAAGGTCAGATTAATTGCGTAGGGTGTGAGCCGCGGTGGGGTGATGATAAATGTCCAGCTGTCTACTCAGATGTACAGTGAAAAGACATGGCCCTCCTGTGGGCATCGCTCTGCGTCTCTCTGGGCCGCCCCTGTGCCATTCCCATTTCACAACTTGTTCTACATCTGTGACACATGAACACATGCGCACGCACTCCCACATACGCACTTTCTCTCAGACGCTCACACATACAGAATGTCCCCCGTCACCTTGCTCAGAGATGAATGAGTTTGCCACTGTCCTCAATCATTTTAATCACTTCAATGGAAATGCCTCATTCACAGCTATCATTCTGTGCTGCCTCGCAGCGATCTCATGTATACATTTTCCTGCATGAGCTAAACTCTCTCTGCACACACACACACACACACACACACACACACACACACACACACACACACACACACACACACACACACACACACACACACACACACACACACACACACACACACACACCATAACTGTCACTCTATCATTGTAGTCCTGCAATACTAGAACACTGTGTACTGCACATTGTAAAAACTGTGGAAAGACTCTGTCCTTTGTAAAATGGCAGCAATGAGACTTAAAAACACCATCTTGCTGCAGATGTGAAAACAAAGGTTTCGCTGTGAGCGGGTTTGGTCTCTTCAATAACACTTTTGAGTCCAATCTTACACCTGGCACAAAGCAGCGCACAGCGCAACACACAGCGCAGTGCATATCTTTGCTAGTGTCCTTATGCTGGTGTTAAAGTCAAGTGTGGTGAGGTGCTGCGTTGCATTGCTAAAGCTGACACAGATACCACAAATCTTGTCTAAAGTCAAGTGCAGAGTTTTCATCTACTTACTTACTTACTTCATCTACTAGTTTTCATCTACTACTTACACCCTGTTCTCACTTTCAATTAATTAATTCTATAAGACTGGGAAGGTGTTTGTGGTCAACATATTATCATGAGGTGTTTCATATACCATGCTAAAAGTTACGTTATATTTTGTGCATATTCCAACCAATTTGTGCATTAGGCACAGCTCATGGAATAACAATAATAACAAGACTACTGACCAATTTTGTTTGTTTCTCATTAAAATCACTGACATCTTCTGAGTCTCCCAGTGGAGGGAGGAACATGTAGGATATGTACAAATTTTTGTGCATTATTTTTTTTAATGTTTTGCAATTACTTTTTCGTGAGAATAGGCTGTTGTGGTGAACTGAGATATTGCATCATTGTGTTGAAGTCTTGTTTTAACTGCAGTTGAAAGTCATTTTTTTCCACTACGTATTTTCACTTATGTTGGTAATTCTTTGAATTCTGTGGAGTCTGCAACACTGTCATTCATGTCATGACACTTCTAGGAAGTGTGCTGTAGCTGCTGTGGTTATATTACGGATGTGCCACTCTAGCTTTTACACGCATTGCATGCTACAAACCTGGCATGTTACGTCATCACACCACCCGCTAAATCAGATATGTGGGCAACCGTGATCTTTACACCGCACTTTGTCACAGTTATAGACTGTGGAATTCCACGATGCATATGCGTGGATGTGAGAATGGGCCTTTATACGGATCAATATTCAGATATGCCTTACACTTTTTTTTTTTTTCCTTCTTGCTCTCGGTCGGGACGGGCGCATTTTTTTCTTTCCTCCTCCCTCCCCAACTTTCCTGCTATGTAGCATGTTTATCTGTGAGGCTGCCAGCCCTGCTCCTCTGAAAACAGCAAAATGGATTTAATCAAGTGGTCTCTGAACGCAATTGACACTATTTTTTCTACAAGATACTCGGGAGCGAAGGACCCGACCAGTCCTGCCGGGACACATGTGGCGGGTTACGTGATGGACAGCTGGCAGAGGTGGCAAGTCATGTGCCTGTACACGTTGTCTGTGGAGGACGTTGAAGATGTTTACTTATTTGGAGCTGTGGTGACCGGGTTTCTGCTGTGGGGAGCGGCCATAGCACTGGTTTACCAGAAAATTAAGAAGGTGGAGGCGGCATTAATTGGCCCGTCCAGGCTGCCCCACATGATCGATTCGATTGGAAGGGCAGTGTCAGCTCAGTCGGCGGGTGTTAACCGCACGTTGGAATCCATCTCGGGGAGAATGGCTGCACTGGAAAACCACTTTGATCGTCAGTAATGACCACATCTCTTCTCCTCTATTCAGATGTATTTGGGAGCCACTCTGAAGTTTCAGACAGTGGAATCTTTCAGGCGTCTGTTAATCTGCATATCTATTTGGTTTCCAAACACCAGCTGCCCTTCAAGGCCGCTGGGATAAAATCCTCCCCCCCGAAGAACACTCCTGATGCCTCGCTCCTCGTCTTACCCCGCCTCTCTTGTCTTTCCCTCTCCCCAGTCCTGTGATGTTGACTGTGGGACCTTGGACTCTGGTGGACTGATTCAGGACTGGGATCCCCCCCCAGGATGGACAGATAAGGCCTGTTGATGGCGCCAAGGGTGGCCTCCGGGCTGTCTGTCTGAACACTGGACACATTCAAGTCTCAGCTGTCGTCTGCTGTGATTGTTTATTGTTGTTTACTGTTTTTCTGTGTCTGTTTTCTGTGCTTATGGGTTTTTTTTTTTTTGCTTCAGTGGTGCTGTGTGTGTTCAACAGAGCAGCAATGGAGTTTTTTTCTTTCCCAAACTTTCCTTGTGTGTGCTTTTATGTGTGTTTATGTACCGGACCGACTTATGTGTGTTGTTGTTTGTTAAGTGTGTCATGAAGCCGGTCAAGGTTTGCTCAGCCCTGCTCGTGACTCAGGGCAGGGACATACATCTAGAGCTGGGTCCCCGGGCGCCGTAAAGGCGACCTCTGCTCCTAACTGGCAATTACGATGGGTTAAATGCAGTAAACACATTTCAATGTGCAGGGAACATGTTCCTATGTGCATATGAAAATAAACTCCTTGAATCCTTGAACACAGGTCAGTTCGTGATGCACATATACTCTGGTTTTTATTCTGGTATTCTTCCTCTTTGCGCTCGCAGGTGGTGGAACCAAGACAGGGCTAACCACAATGTCTGCACCAAGTGGGACATGGTGCAGACTGGGTGATTTAAACAGCATGAGGAGGAAGTGCAGCAGGAGGTGCTCATATGCTTCACCTCTGGGAGCTGTGGTGGAAGACTGCTGCTCGTGTTTGCCACTTGCACACATGAAATCCTTTCTTTGCCAGAAATCCTTTCAATTCTGAGTTCATCAGCTTATTAGCTGCAATCCAAAAGTTACTCATGCACCCATCTCTTTAAGGAAATGACAAATGACACTGATTGTTCTCATTAATGTTATGTCGACAACATGTCCATGACTAATTAAATCAATACAACCCCTTTGTGTCCAGCGCTCTACTGCACAATGATTATATGCCACGTAAATACCAAAGTAGAGCTTGATATGCCTCAAATGCACTTGCACTATTTGCCTTAGACCATGCATCAAGATCAGGCCCTTACTCTTAGTGCAGGTTTAAGCTTATTCCAAAACTGAATTGAGTCCAAGAAATGTATTACATGCAAATTAATACTACACAGAGCAGGTGGTGGGTTATAAGCTGAACCAAAAATTCAAGTATATGATTACAGACTCATTTTTTCATTAATTTCAACCAAATTGTTGCTGTTTATCAGATGATGTCAATATAAATGCAAGCCACCACTTGTAACAGGATAAAACAGAAACCAAGTGGTAAACAGACTTTAAAGTTCCTAATCTGTCATAGATTTTTGTAAAAACAGACACTATTAGCATGTTGAACAATTCTAAAAATTAACAGATTATATCTTGGAAGAAAATTCATGGAGCAGCCTTCAAAAATGTGGTCTGCTGATGAAGGTGTAGGTGTAGGGCAACAGAGCACATGCAAATGGAACTATCTTTCAGAAGAACCATCATAACTTTGTTCAAAGGTTTATGCACGTAACCGCTAGATCAAACAAGCTGGGGGCATCATCACCTCTGTTCTGCTACTCATGAAAATCATGCCCTAAGCGCACGTTCAACCAACAGAGCGTATTCAAACTCAGTCATTGAAATGTTTGCTTTTATTTTATTTCACCTATCACATCCAGCCTCCAGAAACAGCATGTAAATCTAGTTCACCAGTTCAGCATCATAACGATTGGTGCCATGATGTGCGCTTATTAATGTGCACATTGTTGTTTTATAGAAGCAGCGCTATGTGCAAGTACAACAGCAAAGATTCAAGATTCAAACAACTTTATTGATCCCTAAAAGGGCAATTCATGTCACACCCAATTACCTCAGACAAAAAATACAGCAATTGATCCACAATTATTACTAGTTGAACGTAATAATGGCACATATCAGAATTAAAACAACCACTGTTTATGTACACTAAACTTTGAAACAGTTCATCATCCGAATTGAGGCAATGGGAGTATGGGCTGCAGCAGTTACCTGCGCAGCCAGCCAAGCTTGGGTGGGATAGGGGTGGGAGGGGGAAGGTGTGCGTCATGTGTGCAAATGAGTTTGTATCAGTCTCTGTCCGTGTGTGCATAAAGTCTGGAGTTGCTAGGACAACAGCAGGCTGTAGGGGAGGGCATAAAAGCAGATAAGAGGGGAGCCAAATGCTTCACCAAGGCCGTTGATTATTTCTGGAGGAAAAACAAGCGTGGCATTTTGATCTTTGGTAGCTGATAAGGCTGCCATATTTTGGGTTCTGCAGAGAGACACAGAAATTCCATTTGCGGCTCCTCTGACCGTCAAAATCCAATTCATGAACATTCCCTGGTCTCCAACATCTTCCTTTGCAAGGTAGATATGTGCTCCGAGATGTTTTCCAACTTGCATTTGAGTTCAAAAGTTAACGCAGTCTGAGACTGTACTGCCCTGCCCACCTTGTTAATCATGACGGACAGTTGTGGGGTTGTGGTTCTGGGAGCAGCCGTCTTGCCAATTTTCCAGTAGGTCAGGGCAGCGCATAACTCATTCAGCACCAGCCCTGCTACCATAAAAGCAAATAAGAATAAATCTTCGACGTCTTCCATGGCCAGCTGATCTGCTCTGTGTAAGCCTGATCCCTTCAGATCTCAGAAGCTAAGCAGTGCGGGACCTGGTTAGTACTTGGATGGGAGACTTCTTTGGAACACCAGCAGCTGTGTGTGTTTCTCCAGGTAAACCTGGAGTTGCGTCAGGAAGGGATGTGGATCTGGCTGTATCCGCTGTGGCGACCCCGAACACAAAACGGGAGCAGCCAAATGGACAACAACAACTTTGACGTCTTCCATGGACAGTGGTGCCAGGCATTGAGAACAAAGCCAGCAGGATAGGTTCCATCTGGGCACACAGTGTACCCCAGCCCTGATTTCCTTGTTGAAAAAATGGTGTCATAGTGTTGAGAGACCAGGTGATCAATTCTATGGTTATTCCAAATATAGCTTGAAGAATTCACAGTCTGGTGAAGTTGGAACTTTTGAAGGTTGGAGCAGAGATTGAAAAACACAGAGGAGAGGAGAGAGGAGGAGATGTGACCGCCCTCGCCGAAGTCCCAGCATGTACACAAGCAATGTGCAACAACATGACAACACTACAGAGCTGAGATAACACCAGTTGACGCAGTAACTGCTTGTTCCAACATCCCAGTTGTGGAAGTGTGCTTTCACACCTGTAACATAGAACGTCAGGAAAAGGTGAGACACAAATGTGCTTAAATAAGCACTGTGGTTGGCACCGCTGCCCTTGTAGATGTGCTTAAACACCTCTGTAATGTGATGTGTTTTATATTGACAGTGTTGTTATAACAGTATTTGTGGTAAATGGGAAAAAAGAACCTGCATTTTTCCAAATAAATCTGGAAAATTTGTTGTGCGATCTTTGTGCCATAGTGTTTACAATCAAAGTGGAATTATGACATAAAGGTAAAATATCTTTAGTACTGATATATTATAGACAGCAAGATGAGGAAAGTAGATAGGAGTACAAGGAGATACGGCAGGAGGTAAAAAGAGAAGTGGTAAAAGCTAAGGAAAAGGCATTTAGCGAGCTGGACAAGAAGTTGAATAGTAAAGAAGGGGAAAAGGGCTCGTACTAACTGACCAGACAAAGCGACAGAGCTGGAAAGGTTATGACGGTAAAAGATGCACATGGTTATGTGCTGACAAGCGAGGAGAGTCTTTTTTATTACAATAATGTGCGCTGAATGTAGTTCACTAGATTTGGATGCAAACACCCTAAAATTTAAATCTGAGTTCAAGTTAACTGCATGCTTTCAATTTCAATGTTCAATGTCTACTGCAATGTTTCAATGTTGCAGTAGACAACCACAAATGTATATTTTTTTCAGTGTCTATATATATATATATATATATATATATATATATATATATATATATATATATATATATATATATATATATATATATATATATATATATATTTTTTTTTTTTTTTTTTTTTTTTATTTAATCATTATTTAACCATGTAGGTCATAAATGTTGTTTTGAAGAAGACCAAGCCAAGGGTGGATTTAGGGAAAGAAACAACTACAAAATACAAAAATGATACACTACTCAGCATCCACCCAAAAGACATCACTGGTGGAGGTAACCACTGGTAATAAATCTGCCACTGGTGGTGGAGGGCATGGATACACTATTTCATTCAAGGTACGTTGCTAACACTCAAATCCTGACTTTCTGTCATACTATTGTTATTCCCTTTTATATCTGACAAAATGTTCATCACACCTTTACAATCATTTACATAATGTGTTAAAAGACTTTATCTGGGACTCTGATCTACATCTCATTTTTGTGGACTCAACAATGTTGTAATGCCTTTGCACATAATGAGTTATACTTGTTGTGTTTGTTGTAACTTTTTTGTTATAAGTTATTGCATGTCCTGTCAATTATGTGTTGAGCTCGCTGTTGTCTTGATAGAATAACTAACAGATGCCAGTGTTACTGAGTCTGGCCTGCTTGAGGCTTCATGGTACGAAATAAACAGATTCATTAATTAATTTTAATAAAAAGTTGATTTTCTTCCCACTGTTGCCAATGTGCTTATGGGGTGGGTAAGATGCACTTGTGCTTAACACTGTGAAGTAACTTATGTTCTGATTTGGTGCTATATAGTAAGTCCCTTCAGCTGCTCCCTTGTTTTTTCACTTGGTGTCACAACAGCAGATCCAAGGTGGATCTCCATGTTGATTTGGCACCAGTTTTACACCGGATGCTGTTCCTGACACAACTCTACGTTACATGGAGAAATGTGGCATGTGTGGGGTTTGAAATGGGAGCATTCTCCATTGAAACCAAGCACACAAATCACTTGGCCACCACCGCTGCTGATCGGGGTCTATATAAATTAAGTTCATTTGAATTCATTGTTCAGAAATGATCAATACATATAGGGAATTATTAAAAAAAAACACTTAAAATGTAAAAATTTACCCTTACATTACTGCATACACATACAGAGTGGTTGCCCTCTCTCAGTGCGTATTCTGGTTTTGCTTTGTAAGTGAATAAATGTCAACTGTTGTGTTGTGTATTGTAAACATTTTTGGTAGAATGGCTGAAGCAGTTGTTCACCCCTTTGAGTCTGGTCTGCTTATGGCTTCTTCCTCAAATTATCAGATGGAGTTTTTCCTTTACCACTGTCACCTGTCTGCTTGCTGTAGGGGCTGGTAAAGTTAGACCTTACTTGTGTGAAGTGCCTTGAGGCAGCTTTGTTATGAAATGGTACTACAGTATATAAACAAAATAAATGGAATTGAATTGGATTTTTGTTTTTTTAGTGAAGGTTTGTGTGTGTGTTTAGTTCTGTTTTGCTGGTGTTGCTGCCAGATACAATTAAAACGCAATAGCAAATTAGCCCACATAAGCAGAGGGCTGAAGAACACCTTTCCAAAACACGTTTTTCAAATATATTTTCTGAGAAATTCATTGATTTTCCTATTTACGCTGACATTAAAAAGTACAAAACTCAGAAAAAGGTTGGAGATGAAAGAAAAACATTTTTAAATACATATTTCATGTGGATGAACACAAATAAGTGCTCACACACTGATGTAGCCAAAATCCTGCCAGAGATGAATGAAAAATGAATGAAAGACCTATGTTAACGCTCAGAGAGAAAGTTGTGAGGTGTCACAGCACAAAGCCAAACGATCAACCTGAACTCTTCATCAGAAAAAGTGACTTCAAAGTCAGTGCTGGAATGGCTTATTTCAGGATCTGGACAGAAGAATAACGCATACACTCACACAGTTAATATAGATATTCTACAATTATTTAGATATACAGAAAATGACAGATATGGTAAATGTTGATATTCATAATTATATATAATAAAATCCTGGCCAAAGAAGATAAGAAGTATGGTGATTGTATCCCCGCCAACTCTCAACAGCACATCATCTCTAGCAGACGCAGAAAAAATCTGATTTTATTTATTTGCCATCAGGTGACGGGCTCCATCACAACAAAGTAATGGAGCAAATGGAGGCAGTCGATGTTTACAACAAACAATGAGCATTGTAGACGGGTTTCAGCAAACAGGAAGCCCAGGTAATTACTTTCCTTTAAGATACATTATCCTCCCAAAAGAGATTACATGCAATGCTCGGCTGAAGGGTGAAAACTGTTTCGAGTCCAGACTTCTGGTACTGCAGCTCTTGGAAACACAAAACTGTCATGTTGAACAGCCTCCAAACTTCAGTCAAGACACCGCCAATGTGCAGGAGCTCAGAAGCAAAAACAGGCATTTAGAGAAAAGTGTTGGTGCAAACAAAAACAACAAAACTATTCTCAAAATTCACATTAGTCCAATGAAGAAACATTTCTAGATGGTGGATTGAGAGTGGTCTTTCAAAACGCTAATGAGCATATCTCCGGGGCATGACAATTCACGAGTATTCAAATGATGTCAATTGTCTTGTATGACTGTTAAGGTGCCTTGACACTTGCACACATTTAAGGGCCCCTTCACACATAGCACAAATAAGTAGAAATCAGAGCAAACCATGGCAAAATAGCCTGAATGAGTGAACCACGAAAACATCGAGCCGACGTCAGGAGGGACATACAGTCGGGCAGCCGTAAACGATCCCGTGTGTATGCATGACACCGTCGCAACGGGAACACAGTGGAAGCAGCATGCTGTTCCAACATGAACATTTCCAAGTCAATGAATATGTCTTGGACTTTATTTACATCAATTATGAAGAAATACAAAAGTTTCTTTCATCAAAACATCAAATCTAAGCTTGCATCTCAGATGTAGTTTCTGACAAATTGTCGCTGAATGTTCAGTTCTGCTTTTTAAGAAAATCTCCTCTACACCACTTTATCAGGAAGCTGCATTTTATATTTTTATTTAAATTATATCAAGTTGTAGACATTTGCTTTCACTGTGAGTTTAAGGAAGATAACCTTAGGTTTATTTATTTATTTGTATTTGAAATGGCATGAACAAATTAAAATGTGTGAAATGCCAAGTGTTCCAATACTTTTGAGTACAGTTGAGAAACACTCTGTGGCATGTGTATTTTTAAGTGAAATGCATCTTCCTGGTATCACTCAGAGAGCAAAATTAAGAGGTTATTTAAGTCCCTTAGAGAGCAAAATTAAGTGGTTATTTAATCAACAGCTGCGTGCTCGTTTAAAAATTACTGGAGAAACACGCATATATAAGACAACCCGAATTAAAGGAGAAATGCCATTTTTAACAACCTGGACCTCATTTCTGGCATAAAATACGGTCGTTTACTCACCAATATAACTTTGGGGTCATTATTAGTCCATGGTTCAAACGACATGTTCAGTTCAAATCTGAGGAAAACATTTTTCTTCTTCTACTAAAGTGGATTACAACTTTTTGTGTTACGCAGCACCAGCTACTGAACAGGAGGAACCTAGCAGTCAATGTGACTCACTGATTTCAAAATGCAGCTCTTTACAACCAGATGTGTGGTGCCGTGACATGTCAATCATCTGTGTCCAATCAGATTTCAGGGGAGTCCAGTGCAACCCTGGTCTCTGCTCTAGCTCCACCCATGCCAGGAAATGTTCAACAATTTGCCGATGTATTGTGCATGACTGTACGACCATGCGTTCCTCACGACAGCAGGTAGAATGTTTCCTGGTTTCTCATTTTGGATTTTCTTCCAGTTTCTGCGTCTTTCGTGTGATGTGTGAAGGGGTCCTTAGAGATGAGGTGACAAGCTCAGTCATCCATCAGGAGCTCAGAGTAGAGCTGCTGCTCCTTGAAAGGAGGCAGCTGAGGTGGTTTGGGGATCTGGTAAGGATGCCTCCTGGGCGTCTCCCTAGGGAGGTGTCCCAGGCACGTCCAGGTAGAAGCAGACCTGGGGGAAGACCCAGGACTAAGTGGAGAGATTATATCTCCACACCTCGACATCCACATCTCGAGATCCACCAGTCAGAGGTGGTTAATGTAACCAGGGAAAAGAGAAATTTCCTGCTGGAGCTGTTGCCCCCGTGACCCGATCCCGGATATGTAGTTGAAGATGTATGTGTGTATAATATTGCAAATCCTGTGGTGTGACCACTGCACACAGGCACATCTCGATAATGGTGCTGAAATGATATATTATGCAGCCCAATGCCATAGCACAGACTTATTGTTTTAGCACAACAGTCAAACATCGCCACCAATTAAGACATCAAAGATGCCTGTCACTACTGTGAAAAAGATATTTTTAATCCAATGAAGTTATTAAAGTCTACTGAGAAGGAAATCAGAAGAATTTTTGAGCACTTGAATGAAAAGAGGGAGGATAGAATTACAAGGCTCTCAGCACGTCATCAGCAAAGATTTATCCCCTAAAAGCTGAAATTCAACAGTATGTTTTGACAATTCTGTCTCGGCCTTGACTGGCAGAGAATGCCAGCCAATCCCTATTTGAAATATGACATGGAAAAACAAAGCCTGTCAGAGTGAGTTGGAGAGATGTCTACTGAGAGCCACATGTGGTGAGAAACAGAGTCAAGATGGGAGAGAGAAGTCGCTTTTCCTTCTCTACATGACTCTGTCCCTGAGACACATGTCATGCTGCTCCCCCTACAGTGGGTGACTCTGACAGGATACTGTCTGTGCAGCATTCCCCCTGTGTGATTGATGAGCCTCATTTTACCAATTAATGGAAAATCCCCTGTTGACTACCATCAGATTGCCGTTTGTAACTGTTAGTGTTCCTGACTGTCACAGATTCATTCTAATTAGAGCGCTCATTCTCCTCCAACTTTTCTATTGTGAATCAAACGTGCAGAGCCGAGCGCACAGTGACATGTCGGGGAAATGGCCCACTCTGTTACTTGTCGTCATTAATTTATTCGCAACTGTCAGGTTTTTTTTTTTTTTTTCATTTTGGAAACAGCCAACCTTAATGTCAACTGTATACAGTATCTTATAAATCAATTTGCACACGTAAGGTAATTAGCATCCTTTATTTATATAATGAAGCATCTAATTGCTGTAGTGTGTGTGAATGCAGTCAAAAAGTTCAACTAATCATATCTGAGCAGCCAGCCAGCCCACAGTTGTGCAGAGATCTCTGGGTGATTTCAGGGGAGAGAACAAATCGCCACCATGGAGAAAAGGTTAGAAATCAACAGACAGAACAATATCGCCTTAACAGCATCAGCGAGATAGGAATATCATTACTGTGGGGAAAGGAGAGTATGTGTTTGGGTATTAGTTTGATTTACATTTTGCAGACCGCTTTCGTCTGGCACACACAACAACTTCAGCTAATGACACTCGGGCCTTTTCATCAAGATGCTTTCCCCAGCCTTTTTGAGCACTGCCCCGTACCACTTACATATTTCAAATAAGGTACAACAAATGACGCTACTAGACGATAAACTGTTCTGCACAGGAATAAATGTCAGCTATTGTATAAATATGTGATCTGCAGACTATTTGCCAGCGTTAAATAAATTCCACCAAGTCCACTTTAAACTAAATCAGCCATAGTAGTTGTTCTGGAAATCACCAGTAGTTATTGCAGGATATTGTTGGGGCCAATTAAAATATGATGTTTTGTCTGCATATATCTTCCTGTGCTTCAACGTGTGGCAGTTACTTCTAATAATCCTATATGGGGAGATTCACATGCTGAAACACTGCGTAAACCCTTGGTGGCTCATATTTACTCCACAAGTAACTCCAGTCACGTTTCCTTTCCACTTGCATTTGACAGAATAATTTGCCAACAATGGGCCTGCCATTCAACTGAGTCTCAGGGATTTCATTAAAACATCAAATGAAAGTGAAATCATGAGCCATGACGGTGGAGAGTGGGGATGGTTAAGCAGAGAAGCACGGCTGGTGTCTACCGCAGGATTAGAGCTCAGCAACAAGTGCTCAAGGGGGGCTTTGCATCAAACCCAGGAGCCCATGACAAATGAGGGCGGCTGGGCCACTGTCTATTACCCTGCACTAAGCCCAGGCCTTTTGGGGGAGTAATGAGGTACAGATTGGTGCTGCTGCCACTGGGTCCTTAGCCCGATTTTCTGTGGCGTAGAAATAATCAGCCAAGACCCAGGCCAACAGAGGGTTATAAAGCTGCTGAGAGCAAGAGAGATAAAACAGATTAACAAAATGAATATTAAAAATGCTACAATCTGCCTACACTTACTCCGCCCCTTCCACATATACTCTAGGTCCAAAATATTTTAGTGATTAGTGAATGAATGAATGAAAACTGTTTATTTCGAACATTTGATACAACAATTACAAGATAGATCAGTAAAGACAACAACAAAAAAGTTCCTACTGTGTACCCAACATGTCCGAAAAGGGGTAGGGTGAAGCATCAGCTTATTTATCCCTACCCCTTCTTCCCCACAACCAGTAATACCCTTTGCCACATATACACATAGATTCCTACACACCTAAACCGATATCAATATATCAATATCTATATATATATATATATATATATATATACACATCAACATACATACACATATACATACACATACATATATACATATATATACACATATATACACAAACATAAATATACACCTACACATACCTACTTACATACAAAATACTATATATTTACATATATATATATATATATATATACACATATATATATACATACACACATCAACATACATACACATATACATACACATACATACACATATACATATATATACACATATATATACACAAACATAAATATACACCTACACATACCTACTTACATACAAAATACTATATATTTACAAGCCGAAGCAAAAAACAAAAACACCCTAACCCTCATTACCCTTCCTCCTCCCTATACCTAGAAAAAAACATATTTTTGTACCGCTGTTTGAACTGGTTCATGCTTGGACATTGCTTGAGCCCCACTCCCAATCTGTTCCACATCCTCACCCCACAGACAGAAATACAGAAACCTTTTAATGTTGTTCGTGCCCACTGATGCTTTAAATTAAATTTCCCCCTCAGACTGTAATCCCCTGATCTGTTAAAAAACATATTTTTAATATTTGCTGGAAGTAAATTGTTTATTGCTTTATACACAATTTGTACTGTTTGAAAATGAACCAAGTCTGTGAATTTTAAGAATTTGGATTGTAAAAATAGTGGATTTGTATGATCTCTATAGCCAGTATTATGAATAATTCTTATAGCTCTTTTCTGCATTACTGATAGTGATTGTGTTGTACCTTTATAAGTATTACCCCATACCTCTGCACAGTACTGTAAATATGGTAAAACCAGTGAGCAGTAAAGAATGCAGAGTGAGTTGTGGTCCAGAATATGTTTCGCTTTGTTTAGAACTGAAATGCTTCTTGACAGTTTACTTTGTATATGTTTTATATGAGTCTTCCAGTTTATCTTATCATCTATTATCACCCCCAGAAACTTATTTTCATGTACCCTTTCAATATCTACCCCCTCGACTTGTAACTGAACCTGTATGTCTGTATTACAATAGCCAAATAACATGTATTTTGTTTTACTTAAGTTTAATGATAATTTGTTTCTGTCAAACCATATTTTCAATTTTCCCATTTCTATACTGATCCTCCTCAGTAACTCCTGCAAATCCCCCCCTGAACAAAAAATGCTTGTGTCATCTGCAAATAATACTAATTTTAATATTTTGGAAACATTGACAATATCATTTATATAAATTAGAAACAGTTTTGGACCCAATACTGACCCCTGTGGGACGCCACAAGCATTGTCCAAGCATGATGATGTATATTCCCCCAACTTCACAAACTGTTTTCTGTTACTTAAGTAGCTTCTCACCCAGTGCAACACCAACCCCCTAATCCCATACTGTTCAAGTTTATTGATTAATATGTCATGATTGATTGTATCAAAAGCCTTTTTAAGGTCTATAAATATTCCAACTGAATGTAATTTGTGGTCTATGGCGTTTGTAATCTCCTCAACTGATTCTATTAATGCAAGTGATGTTGAACTATGTGCTCTGAATCCATATTGACTATCAGTAAGTAATTTATGTTTATTTATGAATTTGTCTAATCTATTATTGAATAACTTTTCTAATAATTTGGAAAATTGTGGAAGCAAAGAAACAGGTCTATAATTTGTGAAGTGGTGTCTATCCCCAGTCTTATACAGCGGCACAACCTTAGCTATTTTCATTTGATTGGGAAATTTACCGGTTTGAAATGATAAGTTACAGATGTATGTTAATGGTTCTACAATCCATTCAATAACCTGTTTTACCACCACCATATCAATTTCATTTAAATCGGTAGATGTTTTATATTTACAATTATTCACAATGTCTATAATTTCTTTTCCATCCACTGCTGTGAGGAACATTGAACAGGGATTTCTTTCTATGAGATTATTATCCCAATCCTCAGGTTGGGAATCAGGAATTTTTTCTGCCAAGCTTGGTCCAATATTTACAAAAAAATTATTAAAACCGTTGACTACCTCATCCTTATTTTCCTTCTTGACATTATTATCAATGAAATACTGAGGGTAACTCTGTTTTTTATTACCATTTTTGATAATGCTATTTAATATATCCCATATTCCTTCAATATTGTTTTTGTTATTATATAATATGTTACTATAATATTCCTTCCTACATACCCGTATAATATTAGTTAATCTATTTTTGTATTTCTTATATCTATTTTCTGCCTCTTTAGTCTTTAGTTTTATGAATTCTCTATACAGTGTATTTTTCTTATTACATGCATTTCGTAACCCTTTCGTCATCCATGGTCGAGCTTGGATTTTTTGTTTTCTGTAGTCTTGTTTAATTGGACAATTTTTATCATATAATGATGTAAATATTTGTAAAAAAGTTTCATATGCACTATCAACATCACTTTCACTGTATACCTTTTCCCAGTTTTGCTCCTGTAAATCCTTCTTTAGTGTGTTCATGTTTTCCTCTGTCCGCACTCGCCTGTATTTTATTTTCTCCTCTGGCTGATTCCGCCGATGGTTTCTATTATAAACGATGAAAACTGGTAGATGATCACTAATGTCATTGATTAATAATCCACTCACAGTGTTATTCTCAATATCATTGCTGAATATATTATCAATTAAGGTAGCACTATGGGATGTAATTCTGCTTGGCCTGGTGATTTTTGGATATAAACTCATACTGTACATTATACTGATAAATTCATCTATTATTTTATGCTTATTTGGATTGAGCAGATCAATATTTAAGTTACCACAAATGAACACAGTTTTTGATTAGTTTTTGAGAACATTTTTCCCATACAGTCAGTGAATGTTTCAATACAAGATCCTGGTGCTCTATATATACAGCTGACTAATACATTTTTGCTTTTTTCTTCACATATTTCAATAGTTATACATTCTAATAAGTTATCAATC
This sequence comes from Thalassophryne amazonica, assembly GCF_902500255.1. Lineage (NCBI taxonomy): Eukaryota > Metazoa > Chordata > Actinopteri > Batrachoidiformes > Batrachoididae > Thalassophryne > Thalassophryne amazonica. Next base: position 57,310,311 of record NC_047113.1, read on the forward strand.
ACAGTTGTCATATTGTCTACTATTTTATAATCCATGTTCTTATCCACATACACAGCCACTCCTCCTCCACTCTTATTCTTTCTGTTTACACAATTAAATTCATATCCATCCAGTTCAAAATCCATTCCTTTATCTTCATTGATCCATGTTTCAGATATAGCAATTATGTTAAATATTTTTTTAAACTGACTTAAATATTCTTTAATGTTGTTAAAGTTTGCATATAGACTTCTTCTGTTGAAATGGATTATTGATAATTTGTTATCCGTTCTAATGATCCAATTAAACTGTTCATCTGTATAATAGCAACAACTGTCATTGATATTTGAGAAGAAATTATTGTCCGGGTCTATATCGTGCTCCAAGTCCAGTACATTGTGGTCTGTGTATTTAAATGTTCTCAGTTCTACTTTTCCATGATCAGCAATCCTTTGAGTTATATCCTTCTTGTCTCCAGATGTAGATGAATAGGTAGTAGATGAATAGGTTCCTCTGGTCTGTGTCATGGTGTTGTGATGTGTTTGTGTCCTCATACCTTATTGGTCATATTTGTCCAGATCCTCGATGTTCCTGATTACCATAACCTTCGCTTGTTCTGGTGTTCCATTCAATTTGATAAATGTTTTGCAGTTGGATGTGCATGTCTGTTGAATTTTTCCCTGCTTTTTTAAGAAACGAGCTTTCCTGGCGATGTCTGCGTTTCTTTTGGTCAGATGTTCATTGATGAATACGTTTGTTCCTTTGAGTTTCCGTCCCTGTTTTAACAATGCCATTTTATGTTTTCTGTTGACAAACCTCATTATAACTGCTCGCTTGTCTCCATCCTCTCTCCTGGGCAGGGGGTGGCACGCTTCAATGTTATTACAGTCCATTTGAATACCTTTAGATTGCAGGAAGCCAGCCACCTGTTGTTCCACTGAGCTGGCCTCCTGCTCGTTGGCCTCCCCTCCGCTGTCTTCTGACACCGCCCGTGCGTAGGATCGAGGTTTAATATGAATTCCTGTAATAATAACGTCGTTCATCCTTGTGTACTGTTCCAACTCCGCAACACGGTTCTCCAGGTACACCAGACGCCGGTCTTTCTCGGCATTCTGGATCCGGAGAGCCTTCACTTCTTCCACCAGCTCCATAATGGATTTCTGCTGCATTTTAACCACAGAGATTTCCTCAGACAAAAAGTCCAGGGACTTCTTGATATCGTCTCCCTCCTCCGCCGTCAGTGCCTTCTTCGGACCCATGGTCAGATAACTCCGCGCTGGCGCCTCGGGCCTCGGTAAAGCCGCGCCGGTGGAACTGCGCTGATGCCTCGGGCCTCGGTAAAGCCGCGCCGGTGGAACTGCGCTGACGCCTCGGGCTTCAGGTGGAGCCGCGCCGGTGGATGTGCACTGACGCCTCGGGCTTCAGGTGGAGCCGCGCCGGTGGATGTGCGCTGACACCTCGGGAGACAGTCCAGGGTCCGGTACACAGAAAGGCAGGCCGCGTAGTAAAGGTACAGATGAGGGCAACGCAAAATACGTGGTCAGGAACAGGCGTCAAAACTCCCAGCAAACACTTAGAACAGGCTTCTTAAAATACTACGAATCCACAATGAACGCGGTTTAAATAAAGATAATAATAATACAAATTAAACACAAAAAAACATTTAAACTTAAATTAACGCTACTAATCCACAACACAACCTAAAAACCTAAGCATATGTATATGCTGTTAGTGAGCAAAGAGAAGGACTCCTTTTAGACTGCAGGAAATCAACACTAAATTCCGAGAAGAGACAACACATCCAAAAGGACGATCTTCAGTCCTGCGTGTGATTCAGTGAACATCACAGGTGTACCTCTAATATGCCTGTACCACATGCCACCAAACCCCAGGGAGCAACAGTCCATGCAACCTGTCAGCAAACTTACTCTACTGGTTAATGGAGCTGCCACGTCAGGGAGAGTGTCACAGACTAACAAGATACTGATTGGGGAACTTCTCTGGAATACTCTCATGACCAGAGGGTACTGAGATGGTCGTCTGCCTGGCAGTGCAAATGACGGCTGACAGACAAGAAGAAGGGAGGGCAAAATAAAATCAGTATGCGTCATGTCAATGAAAACACACACACAAGTTCGCACACACCTTAGCTAAAAACTATGAGCAACTCTATGACTTTTACACTGAAAAACATTCGAAGCGTGGGACCACAAAGACATTAAATTATTGAGGATGGACACCCAGATCAACTTCAAGCAATGACCTAACATTTATTCTAAAGGCCCACCAGAACATCAGATCAGAAGAAATGAATTGGTGAAGGAGTTGGAGACATTAGACAGAAATGAGGCACCATCCACACAACAGATTCTTAAATAACTTCTGTAGACACTCAAACCACATCGGAGATGAGGCACAAACCACACAAACATCTTGGGTACTCTGCAACTACAATGTTTATTCATTTATTCATTTTCTATACTCACTTATTCCAGTTAAAGGTCACTGAGGGAGGGCCGGAGCCTATCACAATGATCAATAGGCAAGTGGAGGGGTATACCCAGGTCAGTCGATTAAGCTATAAATGGGAGCCAGCCTTGGTTAGGAATGTAACCTGCATCAGACTGGCATCCCAGCCAGGGAGAGTCGTAGACTGTCATCCACTTCATGCTGTGAAATCCAGGGATAAGCACCAGTATTCTTTCGAGAGGAGCTCCCCCATCAAAATGGTAAAAATATGGTAAATGGACTGCATTTATATAGCACTTTTCCATCTGCATCAGATGCTCAAAGCGCTTTACAATTATGCCTCACATTCACCCCAATGTCAGGGTGCTGCCATACAAGGCGTTCACTACACACCGGGAGCAATAGGGGATTAAAGGCCTTGCCCAAGGGCCCTTAGTGATTTTCCAGTCAGGTGGGGATTTGAACCCATGATCTTTTGGATTCAAGCCAAACACCTTAACCACTAGACCATCACCACCCATCACGCTGATCTCCCCATAGTGCATATCGACAGTTACGTGTGTCGAGCTGAACTCCCCGTCGGATGAGCTCCCCATCATCTACCAACAATATTTTGCTTTAAAGACATGCAAGTCTTTACTTTTTTAATTGAAAAAACACATTACTGCATTTTTATGTAAATACAAAACTTACGTGGGTTTCTTCGTTAGTGGAGCTTGTCTCAACTGGTGACTGTGTCCCTTTGAGATGAGCTCCACTGTGCAACTGCGCATGTGGACCTCACACGTCGAGCTGAGCTCACTCAGCAGAGAAAAGTAGAAAATGCAAGAACATTTTGCATTTACATAACAATACAGTGATGTGTCTTAAATTTACCAAAAGTAAAGACTTGCATGTACACATGCTGTCTTTAGAGCATAATATTGTCGTGAGATGATGGGGAGCTCATCTCGACGGGGAGTTGCGTATGCGCAGTTGCATGGTAAAGAGAGGTAGATAAACTTGACGAGGGGAGGTAGGGAGAACTGCGCATGCGTGTGCATGTGCAGTTGCGCAGTGGAGAGCCTCTCGAAGGGTAGATCATCTCGTCGGGACACCGGCACCAACGAGCACCTGAGCCTATATTGGACTTGCTTTGAGACTTTGGTGAGAAGATTATGCTTATCCTGGAAATGGTTCCATTACATTTCAGGGGCATCTGGATAAAGGCACAGATGCCTGACATGTTCTGTGCATAAATTTGCATACTATTGAGTGTAACATCATATTTTTGGAACTAGTAAATGCCATCAGTACTCTCAAGGTGCAAGTGCTGACATGGGTGTGACACATCACATTTTATCAATCTGAAGAATATTAAATTTTAATCATCAGGTGACAACTATGTGGTATCCACTTGAAATAAATTTGTTTAGGCAGGATGAATATATGTAGACACTTGATATGAACAACACAAGTAGCCCTTTGGAAATAAATGTGCTGATTAGGTTAAAGAAGGAGTTCTGTGCATATAAATCTGCATACTAATTTATGGAGCATAATCTTTTGGGAAGCACTATATCTCATTTGTACCGAATGATGTAATGCTCATATTTACAACTTGGGAAATTCAAGTGGACTAGAGCTAACATCATGACCATTGCAAGAATATTTGTATAAATTTGCAAACTAATGAGGAGAGATCCATTTTGGACTCTCGGCTATATCTCACCAGTGCTGAGCAGCTGGAATGTTCATATTTAAACCAAAGGTAGTTCATGTGGCGTACACAATGTAAAAATAGTGCTGCTATGATATTTGCATATATTTGCAAATTAATGAGAGAAAGAAGGCTCTGAGGCCCATTGATGCTGATATTTGTCCCTTGATACCACAGCATGAAGTGGATGAAAGTCTACGACTCCTCTTACAAAGGATGTCAGGCCACTGCAGATTACCAACCAAGGCCAGTGCCCTTTTACAGTTGGATGGACTGAGACAATGGAAAAGAACTATATTGTCCAAACATATAGACACAGTATCATGACCGAGAATCAAATCCAAATTTACATACATGTCATCCAACTTTTATTCCACTGACCAACAGGCTCAAACTAATGAGGGGAGCTCAATCAAACAGTTCTCGCAATATCTCACCGGCGCTATAGTGGATAACATGCTGACATCTTGAGTACCTCATGTGGGGGAAATGCGCTTTGTATGTTGTACCTAGGGGCCCTGTCCCACTGGCATTTAGGAGGATTTGCGTAAATTGGCCCATATTCGCCAAACATCTGCAATATCCGTGTAACATGCCTGTATGAGTCGGCCGTCATCCGAACATGCCCGTGATCATCCCCAGAGGCACGCATGTCCGCAGCCAGGATTTTTGAGTAGCTCAAAAATCTGGATGCGGATAACATCCGCCTTACATACTCCATACATAATTCATACACAATACATACTCACTCTATGCTCTGTATATCTGCCGTTAACCGCTGATATCCGCAACTGATGGGGATTTGCGGCTTGGCAGTGGACCGGGACAGTGTGTAAAACAGATATATTGCGTGCCTATCATGTCCACATCACAAACTAAAATAAGTTGTAGCGACTGCATACAGATTGGCCACGAATAAAGCATTTTTATTACATCTGCTTTGCAGCTGTTTTGCGGACAATCTGTGAATGCATAACAAGCACGTCACGTAACCCAAAGTATTATATGTGGCAGAAAGCGACATACCTGCCAGTCAGTGCCGGTCCGGCTGTGTAGATCCACAAAGACATAACAGCTGCTGCAATCCAAGACTTTTATTTAACACCAACAAAATGAAGAGTTGCTGTTTAGCCACAGCTCACGCTGAAGTCTGTTTTCTGTGACACTCTCAAAAAAAAAAAAAACCCACTGTCTCACACCCCGAGCGGCTTCCCCCCTCCAGCTCCCCAAACTCATGAACAGTTAACCCTCGCATGTCAACACTCTGTGAGCAACTTGTCCAAGTCCAGCAAATGCTCTAGAGGCTGTATTGTTGGTGTCTGCACAGTTTCCTCACTACATGCATTATATAACCATGACTGTTCATCATATATTCGCTATATATTATTAATATATCCGTAATTCATACTGGGACATTTGTCATTTTTGGCCATTTTTGTTGCGGATGACAACGAACGCCTGCAATTTGTATACTCAATTCATGCGCAATTAATCCTCTCCCCAGTGGGACAGGGCCCTAACAGCCTTTATGTGTTGAGGATTATCCTTTCAGAGCTCTGTTCTTCCATCCTGTAATAAAGGATGTATGCATGACATCACAATATGCAGACAACACTAATGTTAACACCTACAGAGTGAAAGAAAGACTAGCTTACTGAGAGGCAGCGGCAGTGTTCAGCTTGAATGAAATAAAAAACAACAAAAAGAGAAAAACAGGCATTTAAAATGGAAAAGAGCTGCTGTGCGAATGACTGCAAATTGATTCAACATATATATATATATATATATAATATTTATAAATTTTGCACATTGTGCATCCTCATTTCAGATATAACTGTAAATGTATTCAAAGGGGGCTCACTCATTCACTGGCTATGTTTCTAAGTGAGCAGCTGTATTGGCTATAAACATATTTTGCAACAGTAGTTCGCAGTTTAACAAATTAAAGTTGCAATAAATGAATAAAAATATTGTATGAACCTCTCCACAGACAACATATTAGGGTGCTTGCCACTTTAGTTTTGCCAACAAGTTCCACCTTGAAATACAACCCAGTGTCAACGCATGCCTTCAGGTGTTTGTATGGTCTTTGTATATTTCCCTGGTGGAAAAATCACATGCATATAAATATTAGTATTGCTATTCTTGTGCACATGTTAACACCCATAAACTACTGCTTCTTTAGTAAGCTGTAAGGCTCAATGTTACATCCAACTGCATTTAATTTTTAGACATACTTGCTACATTCAAAGTCTACCCTACTAAAGGCAGCCATGTTATAACATATGTAGTCACTCAGTGAAGTCTATGCATATACTCTCTAAACCTTGGCTACTTGGAGCGTCCTATCAGATTTACTAACCATAATTCCAGTGTGCTTCCATGGAGAAATGGATAACATGCTCCTTTTGAGTAATCAGTCCACCGCAACTTCTTGATGAAGCATTACGCACACAAGGTGCCTCAAGCATAACAATCATTCACTTTGTTTCACTTCTGAACAGATTTTTACAAACTTTGGTGAAAATATTTGCTCTGGTAATTAGCATTTTAAAGAGGATGTCGACAAAGATGTGGTGCTTTGGCAATTTTTTCCTAAACTGCTGAAAGTATGCATTCTGTAATACCTTCCAGTTCTCATGTTAAAATTAAAAATCATGTAAATGAAGAAAACTGAAGTCTGTAATCATAAATCAACATAATCACATTTTGTGACTTTCCGTCCCAATAATCATTATAGTAATTAAAATGATAATTTTGGTAAGATGTGTATTCAGACAGAAAGAAATGCTTAATAAAATGCTAATGTCTTCTGAGAAACACAGAGTGCCACTTGAAAGATGACTATTCTTTCTGAGGATGACATTTTTCTGTTTGCTGGATCTACGCATAAATGCGGAGGTCAGGCAGTGAAAAGAATTTAAAGTTCATGCAGTGTTTTAATTTCTGTACACTAAACCCAAGCAAAATTTGGATAAATAAATGGCTTATTTGTTCTTCAGTTAACTGGCTACACAGTTTGCAGGGAGTTTCATTAGTAGAAGAAAACATTCGGGTTTGGGAAGTGGAATGTTGTCGTATTTATGTGGAAAGGGTCTTGAAGAGGGGTATTTGTGTTTTTCTTCAAGTATTTGTGCTGTAAATTTAGAAGGAGGTAATAAAGTGCCATCAGGTCTGAGACATAAAGAAATAAACAAGAATACTGTAAGGAAACTGATTTTCTTTTCAGTCCCAACACAGTGTGATAACGCCGCAAAGCACAGCACAATGCTCTGTTTCTTCAACACTACACCGGGTTTTATTGGGAATGTGTTTACTCTTTACACCCAGCAGCCACCTAAACAGAACAATTGTTTCACTAACAACCATTTATTTGACCTTAAGTGCCTGATGCCAATACAAGAGAATGCTGCACATGTACAATAAGTAGCCTGGAGCCAACAGAGTCTCAAACTGCTGCTGTTTGACAAGGGCCATCCATAAAGCGTAGTGGTGAACCTTGCCTTTGAAGTATGAACTAAATCAAACTGAGAACAACAAAAGGTGGTGCCTCTATTAATGCATCTGTCGATTTTCACACCAGAAATGTTGCTATTACAGGCCAGCACAGGGCTGGAAGAAAGTCTGCATGGGTTGATCCCATGTGGGTGGAAGAAAACAATGGTAGAAACCACAGCTGTGAGGTGTGAGGTGTAGGGGCTTTGGTGTATCAAAGATCTGACGGATTCCTCTTTCGGACCAGCTATCAATCATTTTATCTATATTAAAGCTGAATCAGTTTCCTATTTAGGTTGCCAGGAAATGTGAATAAGTAGAAGGTTTCATTCTACATAGACAAATTCCAGTTACACAAATTTAGCAATAAAAAGAGCTCAAATAGTAACCCTAACTCTAAATGCGCAAACACTTTGTATTTTCAACAAAATGGCTGAAAAGTAAAAGAAAAAAATCAATATATTACATATTTCGAAGGCTATATTACACAATTGTCTGAAACACATCAATGTGTCTAAATATACATTGTTTAAAATAGTTGGTTCCTATTTTTAAAAACATTCAAGTAACTTTGTCCATCTGAAATGTGCCCAAATAGTAAAAATTGCAATTTGTCTAATTGGAATGCATCAATCTGGAATGATGCCAAGTAAGACATATGTCAAAGTATGATCAGTAAATGGAAATAATTTGATGAAAGTGAATTTTACTGAGGTTTTTTTTTTTGCACCCCTATACTGTGTGCCACTTAGTATATGGCAATGAGAGGAAAGGATTTCTTCCAATTGTGGTCTTCCAGGAAATAAATTGTTAAACTGGGATGGCTTAAGGCACTGAGTACAGCAGGAAGAGACAGATTGGATATAACCAGTAATCTATCAAGGTTCAGTTCAGATTCTCATGACCTCACTACCATTAATATTCCAGTACACAGAGTCCAACTCCATCCTATAGCTCCATCGGCATTTGTAAGTGTGTGTATATTTCTCTGTGTTTGAGATAGCCATACGATTGCAGGGGAAACAGGGTTCTCTTGGGGATTCTGCCTCAACCCTACAGTCTTTGTGGGCTCCCATTACTTCTGACAGATAGAGATCACTAAACCGCTGAACAAACACCCCATTCAGTCATTTGCATACATTACAGTAATGAAAAGAGAAAAATGTCTCAATAAAACCAAATGAGAGTGCTTCCACTAAGCTGTATCTTCCTTTCTTTTTATATTTTCTGCTGGGAATGACGAGTGATTATCATCTTTTCAAAAAATTTCATGAAAGATATTTTTTCCAGAAGACATGCACATGACAGATGACTGATAGCAATGACATTCTAAAGAAACATATGTGCCAACAATTTATCAGGCTTTCAACAGGTGAAAGGTCTGATGTTTGGACTCGCTACAGTTAAAGTACATTCCTCCAGCATATCTGCCAAAGTAGGCATACAAAGCATCAGTCTTTTTAAGAATTTAAATGTTTCTGACAACACTTTTAAAGATAATAATAGCAAAAATAAATCAGTCAAGATGCACAATGAAATCAGCAGGTTTGTTCCAGACATAATTTTGCATGTAGCCTGTTGCTTTTGTTTATTTGCTAATTGGAATTCCTGAATCAGAAAGCAGTGAAAAACAGTTAGTCATTGTATGACTGATGATGTTAAGACACACTGCTTTTAAAGCAGTGGAGCAGACTGCTGCTCAAAGGTCTGCTGTTTATTGTCTGTTTTTTTTTCTTTTTTGTTTGTTTGCAGTTTGTTGCTGCAGCACTGTTTCTTGTACGGTAAGTTCTCTTTGCACCTTGTAATCACTGTCATCTGGCGAGTCTTCAGTGAAACTGATGATGTTAATCAAGCGTTAAACTTTGGTGGTCCCAAAAGAGGCACACCCGGAATAAGAAATTCTTTGACTGGCCGCCTGAGGCTGACAGCAGAAAGGAGCAGGATCTTATTGAAGCCCATGTTAAAATGTCCAACTTTACAGCCTGGTACAAAAACAGTTCTCTTCCCTATAGATAGTTTCCTCCTCAGACACAACTGTACTGGGGTGAAAATTTTTTCCTAATGAATTAGTTTACAATGTTTAAGACCTTAAAGTTATGTATAAGTAGAGGATTGGTCAACTCACTAAGCCGAGAGTCCGGACTCAGAGCATCGACCATTCAGAGCTGCTAGGTGTGGTTACTAGATCTGCAAAGAACCATGTCTGTCCTTTGAGTACTTCATTACAAATATCTGTAATGAAATGCCTTGTTGTGTGGTTAAGTCTCCTGAAGGACCATCTAAGACATCTGTGTTGCAGTATTTGAGTCAAATGAAATTTTCTTCTTATTTAATGTAGTATGCTAACAGCATTAATACTTTTAGCAGCTACTGACAGCTTGATCTGTTCAGTTAATCCATGATTACTGAGGAAATACTGTAAGTGGGTCATAATTTTTCATAACCACACCAAAGCAAACTGTTATGAGAACCTCCACTGAGTCCACAAAAAAATGATTTAATAAACACTCGAACTGATGTTAGCCTGTTAGCTTAGTTTGCTGGTAACTCTAAGAGGGGCGTGTTCAGACTTCATTCATCACACCCAGGTCATGCACAGTGTCACCCACTCTCCAAGTCTTTATCCAAATATGGTTTGATCGTGACACAGGTACAGTACCCCCTGCCAACATGGTGACACCCAGAGCAGCCATTTTGGGGCTTAAAAACAGCTCTTCTGGGTCGCTATAGAACTATGGATGACATCAGGCAGGGTTTGTCGAGTGTATATGTAGAGTCTGTGATGTCAACAGAAGTCAGTCGTTCTTCATTCACATTTGAAGGTTATTTAGACTGTATGTTCTGACACTGGTTTTCCCATCAGATATTTAGTTATTTCCTGAACTATCAACAGGTGTTTTAGCTCATTTGGCTAACTTCAACGACACTTTGGTTTTCATTCATTGCAATTTGCTGCTTCTGTGATCAGTTCCCTGAGTTCATCTTTCATTTGAACTTCCTGTTGTTAAATCAATTCATTTAAAAGATTACTACTTTGAGAATCATTTAGCTAAAAAAAATAAGAGCAAGTTTGTCACCTGAAGCTAGCGGCTGCCATCTGGCTTCCTTGTGAACACAATTGGAAGGTTCTACTCATTACTTTTCAAAGAAACAATAACATATTGTGGCAGTTTGTCTCATCCTTGAAGTATATGTTTGATGTTTTGTCAGTTCGGGTAAAGTTATTAAATTTATAAATGTAAAGCTGTTACATATTTTAAATGTGTAGCAGACACCCCCAGTCTGCATAACCAGCAAAAAAAGAAACAAATAATATTGTTGAAGGTTTAATTAAAACTCCGCTTCTAATGGGCCATATATTACATTTAAAATACATTTCAGTGACTATGGGCTCCTTATATTAATCAGAAAACCCCCCACAAACTCTTACATTCAAATGCATTTCCTGCAAATCTGTTACTTTCTCTACCCTTCTTCCTCACATTCATTCTTGTTCACATACACATGAAATCATTCACATCTGAACACACACACACACACACTCATAACAACTCCAAAAGATTCAACACAACAGAGCTTCTCTCTACTTTTTTCTCAAGGTTGCTCAAGCATCAAATGGATGACTTTTAGCTGATGTTGTTCTTCCACCTGCCACGCTTCAAGGAGCCAACATGCTCTTTCTTTAATCCTGGGAAAAGTTAAAAAGGAATGTCTGCACGTTACCAAAGTAAATGTCAAACCCAAAATACAAGGTATTATTTCACACTGTCAGTGTTCCAACACTTAGCTGTGCAACGCAGATTGGAGGTCTATTTAAAAATTCATTTGAAATACCAGCTAATAACACAGGAGTCTCATTTTTCTTTATCCCTCCATTTGCTGCATGTGTGAGGTTTCACTTTCCATCATCACACCTGCACAAAAGACCGGCTTTTTGAGCTCATATAAAGTGGCAGAAAATGTTGTCTTGTAGAAGGTTAGACAGCGTCTCACACACACACAAACATGCATCATAAACACACATACACACAAATGTGCACATAACAAACTGACCCACAGCTACTGATCAAATACAATTGTTTCCTAACATCAACTTCAAAGAACAACATAAACTAAACACTGCATGAGGGATGTGGTAAATTGGAAATTTTGTGAAATCGTTTCCTTTTGAGAACATTATAATGAACTGTAGAGCGGTACTACACACAGGAGATGAAATGCAATTCAAATACTTCGGAGGGGGGTTAGTTGATAAAACAAATGAGCTTTCACTTCACACGTGGAATGTTTTCTTTAACTGCTAAACAACAACGATGACATTTTCCCACTTGCTACATTTAAGGAAGATAAACAACCTTTGCTGAAAAAAAGTGAAATATGGACCAACACAAAAAATTTGTGACACCTAAATGTATTAATTTATCTCACACTAAATTTATAATCTATGGTTTCAACCGAAATTTAAATATACTTTGAGGAAAAACACATACATTTAGTTGTAAGAAATGTTTAAGTGGAATTACGTTTTGCTTATGCCGCCTTTTCTATGCTTATCCCGTCTTTACGTCATCCCGGTCGTTATCAGGCTGCGTTGACAGAAGGTAGATGATGACATTAGACGCGACCTAAGTTTTTAAGTGCCAAAGAGACACACAATAATTTACTTAAAACATAGTTTTAGGCTTTTGCACAGTTATATTAAAACAGGAAGCTCTGAAACTGATGGTTGCATAAAAAGTCCATTTTAGGAGAGTTTATAGCTTAATTCTCTCTTTAATATCACACAAATTTATTCACCTTTACCTGATTAAAACCAGGTGACTGCACTTAAATTAGCCCACCTGTCGCTGTGTGTTTTTTTTCTCCTCGTTAAAGATGAAACTTGATCTGGTTTGCCTTTGTCGCCAATGCCAACATTTGACGGCAAACATCACCAGGGGCAGCATTTTCAGTCGACTTCTTATTGAAATCAATGGAACATTTGGTCTGCCGTCTGCTGTTTACAGTCAATATATGAGTGCAGCATTATCCCAACCCACTAATGATCAATAAGAGTGAACAGAACAAATACTGAAATATAAATGCTTTTCAGCGCTTTTCCCAGTGTCGCCTACTCCATAAATAAGACAAAAACTTAAAGCTGTGTTAATAAATTCTACTGAGTTTCCTTCCTGGCTTCAAAAGTAGATCAGGTGATATGGAGAATAGGGGGAGAGGAAAAAGTGGGGTGTTTCAGGCCATGACCATCCAGCTTCTCTCTGCAGCTCTCAGGGGAAGAACTGCAGACAGTGAGGGAGAAACAGTCTGCAGTATATCTACACTTCTCCATTTCCTCTCACTCAGGCCCCAGTTCTTCAAGGAGCCTGGGATCAATACTGACATCGTAGACAGCAAAGTACCTTTTTTGCTTGCCTGCTCCACCACAGACCTGCCTTCAGGGAGGTCTTTGGCCCCATTTTTTTTTAATTACACATATTTAAGTGCACTTATTTGACTGGGAGCAGATTGTTACCACGTTAAAAGGCTATTATTCTTATGCCACTCTGACTGCATACTCAGCATTAATAAATCGACAAAAAAAAGCAAAATCTGATGAAATGCTGTGTTACACCCAAATGGGTAGGCTATGAGAACACTTACACATTAAATACGCTTGAGCATTTCTTTGTTGTCTTTATAATGCTGAAGATACAGTAATTATGAGATAAACTGCCGAGTGCGTCAGTGTTCTTGCTCCAAGCTATTGACATCGGACTTGATTTCTGCCACTGATCAAATCTATACAGCTAGGATCTTTTCTCTCAGAAAGGGCATTCAATAAAGTGCAGGGACATGGCTAATTCAATTTGGGAGTAGAGATGCTTGGGTTTTAAGTGAAACACTCTGTTATCGAAACAGGAGAGGTGCCATGAGAGACGATAGTGCACGGATGCTTGTGTGAAGAGGCTTGTGGCCGGTCAGGAGATGAAATCAGGGATAGGAGATAAGTTGGTGTGAGGGGCTAGAGCGCCTATTAGAGTGCCCCAGGGGACAGACGGTGGTGGAAGAGTGCAGTAAAAATAGCCACAGGGATGATTTCACTCCAGGGACTCAGGGAGGAGTGAAGAGGGAGATCTGATCAACATCTCATAGCAAGACAGCAAGATCCATTGTTTAAGTTCCCCTGGGTGCCACCTATCACACAAGGAGACATAAAGTGCTTACCACGTCCTGAACACAAACAGCACACGCTTTTTGCCATTGCTTTGGACAAAAATAGCACAGGGACTGTTGTAGTATGTCAGAATAGCAATATGTTCGAAGGGAATGCCCATGTTTAAAAATATGCAGATCTACCAAAATAACCTAATTTAAAAAAAGGATATAGACATCTTTTCCACAAACTTATCTTGTTGGTCATCTGTTTTGGGGAAGTTCTGGATGTCATTTTCAAGCCTCTTAATGTGGCGTTCCATGGTGTTCAAACTGCTGTTCAAGATGTCCGCAGTCACTGGAAACACAAAACAAAATAACATATTAACAAGCCCAAATAGTCTCATATTGGGCTCATTAGCAGGTTATAAGAATAAAAAAATACAAGGAAAAAACACCATATAATAAAGACTATTAATCTTCTGAATAACATCTAGTAGTTTGCATGACAAATTTTGGTGATGTGGGAGCATGTGTGGCTATCATGTTGAGCTCTATAGTTACTATGTAATAACTGCTAGCACTGTTGCTGTTGGAATGTACACATTATTCATATCAATCAAACGTAACAAAGGAAAAAAGGTCCTCTGTTTCCGAATTTGCAAGGGAGCGCACAGTGTACACCACAGACATTTCATTATTGTAATATCATCACATCACACGTGTCTCATACATGTTACGTGAACAGCTGGAGGTTATTTGTGTGTCTGTCTGAGAGAGACAGAGAAAGACTTGCTCTCCACCTCTTGCTTGCTCTCTCAATGTAACGGAATGATCAACACAAATACTGCAGCTGGTGCAGCTGATTTTAACAACCATGAAATAAAAATAAACATTCACATTTAAAACTTGACCTAACTGCTTCACAACTCCACCTCAGGGAGCTTTGGTGGTCGATGCCGGATGATGTGATCTGACAGGTTTTTTGCACAACCACTAACTCACCAGAAAATGTCTCCTGTTTCTCAGGTCCTGTTTCTCGACAGCAGAGTGCTGTGCACACGACGCACTCTGGTTTAAAGATGATGGTAAGTGCCAGGATATTTGGTTTTGTTTATAGTTATACCCACAACAATTTGGTGACTGCATCCAGTCCCTTTCCACTCAGGGCCCTGGTTTGTGGAGAAATTTTACACTCTGTAAATAGCAACGTGTGTGGACAGACACGCCAAAAATCTACCTGCACTTTCCATTCCTCACTGTGTGTGTGTGTCAAGGTCGGGTTGAAAATATCTGACAAAACTCCAGCTTGTTTGCTTGGTTCTGCAATTTCAAACTGATCAGATCAACAGATGGCTGCATATATGTGCAAGCAAATAGAGTCACACATATGATTAGGGATGGGTATTGATAAGATTTTATCGATATCGATGCCATTATCGATTCCGCTTATCGATCGGATTCCTTATAGATTCCCTTATCAATACCTCTTGTGAATTTTCTGTGTATTAAAAGTAGGCTTTACAGGTTTTCTATGTCAACAACATATTATTGAGTATTAAACTAAATAAACATGAAATTGGTCACTGGATCCTTGATCTAAAACGCTACATGGTGGATCCTTGATCTGCAGACACAAATAGAAATGAACAAAATCTGTAGTTTTTGCCAAAAATATTTCTTTTCAGACCTTAATGGCACTAATGTAACTCCATACAGAGCCTCTGAGCTGAGCTCAGCTGGATGCGCTGCACGTCAGCATCAATGTAATTCATAAAGAATGCAGGATGTCTTATTTTGGGAGAAAAAAAACATTTTGGTTGATTGTAGTTTGTTGTCTGTGTTACAACGTTGGGAAAGAGATTTCATTTGATTTAAAATGGCGATTCGCTTTGAAGTTATTAATCCGAGCGGACTCCAACTTGACTCAGCAGACAGCGGCACAGTGTTTGGAGCTGTGCGAATGCAACAGAGAACGATTGTCATTTCTTGACAGAATCCCAGTTAGTGACTTTAATCAGCACAAAAGTGACTCATGATTGACATCTTTAAATAGTTTTAAGAGGGGTTAAGAAGCAGTCTTGCTGCTTCTGAAAAGCGGCGACGCAGAGAACCAAAGAAGCAGTGGATCGCAGCACTGCTTTGTTGGTTCAAGCTTCAAGCAGAGTCACACTGCAGAAGTGGTTGATTACAGAGCCGCTGCAGGGTCTGCAATCAACATAGAGAAATTATCATTTTCCCGACAAACACTCTCAAAAACAATGACTGCTTTAAAGGACCGATAAGAGAATGATTAAGCAAAAAGGCTATTGTTGTTGGTGGATCAACTCATTCCTTAACGATTTTCAAAAACAACCGGTTCTCGATACCCATCCCTACATATGAAGAGTTCAGATGCAAACAGTTTGTTCAAATTCTTTAATATTTTGCACACTTATGGTCCCCTTGACAGCCAAGTATATGTTGGCCTCAACTAAAAAGTTCCGGTTTTGGAGATACTAGGTTTTGCATCTGAACTCTTAAAATCAAAGGATATTTATGCATGTTGTGGAAAGATTTACAACAGATCTTATTGTTCCTCCTGTAGTAATACATGTCAACAGCAAATTTTACATCTCCAAGTCAACAATTGTGTTCACATGAAACTATAATGTTTGGTGCTTCACCGTTACTCAACCAACAATTTTTTTCCACTTGTGAGTTGTACTGTGCAAAGATATTGATTTAATGGCAACAACTGAAAAGGCTTTTGACACATCATCCTTTATTGTGTGAGAGCCTTTATTGTTGGACGTTACCACAACTGCTCATGCTTCTGCAAGGTAAGTCCATTCGCTCAGCTGTTAACTGAAGTGCTGAGGGAGAGAGATCAAGAGACGAGGCCTCAGTGACAAAAGGGTCAACCTTGTTTTCCTTTACAACAAATTATGGCTGCAGTTTCCTCTGATTTTTTCATTTTTTTCCAATAACACTGCATTGTCAGACTGGAGTGCACAGTACATGTAAAAATAGTAACCTATAATGCTAGTCAACACCATTTTTCTTGCATGGAGTTTTTCAACAGATTTTGGGTAATTTGGGGGAGCTGAATCTGACGTTACTTTTTGTCAATCATGTTTTTCAGATATGAAAACACATTTCTCGTATCAAGCATTGAAGCAAAAGCTGCAGTCTCGCACAACTCTACAGCGCCATAAATGATATTACAGCTCTTTGCTCACATTTTGCGAACCTGGCTTAAAAAACTATACATTTGAAGTTGCTCTTGTGCATGATTCATGGCATCAAACTCGTGGGTGAATGAGAAACTTTTGCGTAATCCATCAATATGGAGCATGCAGATTGCAAATAAACGTGATGTGATAGATGAAATCTGAGTTTAGATTCAGATTCAGCACCTCAAAATGACCCTAAATCAGTTCTCAAAGTCCATGTAAGAAAAAAAAAAATTCTCGAGCAGTGAAATCTCCCACATGGAGAGGCACACATGTACCGATCGACACACAAGCAGCTCTTACGAGTCTTGAGGACAAGTAGTAAGATTAAGGACTGAGGATCTTTGTCATAATTAGACTTTGAAGATAGCTGTCTGCATAGTTAGGTCTGGAGACTGGGAAAATCACTATACCTCCCCCTCAGGCCTCACACAACTGACTCCTGGGAATGACAGTCAGAAAACTACACAGTTTCTCTTCTAATAGGGCCTTTGAGATCCAAAAGCTCTTGTCACTGGGATTTCAGCTTCACTAATATGAAAATGAACAGCAGGAAAGGGGTACAGGTGAATGCAAACCAACAAGCAATGAGAGTGCTAATAAGCAGACCACAAGCTTCATTGATTTCATACTCTGGAGTAGAAGAATAGACATTCGGGGAGTCATTAACCTTCTGAATTCTCTCTTATTGGACCAAAAAGCAGGTCAAGGTCAGCACTCTCTGAACTTATCAAAGGGCTTTAAGGGGAAGTCATATTCCAAATAGCTACAGTCTGTAACATTTTAGTGTTGACTAAATGGGTTACACCTTTGTGGAGAAGGAAGGTCCAAGTCTTTAGGGTGTTAGGGATCCTGTATTAATGCATGGTTGTGAGACATGGACACTAACCAGCAACCAAAGTAATGACTGGATGTCTTCTGACTATCCCTGAGTACCACTGGAAACAAACGAATGATTAGTTAGGGAGATGTTCCAGTACCCAGGTGTGTCAGTATTGAGCATCTCAAAAACTGAAAAAGGCAGAGGGTACGTCTATATTTCCCCTGGAAATGGCAGATAGACAGTTACTTTTGAGAGGTGGAGGATGAATCAGGTGTCTGCATGAATGGTTGCCATGAGGCAGTTCCTGGGTGTACTGAATGCCACAATGTACGGCCTGTGCGCATGCTCTCAGATTTGGCCTGAAGGGAATCACATGTCAAATGTCATGGATGCACACACATGGTCAGATACACGCATGGTTAGACACACACAGATGAACTGATTTCTTTTACTCCTGCACTGCAGTGGTGGAAGCTAATTAGTAGAGTCATATCACTGCAGTGAACCTTGGGAAGGTGTTCCTCATCTACTTTTGCTCATGGAGGCTGCTTATGGCACAATAGTGTTCTGTAGCAATTTTCCTGTAACACTGATGACTATGGTAGTCAAGAAACTGGAACGCAAAAGAGCTGCAATGATATAACAGGAAGCATTTTACCTGATCAGAATGGAGCTACACACAATATACAAGGGAATTAGGTGCTTTCTCATTTTAATTGATGATATAACAATTTAAAATCAGTTTTAGGTTGATGAAAAGCATTTGGAGCTGCATATCTTATATGATAAATTAAATCCAATAAAATTATAAATACAACATTTATAATGTTGATGATTATAACATCATCATCATCATCAGTAAGACAAAATGTTATATGCTATTAAATGAAGTACATAACGTGATGCTGACTTTCATACAACATAATTCAGTTAGTTTGTTGTCAGTTAAAATGGGTGCATATGAAGCAGCAAGAACTGACAATTTCGTTCAAAGCAGGTCAACGAGAAAAGTGAACACACTGCTGAGCTTTTATATGGCTGAAAGTGATGATCAATGAATACATAAAAAAAAAATCTGAGAAATATATGTTTTTGAACTCTAAAAGTAGGAGCCTGCTGTGACTGGGTTCGTGCCTTTTAGAAATGCATATACATTACGGCACTCTCTCAGTCTAATAATCTAGTTTCTATAAAGCATAGATACTTTTGGGATATCATTAGTAAAATTACCACAAAAATAACACTGTTATTTTCCAGGAACTAACACTGGTATTTTGTATACACATTTAAAGTGGATCATAAGAAGAAGGGGAAAGAAGGAGTGATAAAATCTTTCTGATATATCATTTAAAATCCTTCTAGTAACTGCTGTCAGTAGGACGTGCAAGTCTTGTTCAGTCAGAGAGGATATATCCATCTCCAGGTTTCTATGACGAATGCACGCACCCAATTTCTTACAAAAGGAAAACTGTGTCATTTTTAAAATCTTGTCATTTGCATCCTACAAAAAAATACAAAAGACATTTGAAAGAAAAGGAGTAACCATGTGTCAATGACAAACACAACACAAAAACCTCAAAACAATATCCTTTAGATATTCATACTAGCTGTGTGTCTGTCAGAATTAAGACTTAACTGTGCTAAGTAATCATATATTATATTGAACACCATTAAAAAATGATTACTAAACGCAGTTAACACTTAATTCACTGCTATTTCATGCTTATTACTGTATTAACTAATGAACTCTGTGAATAACTGATTACTAAACACATTTGTTTATCCTTAATTACCTCTCACTTAATAGTTACTTCTCCATTACTTGATGCCAATGAATTTTCCCTTACAAAAAGTGTCTCTGGCTGTTTTATTAAGCTTTGCCCGCTTTCCTTTAAATAAACTTCTATGAACAAACAAACAAAGACAAACATAAAGAGAACACTCTTAACTCACAATACCAACTCAACTACTACAATGTAAATCTGTCAACTTTATATTCAGCCATATGTAGAATGTCGTCACTTTCATTTTGATCATTGACAAATGTTAGCAATCTTTCACTCAGAGCACTTGTGATGCTGCCAAAGGTTACTAAAGAAATACAGATTAATTCCAAACTATGCTGTAAACACAGAGCATAAAGATCAAGTTTTAAATGATCTACACACTTGTACAAACAAAACAAATGCAACATAAAAGTAAATGAGAAGGTCTTTCTTAAGCGCATTCATCACCTTATCTAATGATGTGAGTCTGCGTGTTTGTGTGTGTGTATGTGTGTGTGTGTGTGTTTTTGCGTGTGTGTGTGTGCGTGCGTGCGATACACAGAAGGAGGTAGGAAAGACAAAGATGCAAAGACAGACATAACGAGAAAAGAAAAACATTGTAGGAACATGTCTGAAAACATATCAGATACCATACGTAATGATGGTGAGTTTATATAAAAAATGCATTTGAAAAACAGAAAAGGAATACGACATATCAGTCATATGTCATTAGAACTACTGAAGACTGGGATGCAACATTGTTTTCAGTGGCTATTCTATGTCAAAGCAGACTGAACCTAATACAGCAGTCTTTCTCATCAAAGAAATACAGATTTTGATTAGTGGGTATTTGCAAGGACAGACTTCCACAGGACACAACATGACAAAAAGACTCCGGTTACTTCAGTGCCCTGAAAAGCCATGTGAGACTTGATATTTACCAAAATTAGATGCTGCTGGTTTAATCATGCCTATAAAAACAGTCAGCAGATCGTTAGAAGGATAATTCCAAAACATGGCCAAAAAGAGGGATACGTATGACTGCATATACTACTGCCATATCAACAGTCCAAGATAGAGGATTTGAAGTATTTTATGAGTGGTCTATTTATATATAGATCTAAAAAAAAAAAAAAAAAAAGTCTTATTTTCCCTATGAGTTAGACAGTTCTAGCACAACATAACATACCATGAATAAGTTATAATTAGGCACATTTTCACTGGTTGCATTTTCATATGATTGACAAAAGTACAGATCACTGCTCAAGATCAGAAAAGAACCCCACTCTGCTGTACTAGTTGCTTGTATATATTATATATCAGTGGTCGTAAATTGTTTGTGATAAACAGCCCAATTACAGTCCAGTCTGAACAGAAAGAAACCACAAATTGCTCTTGTGCTGAACTTGGCAATCTTCTGCCCTGGGTTGAAGACTGGACCACTGGCTTATTTAATCCCAAGGATATTTGCAAAACTAAACAATCATCGAGTGGCCAAACACAAGCATCCCACATTCATGGCCACAAAATTAGTTTGTACTTTTTGGATGTAAAATATCAACAGCATTCTTTAAAACAGCAAACAGGTACCAGTCATTATCTATACAAGTCATTCCCAAACTTAAGAATGCCAGGGCTCACTTTGAATAATAGCCCACGAAAAAAAAAAAAACAAACCTTTCACCACAATTTTGATAGAAAAATATGTAAGCTTCCTGGGACGAACAGTAAGACACTTTGGCATCTTCTTTGTTTTTTTTCCACTCGAGCTCGCAACAACAGATTCGATATGGATCTGCATGTGCTTTGGCACAGGTTTTTGCTGGATGTCCCTCCCAACACAACTCCACATTGCATGAAGAATGGGCAGGGGTGTCCTTGAATCGGGAACCTTACGCACTGGAAACAAGCGCAGTTAACCACTTGGTAACCACATATACTTTGTCTACTTTCATGTGAGACTATGATGAAGTATTTCCATATATCTACTTTCTATAGCTCTGTTAAGAACACATAATTTAAGTCTCAGGGCTTTATTATTATTATCATTATTATTATTATTATTATTATTATTATGTAAAGGTAATTTTACACTTTATTACAAAATTGAAAAACAAATATTTTTAAAAATTTATATCTATATAAAATGACCTCTCATGGCCCATCTACAGCACTGCCATAAACCCATGATGGGTTGCAGCCCGTACTTTGGGAATCACTCACTAATAGACATGGTCCGATAACTGGTTTCACGGTATACCGCAGTATGAAAAAGACACGGTATCAAAACCACTAAAATTTCCCTACGGTATGAGCGGGTTATGACAATTCTTGACAGGCAGAGCGGAGGCAGCCGCTGCCGCCCTTCTGCCTGCCACACACCTCTGTCTCTGTTTACAAACAGGCAGCTAACATTAGCTAGCTCTGCATCATGACTGAAGGAGGTGAAGCCTGCGCTGAACTTTTCCCTCCGTCTAAAAGGACAAAGTCAGCTTTTTCATTTTATTTTCTGCGGAATAGCCCTTCAAGCCAAAAACGGTGGCAACAAAGCACCATAGCTATGGCTTGTGTCGGACTCGGAGCGAATCAAGATACCCATAAAGGATTACATGGAAGGAGTAAACTTTATCCCATCTTTGAAACCACTGAGAAGTACAAGCGGTGGACTCAAGTTGTGCTTGTGGTTGACCAAATTTCTCCCACAAACATGTCAAGAAGGACAAATACATCTATTCCAAGCACTTTGTTGGTGAAGCTGGGCCAAGTATTGAACATCCGGAGTTCCGGACCTTATTCCAGCCATGTTTCTCCCTGAGCAAGTAAGTCATGTTCCCACAGGGCAGATGCTACATGTCTAAAAGAGCGACTATTATTTTGGTATTTTCTCTAAATTTATCAGTGGTATAGTGCACATAGCGGTAGACATCGCGTCAATTAGTGTGTCTGAATCATGCGCGCTTCATGTGCAAATAGCCATAATGTTGTTAAAGCACATTTTAAAGCTATACATAATACTGTGGAACCACAGTATTTTTGCCCACGGTTATTATACCGTCCAAATCTCAAACCGGCCCATGCCTACTCACTAATACAATTACTTGGTTCCACTGAATGCCTTGCAGCTTTTTATTTGAACTCAAAATATTGTCCAACCCAGCGCAATAAAGTAAGTTCTTTTAGCTTGTCCCCTTTTCACTTGGGGTTGCCACAACAGATCCGATATGGATTTGTATGTTGATTTGACACAGGTTTAATGCCAGATGCCCTTCCTCACGCAACTTCACATTACATGGAGAATGGACAGGGGTAGTCTTGAGCTGGGAACTTTTTGTTCTGGAAACAAGCGCACTTAACTGCTTATTGACCATCCCTGTATCTACAATCCAAAGCAGTGCAGAGAGAAAATTAAAAAAAAATGAAATGAGACTATAGAAACTGAAATATTACAGATAAGAAAACCAGTTAAAGTGCTATAAAACTTACATAATCTTGCCAGTATTTGATAATGGATACAAACATGATCAGGGAACTCACTTCAGGAACCACGCAGTTCCTGTTCAGGATACATCCACGTGAAGTAGTTTTGAAAGCCGTTCTGATCTAGTGGTGTAAAAGGAGCAATTTCATGTGATGCCAAAATGTATTAAAACAAAAGTGAAAAAAAAAACAATCTGATTTAGTTACAGTACAATAGGTTATGCTACTATGATTGTCTTTAAAGGGTCTTTACAAGCTAGAAAATGCAGCTTCAGAAAAAGTTGAGTTGTGTTAGCCATTAGGGCCAAAAAAGAACACTAAAAAGTGAGTTGACAAGAAAACACATTTTTCAGTGATTAGTTTTAATTAACACATTGTATGGAAGATAAATCAGGGGATGCCTTTATTTCACCACATTTAATTAAGACATTAGGTACATGCTTAATTCAAAGGCTTTTTTCTTAATAATCAGTCAGCAATAAAAGCACACCCTCTGTTAGTCAGTACAGACTACACAAAGCCATTTTGCACAACAAACATGGCATGCAAACTCAAGATGACCTTGACAGAATTCAACACATGACAAAACACATGCCCACCAAAAGGCGTCTTTGGCACATCAAGATGAAATGAAAGTGTGACAGTGTTAAATGAATCTAATGTCAGCATTATGTAAAAAGTCCAGATCAGACATGCCACCTCCCTGTACAAAACACAAAACAATTGCATGTTTTTTCCAGACATAAACTATGCTTTGTCTAATTTCATTGAGTTGTTTTTGGTGGCACCTGAAAGTGAATAGAAAATGAAGTGGGAGGCAGAGTAGAGTACAGCAGAGAAAAGAGACAAAAGGATAAACACAACCCTACATGTTCCAATTTCAGCACGAATCAAAGCAGCTGCAGTTACAGAAGGGAAAGTGATATTGTTGCCATGACAAAGCAGTGATATGTTTTTTTTCTCTCTACCTGATTACCTCGTATCATGTGAGCAGCCAGGAGAAAATGGCAAATGAAGGAATTTATTTTACAGC